>NC_058416.1:27297193-27668081 GCF_002201575.2 Neomonachus schauinslandi | reverse complement strand
CACACACCGGCTGCACACCCCTGCAGCACACCCCTGCAGCACACACCTGCTGCACACACCTGCTGCACACCCCACTAGGCTGCAAGGAAAGCATGAAGCAAGCAGTGAGGAAGCGGAGTAGATGGGATAGGGTTCTTGGAGGATGGGTGGTCACCAGCTGTGGGCTCAGGGGATTCCTACCCAAGGCAGCAGCTACCCCCAAAGAGTAAAGAGCACTGGACGTGGAGTCAGAAAAGCTGGGTTTCTCCCATCTTCTGCCTGTGTGACTCTGGGCCTCCATTTTCTGATCTATAACAATATCCCCCCCCCCCTCCCCGCCGCCTCACTCCCCCAGGGTGTCTTGCGGGTCATGTGACATGATGTATACAAAAGAACTGTGTAAATTACAAAGCTCTTGGGAAATACAAGAGCAACTATATTATTCCCTCTAAAGATCATTTTTGTGAACTGCATTCAGGGCTCTAGCAGCGCGGGCCTACCAGCCTGTCCTCCCTCCTCCGGGAGACACCACCCCTAGCCAGATCCTCCCAGGCCCGGCTCCAACACCCAGCCGCCCACCTGCTCGCCCCCTCCCCAAAGCAGGGCAGGCATGCAACAACAGGGGCGGGGCTCTGCCGCCATCTTGGAGCTGGAGGCCGAGCACAGCTCCCAGACCTGAGCTCAACCATACTTCAGAGGCTCACAGCACAGCAGGTGAGGCAACTAGGCCCAGAGCAAGAAGACAGCACGAAGTTCTACCGCTCATGGTCTCTCAGCTCCTCATCTGGCTTTTGGGATGCCCCTTTGGGACGCCCCTTTGGGTTGACCGGGATTCTAAAGGAACCTCGTCTACCAGCTCCACACATTAAGTTCAAAACCTACCACCCCTTGCTGAGGCCTGTTTCCCCTCTGTAAATGGGAGTGTTGGTCTCCTTGGATAAGCCCCAGGCTTCCATGCCTTTAGTGCACTAGACTGCTGGCTGTGGAGTCAGGCAGTCCTGAGTCAGAATGCTGTCTGTGCCTCCTTCTAGCTGTGTGGCCTTACCTAATTACACAACTTCTCTGTGCCTCCGTTTATTACATGTAACCCAAGGATAACTGTGCTTCCATCTAGGTTCATTTGCGAGAACCAAAAGAGATACTACCGGGAACTTGGTCAACACAGAGGTGCACAGTAAGTGTTATTTTCACCGTCGTGGGAGGCTTGGGACTGTATGGTAACCACGGATCCCGAAGCTTTTCTGCAGCAGCGCAGGTGGTGGGAAAGAGTATGGGGTCAGTGGGCCTGTAGGTGAGGTGGGACCTCCCCGAAGGAGGCAGGGAGGGTCCAGGCACCTTGAGAGTCATGGGAGTCAAGATCCCGGGAGATGCCTCTCAAGTCACGGGGTGGGTTTCTGGGCCCCCACGAGGGAGACGCTTCCTGAAATCCTGGGGTTTCCAGCGCCCCCCCCCCCGGGGCGCTCCCTGAGTCCTGCGGGTTCCAGGCTCCCCGGCGAGGGGTCCCCCCACCCCAGCGTCTGCTGACGCTCCCGGCCGCCCGCAGGTGCGCCCGAGCAGCGCTGGTCCATGCAGGTGCCGGCCGAGGTGAGCGCGGCGGCGGGCGAGGCGGCCGTGCTGCCCTGCACCTTCACGCACCCGCACCGCCACTACGACGGGCCGCTCACGGCCATCTGGCGCGCGGGCGAGGCCTACGCGGGCCCGCAGGTGTTCCGGTGCGCGGCGGCGCGGGGCAGCGAGCTCTGCCAGACGGCGCTGAGCCTGCACGGCCGCTTCCGGCTGCTGGGCAACCCGCGCCGCAACGACCTGTCGCTGCGCGTCGAGCGCCTCGCCCTGGCCGACGACGGCCGCTACTTCTGCCGCGTGGAGTTCGCCGGCGACGTCCACGACCGCTACGAGAGCCGCCACGGCGTCCGGCTCCGCGTGACCGGTGAGCGCGGCGCCCCTCCCCCCGGCCCGCCGCGTCCCCAGGGGGGCGATACATGGCGCCTTTCTTTAGGGCAGGGGGCCGCACACCTGGCGATGGACGCGGGCCGCTCGGCAACTTGGTAAAAATGCAGAATGCTGGCCCTGAGAAGGGCTGAGCGGCGCCCGGGAGTGGGCATCGGAATGAAGCTCAGGGAGCGCGGGGGGGGGGGGGGGAGGTTGGTGAATGGCCCCAGGAGCTCTCAGTCTAGGGGGAGGGACACAAGTTGAACAATAATGGCAAGGCTGCGATGGAATGTGTGCTCTGTGCACTGAAGGGCACCCGCAGCCCCCTGGGGAGGTGCCCCGGGAGCCCCTAAAGAAGTGGGAGCCAGGGTCCCCGGCCCCTAGAGCCGAGGTTCTCAACCCTGGCCGCGCACTGGAATTAGTTGGAGAGCTTTTAAAAATCCTAGCCCTCCCTGCTGTGGGGATCCCGTTCTGGGTGCCAGTCTGGCTCTGCCAAGAACTTCCCATGTGCCTGTGGAGTCAGGCGGTCCTGACTCTCCGAGTGCCGCCTCTCCGAGTGCATGTCAGTTTCTAACCCGGGGCCGCGCGCCGCCCTGCCGCAGACCCCCGCGTTCAACTCTAGACCTTGGTGAGGCTGTCTGCGAGTGGGAAGTGCCCTTGAAATCATACCGGCAGACAGCCCCCAGCCCTGAGCTCCAGCAACGGTAACGACCGTTGAGTGAGCATTTGCTATGGGCCAGGCCCGAATCCAAGCACCCCACATGTATTAACTTGCCAAATCTCCTCAACGACCCCGTAAGGTAAACGATCCCCATTTTATGCATGAAGAAACTGAGGCACGGAGCTTCAGAATAACTTGCCCAAGGCCACATCTCCATGGGGTCCCAGGCACCATGGCGCTAGAGCGCCTACTCCATCCTCTCTGCGCCCCCGCCCCCAAATCTCTTGGTGACTAAAAGGGACTGGGAGGGGTCCCCCCCTTGCCCGCCGCTGCTCTGACCACGGTTCGCTTTCTCCCCCGACGCCCTGGCCGCTGCCCGCAGCCGCCCCGAGGATCGTCAACCTCTCGGTGCTGCCCGGGCCGGCGCACGCCTTCCGCGCGCTCTGCACGGCCGAGGGGGAGCCGCCGCCCGCCCTCGACTGGTCCGGCCCGGCCCTGGGCAACGGCTCGGCCGCCGTGCCGGGCCCGGGCCAGGGTCACGGCCACCAGGTGACCGCCGAGCTGCCCGCGCTGGCCCACGACGGCCGCTACACGTGCACGGCCTCCAACAGCCTGGGCCGCGCGGAGGCCAGCATCTACTTGTTCCGATTCCACGGCGCCTCCGGGGCCCCGGCGCTCGCCCTCCCGCTCGGCGTGCTTGGCCTCAAGGCGTTACTGCTGCTCGGCATTCTGGCCGCCCGCGCCGCCGCCCGCCGCCGCCTAGGTGGGTGCACCCCGGGCCAGGGTGGGGGCGAGGGGCCGGGCGGGGGCTCTCTCCCAGGAAAGACCGCCTGGCCGAGCACCTGGCGTGACTCAGCCCCTGCACGCTTTCTGCACCTGTGCCTCATCTCGCTGTCCTCTCCCTGCGTAGAGCCCAGGAGGGGGGAACCAGCAGGAGCCCATTTTACACTAAGGAAGCGGAGGACAGAGAAGTGAAGGAACTTGCCTCGAACCTAGAGACAGAGACCCAAAAAATGTAACTCCCACCCTTCGCCCACACCTCATAAATGACTCCTCCTGAGGATTCTGACCACACATAGGTCTTCCAAATAGCACCATTCCGTTGTGTTACAGTAAGCATCTTGAGGACCTACTGTGTGCTGTGTAGGTGCTCGGAAGACAGAGATGAATAAGCCGTGCCCTCGAATGGGGTGCTGAAGAGTAAGCAAATAATTGCAGTCTGCAGGGAGAAGGGCTATCCTGGAGCCCGGGTACCACAGGGGCCCAGAGTGTAGCATGCCTCACCCGGGTGGGACGTCCGGATAGGCCAGGAGGGAAGGCTTTACAAGTAAGGGGACAGCTAGATCAGGAACTGAAGCAAGGAGCTGATGGTATTCCCAGCAGAGGGAGCGACAGGTGCGGAAATGCACACGTGTGGGCCAGCAGGGTGTGCGCGTGTGGGCTAGCAGGGTGCACGCGCGTGTGGACCAGCAGGGTGTGCACGTGTGGGCCAGCAGGGTGCGCGCGCGTTGTGGACCAGCAGGGTGCACGCGCGTGTGGACCAGCAGGGTGTGCACGTGTGGGCCAGCAGGGTGCGCGCGCGTTGTGGACCAGCAGGGTGCACGCGCGTGTGGACCGCTAGCAGGGTGTGCACGCGTGGGCCAGCAGGGTGTGTGCGCGTGTGGACTAGCAGGGTGTGCGCGCGTGGGCCAGCAGGGTGTCCTCCGGACCTGCCGTTCACCCCTCATTGCTCTCGCTGAGCTGGATGGGAAATCGGCTTGTGCCAGACAGGGGCTTCCCAGAGCCTCTCGGACCATCCGGGTCAGTAGCACCCGCCTCACACCGTCTTGGGATGAAATCCAGAATTTGTCACAGTTGCCCCGGCTGTTGCCTTTCCTGTGGCTTTGCTGTCTTTCCTTGCCTGTTCTTCAGACCCACCAAGCGTTCTGGGCGCCACAGTCCTGAGAAAGGCGGGTTCTTCTGCTGGGCGGCTTCTCCCTCCACGCTTCTCATCGTTAACTCCTGGTCATCTCTAAGGCCGCTTCATGCCTGGCTAGCTAGTGTTTGTCGCACGTCCCTTCGGACCACTTTCCATAGTGCGGTGGGGTGGACAGTGGGGCCTGTCGCCTGAGGCTACCATAGAGATTCATGCGTCTCTCTCTCTCTCTCTGTCCCTCCTACAGAGCACCCAGTCGCCCAGGACACCCCACCACGGTGAGTACCCTGCCTTCTCCCACCCCAGTCTAAGTCCCCACTGGCCAAGGCACACAGAGTTTCCAGGGCTTGTAGCATAAGGAGAAAGACCAGGCAAAGCGGCAGGGCTGGGGTCTGGGCCTCGACCAGGGTTTCGACCTTCCCTACAGCCTTCAAAAGTCCTGCTCTTCAGTCTCCCAAGTCCTTCTTGGCCAGACCAGGCCACGCTGACCTGCTCTCCCCACCCACCCCTCCCCCAGCATTTACAGTCTGGGCCTCACACTGGCATCTCTCCCAGACCTGCCTGGTATCCTGGTGCCGAAGGGTCATTTTTCTGTCTTATGTCCGCGCCTACATGTGATTCCTAGAGGCTGTGTTTCCTCTTGGGCTCCCCAGCATTCTAGAATAGGCAGACTCACACGAAAGCCCGCTCGGGGCGCTCATTCTGCCCCAGAGCTGAAGGCTTCTCAAACAAAATGCCATTAGAGGTTCAGAGGGTTTAAGCTAGGACGTGCTGACCCTGCAGTCCAGGCTCCCCTTCTCTCTCGGTGTCTGTTCAAGTGAAGGTCTGCGTGGAAGAAAGAATCCAGTTCACTGACCCTGGGCGGGGTGCCTGGGATGCTGGGGAGTGGGGGGGAAGAGCCCAGTCTTTCAGGGCCTACTGGACAAGCGCAGGCGTTCCCATAACTTGGTCCCTGCCTGTGCCCTGAGGGCGGGAGAAGCCATATTACCAGCCCAGGCCCCTCTCTCTAGCTGCCCGTCCAGCCATCCCCCACGTTCTTGAAAACCCATGCAGTGTCCCTCTGCTCTGCTAACTGACTAGCACACGGAGTCACCTACGTCAGAAAGCCGAGGGGTCAGGTAGACACTGCGTACTTGCTGTGTATAGACAGCGTGCTGGGTGCTAACACTACAGCGACATTCCCCAACGTCAGAAAACTCACGTTTTAACGTGGAGAATTTGATAAACACGTGAACAAGATCAGCTTCGATTCTGAAGTATGAGCTGTGAAGGAAATGGACAGGGCCACGCAGCAGAGCCCCGGGAAGGGAGGCGGCGCTGGGCCCGTCACAGGCTCAGGGGAGACCGGGAAGGGGCCGATGGGAAGTCACTGAGTGCTCATGGGAAGCACCCGGGGGGCCCCACCCGAACAAGGCTGGGGGCCAGGAGCCTTCCGAGGAGGCGGCAGGGCGGAGGTGGAGAGGCGGGCAGACAGAAGGCAGGGCTGACCAGGGGGCCGGGTGGGCAGCACGAGCGAGTGAGGCAGCCAGGGTGCCCAGCTTCGGCGCTGTAAGCCTGGGTGCCACTGACTGAGATGAAGATGACAGGGAGGAGGGGGTGCAAGCGCTCACACATAGGTCTGCGATGCCCGCGGGAGAAGTGAGGAGAGCAGCTAGAGCTCAGGGGGCCACGCCTGGGGAGATCAGTGTGGGGGGCACCAGGCACAAGACGGTTGTTGATGCCACCGACGAGATCCCTTCCAGAACATAGTGCCTCTGGGGTCTGGGAGGCCATCCTCCATGGTAGCCTCCTCCCTGCTCCGCAGACGCTGCTGCCCGCTCTCCTTTCTCCAGCCTTAGTTAGTCCCCACACTCTGCTGGGTCTAGGCCGGGCGCCCATTTCAACTCTCCTTCCTGCCTGTGGCTGGGGCATGGTGTGGGCAATTGGCGGCGCCCCCACTTGTGTATTGGGTGGTCAACGCACTTTCTCCTGTCCACAGGCCCCAGGCTCAGGAGTCCAACTATGAGAATTTGAGCCAGATGAGCCCTCGGGACCCACCAGCGGCCACATGTGTACCATGAGGAGCCCCTTGGCCACTGGCATCCACTTGTACCCCATGAAGAGCAGAGGCCAAGGCCAAGCTTAGCTGGGACGGCCCTTCCTGGCTCCCAGCCACATGGGCAGCCCCTGGCTGGGCGACCTCCCACAAAGGGTGTCAAGATCCCGCTCACAGAGGCTCAGTGGTCTCCTACAAGGATGTCTGTCCCAGAGCCCCCGGGATATTTATGTCAGTGGGACCAGCATTTTGAGTGTGTGTGTGTGCACGCGCACATGTGTGCAAGCTCCAGCACGAAACTCACGGACAAACTCTCACCCTTTCCTACACAGAACGTCATAGTAGAACAGACAGGGCCGGGGCTTCTGAGGCTGGGGCTGCGTAAACCTGTGGTCCCAGGAACATCCACTCAGTGGTGAGGAGAAGCCTGGTCCCCCTGCCTCCCGGGGTCTCCTCTGTGACTGCCCCCCACCCTCTGCCCACCTCTTACCCCATCGGCTGCTCTGCGCTCCTTGAACTGGGACCCCCTGGGAACCCATCGTCTCCTGCATCTGGGATCCACTGCCCTCAAGGACCCAACGCTGAGAGGCTAGGGGCCAGTCTGGGCTGCAGGGTCCCATGGATAAGGCAGCTGCAGCAGCGACCTCTCCCTATGACCCACACCCTCCCCGGACGTGTGAGGTCCAAAAGCACCAGCAATTTCACGGCATTTGCCCGAGGCCTCTCAGGCTGACTTTGTGGGGTGCTACCTTCCACATTCACACGTCAGTGCGAGCGTGTGCATTTTAGCTCCCGCAGTCCCTGGGGTCAGGAGAGGGGGGGAGCAGGTGTGCTTGAGACCCGGGCAAGCTGGCAAGAGGAAAGGGCCACAGAGCTAGGGGACTGAAGAGGCGATGGGGACAAACTTTCCCTCAGAGCTTTTCCCAAAGCTAGGCTGGTAACCCAGAGTGGGGAGGGGCCCTGGCTCATGCTCTTCTGGGGAGGTGGCCTGAAGTGGAGGGATCTTCACAAGTTAATAAGCAGGGCAGTGGGTGGCGAGGTACCCTTGCTCACCAGAGCCTTCGCCAGGGCCTGTGGGTGTCAGCAGCCCATGGTTAACTGGGGATCCATCCAGGAGGCTGTTTGAACTGCCAAAAATGCGTCAGCATTTGCACCTCCTTGTACGAGGACATCTGCATGGAGGGTCCTGTATCACCAACGAAGAAGCCAGGGACACGGGGGTGGTGTGTCTTGAAACATCTACATGGACTTTGAGGCCTGTTTTGCAGCCAAGAAAAACTGTGACAGCAATTACTTCTTAAGGGTCCGTTTTGTGCGAGGAATTGGGCCAGGCGTGTGTACAGAAATGAGTAAGGGGTGTCTATCAGTCAGTCTGGGCTCGGTTGTGCTGTGCTAACCGACAAACCCCAAATCACAGTGGCTGAAAACAGGGTTTATTCTTACCGAAGGTGTGTGCCCATCACGGACTGGCGGGGTCCCAGGCTCCCATGGATCCAGCATCTCTCGCTGTGGATTGTTGGGTTGGAGATAAAAAGAAAGCGCTAGAGGGTCTCCCACTTGAGAGCAGGACTAGCCACCTGCCCCACTCACCCTCAAGGGGCCGGGCAGTGAAACCTGCCACCACTTGGAGTGAGGAAACCCCGAAGCCCGGGGCACAGCCCTGAGGGCTCCACAGTAAGACTCCAGGATTTCTCACGTTAGCGAGCCACGGACCAGTAAGTGGAAAATGCTGAAGGTGCTATGGGAGCACACAGAAGGGATCACTGACCCAATCTTGGGAAGGCTTCCTGGAGGAGGGGACATGGAGATGATATGTGTGATGGGGAAGGATGGAAATTGGAAGGTTAAGAACAAAGGTGATTCTAAGCAGAAAGGACAGTCTGGGCAAAGGCCAGGAGGTCGGACACAGCATGATGTTGAAATAGCTGAAAGTTGCTGGGACGTGAGCACAGAGGCACGGTGGCCGGAGCTGGGGCTGCAGCGAGAGGAGTCTCCCACGCGGTGGCCAGTGCTGCCCCCAACAGGACCGAGAAGCAGAAGGGAGCCAGGCACCCAAGCGGCCCAGCATGGTGCTGACTCCCCGTACTGCCCAGCGGGATGCTTTCCCCGGCCTGGCGCTGCACCTGCCCCACACGCCCCACGCGCTCGGGCTGCGCTTTCCACCTGGACACCCTGGGCTCTCAGAGAGGGTCACCTGTGTCAGGAGCACCTGGGGAGCTTGCTCACATCCCCATTCTCAGTGCCACCTGGGCCTCCTAAAAGTGGGCTCTGAGGGTGGGCGCTGGAATCTTAAACAAATGCTCACGTGATTTTGCCCGTAACTTTGTATTGTGATCATTTTCCAACATGCGCGCGCACACACACACACAAAGCTGAAAAAGATGATCATCCACATACCCACCACCCACATTCAACAGTTACTACCATTTTGCCATATTTGCTGTATTTCCTAATGTGCCCATTCACGTGTGTGTGCAAGCGTGCACGCACATGTGTGTTTGGCTGAACTATTCAAGAGTAAACCATTCAAGACACCACAGTACTTCACCTCTAAATACGTCAGCTGCATCTCTGGAGAACAAGAGCATGCGCCCCCATAACTTCAATGCCATTAGCACATTGGAGAAAATTAACAGTAATTGAACAATACCATCTTACAGCCCACATTCGTATTTACCCAGTTCTCAAAACGGTTTTTTTAGCTTGTTGTCTCTAGCCAGGGTCCAGTTGACTCCAGGCAATTCTTAAGCAAGCTAGAGTCTGAGAATGCCTCTGGCTGGGGCCCAACTTAAAAGGGAGCGAGCTAACCAGCCAGTGTTCCTTCCTGTGGTGTGTGCAGTGCGAAGTAGGTCTTCCAGAAACTGCAGAAGCGGCATTCCTCAAAGAAATGCGCCTCTGACGGAGTGGTTTCACACGTGGTGATGGGCCGTGGGAGCACCCTGAGGAGGGACAGCAGAGGCTCCCTCTGGCACTCCCTCTGCCAATTTGCTCACAGGGCACAGGTGGCCTCCTGCTTGGTCTCCAGAGAACGCAGCTGCTCTAGGAGCAGAAGGGGAGGGTGGTGGGGGGGGGGTGCACTTGGCCATCACCAGACCCCTGGGAGCCTGGAGCTGCCACTGGGAGGTCTCCGTGGAGCAGAGCCACCGTCCTCCCCAACCAGATCATCTAAGAGCACAGGGGCTCTGTCATGGCAAGCAAGGACCAGAGCCACGGGCGACAGGCGCAGTCAGCACATGGTCCCTGGCCCCGAAGAAGCCACGGAGAGAAGAGACCCAGGAGACTTGGCGTTTTCAAGACCGGACTCCCCAGTGCGGCGCAGGGCACACAGCTAGAGCCTTCCCTTCCTCCGTACAGTGCTCTGGGAACGTGAGCCCGTTATCCCAAGAGGGGCTTCTGACAGCCCGGAGACTGCACTCCTCTGCCTCCCACCAACTGCCCCCAGGGATGGGCAGCGGGAGGAAGAGATGACAATGGCCTCGGGTGCCCACCCAGATCCACCAAGAGCCCAGCACACTTTCCCTGCCCTTGAGGAGCTAATCTTTTATATCAAGATGTGTCTCTGTGAGACAATCTACACTGAAGGTAGGCCCTGCCTGGGGACGGAAGTGACCCACAGCGGGGCTGAATTTTCACATGCAGCCCCCTTGCTAACCTGGACGGGAGAGCCGGGGGGCCCCACTGCTCACAGGGCCTCAGGCCAGTGGGACCTTAGAGACCCAGAGTCAGGGGTCCCAGGCTTTGTCCTACCGCCAGCCCTGGCCACTTAGGTCAGTGATACTGGTCCCCCGCCCCCAACAACAGCCCCTCACATTTCCTGAGTGCCTCCACCTCTGTGACCTCAGGGAGTTCTCGCTATAAACCCAGGGAACAAGAAAGGCTGCAATTATCCTCATTTACAATGAAGGGAAAATCTCCAGGAGGGAAGGGGCCCCGTCCCAGCTCCTTCCATATCCATGTGCCGCCTCCTCTTTCCCAGGCTTTCCTCCTCTCCTGTGCCTTTCCTCTGTGTCCTGTTTTATGAACTAAAGGGAGAAAAACATGATCTGCCAGTATAAGGATACAGAATTACTTGGGATTGTAACTCTCTGGGTTTCCCTGGGTTTGGGCCCCCAGACCTTTGTCTTCCACAGTCATTTCCAAGTCCTGTGTGCAAGTGACCTCAAAGGGTCCCCAGAGCAGAAGATTGCCCAGACACTCCCCTCCATACCTCCACCAAAGGAGGAGGAGAGGTGGGGGAGGCTAAGAGTGGGAAGGAGGGGGAAGGGAAAGGGAAGGTAGGCAGAGGGGCCTTAAGGAAGGTTGATTAAGAAGGACAAGGCTGGGAGCAGGTCAGCCTGGGAAGGCTGAGAGAGTCCAGGGTAAATCTGGTCTAAGCCACAAATTTAGGCGATATTAAAATATGGCGTCCAGGTGAGAGGCCATGTTGGTCACTCTGACCAACAGACCAGGGAATGCAGGGCTGTTTCCTACAACGGTTTGGCTAACAAAGAAGACCAAGAGGGAAGAGGACTGTCTTCAGAAGAGGAGGAGTTTTCAGAGGAAGATGAAGACCTTCTCTATTCTGGGATGCCCCACGGTGCCAGGGACCACTTCCGGCCCAGCAAGAAAGCCCACTCATCCAGAGACAGGTAACCGGATTCCTACACTACAAGGAGGTGGCACAGCTGGCCTCTAATCCACTTTCCAATCCCTTAATCCTGTGGTTCTACCTGGAAAAGGAAGCCAAACCCAGACAAGGGTGGAAGGGGCCCTGTCCCTGGGTGAAATTCCAAACTGATGTTACTCCCAAAAGTGCAGACCCTCCCACCATACTTTGGCCCATTCAAGATGTGTCTTACAAATGTTAATGAAAACGAATAGTAGGAGCGAGCTCAGGTTCCGAGGTGCCCCACCCCCGCCCACCAACTCTGGCGGTGGAGGCTTCCTGCAGCTTCCCATCCCTCCTCCTCCTCAGGTCACAACCACATCAGACTCCCAGGGCTCTCCTGAACTCTCTGGGATCACCAGGGGGTCTCCTGTCTACGCCGGCCTTAAGCCCCCAAGCATTAAATTCTCTTTGAGGCCTTGTGTGCGGTGTGGTGACTTGTCACAATATATAGATTCTACCCACTATGAGCTTTCTAATTTCACCTTTTTCTTAGTGTGATTTCTGGATGAAAAGACCTGCCAACCAACTTGCCAAAAAATGAGACCTGTCCACCACATGTAAGTGAAATTTGAATCTGGTTTATTTGCAGAATTTTACTTAAACCAATTCTCATTTCTCCCTGCTTATCATCATTACATAAAAACTCATCCTTTGGGCGCCTGGGTGGCTCAGTTGGTTAAGCGACTGCCTTCGGCTCAGGTCATGATCCTGGAGTCCCGGGATCGAGTCCCGCATCGGGCTCCCTGCTCGGCAGGGAGTCTGCTTCTCCCTCTCCCACTCCCCGCTTGTGTTCCCTCTCTCGCTGTGTCTTTCTCTGTCAAATAAATAAATAAAAATCTTTAAAAAAAAAAAAAAAAAAAAAAAAAAAAAAAAACTCATCCTTTGTACAAGCCTGTAAAATGCTGAACAATGAATAGGAAGTGAATATTGCACATTTAATGAACAAATAAGTTGTGGTAAGGCCACACTAGACATGTGGGAAGGAAAGGGTTAAATACACTTAGGAAGTACTTGTTGCCCCATAAGTGATTTTAAGCCATTGAAAGAAAAATGAATTGTAACCTTCAGTGCTCAGACATACTACATCTGTACATTAAAAAATGAAAGTTATAATAAACAACATTCATTCCTTAAGTGATCTCATTACCCCAAAACAGGGTCAGTAGTTTATTTGTTTCAAGTTATTGTCATCAGAAATCAGGAACCCATCCGGACTAGAGGAAGCATCAACTATAGTTTCTACAGGACACCTGGTGGCTCTATTAAGTGTGAGGATCACCACAGACCAGAACAAGGTCAGTATGAGCACCTGGCTGTAAGCCAAGAACTTTATCCAGCTCAACCCAGATTCAAACGGAAGATCAGTACGAGGATACTTAAAAGTAAAAAAGGCAACATGTTTGTTTCCAACATTATACTCTCCATTTTGTTTAATAAGACAAAGTTAACTGAGCAGAAAAAAATTCAGCTACTACCTCAAAATAAGCCATAAAGTTGGTCCAAAATGAAGAGCAGTTTTTTTTTTTTTAAAGATTTTATTTGACAGAGACAGCGAGAGAGGGAACACAGGCAGGGGGAGTGGGAGAGGGAGAAGCAGGCTTCCCGCTGAGCAGGGAGCCCGATGCGGGGCTCGATCCCAGGACCCTGGGATCATGACCTGAGCCGAAGGCAGACGCTTAACGACTGAGCCACCCAGGCGCCCCGTGAAGAGCAGTTTTAAAAGATAACATGCAAAGCCTCATTATAAGCTCATCGTGCTGACAGGTGAGACCAGTCTTTGGAAGGAAACGACGTTAAACAAGGCCTGGAGTTTCAATCCACCACTAACTGAATGTGCCAACCGCGGGGCACAGCTGCTGAGAGCCGATGCCGTCCACGGGGCCCGGGCAGTGGACGTGGCTGCTGGGCCCTCGCTGCGGTGACTGACCCCCAGGGCAGGGGCAGGCGGAGGGCACGGAACGGAAGGAAGCACACTCTCCAGATGCCTGCAGGTGAGTGCCGCCTCCAGTTTGTGCCCTTGGAGCCTCATCTGTCTCCCAAGTCCTGGCCCTGCTACTCGTGGACACTTTTGGAGTACCCTTTTGGAGTACCATGGGCTAACGCGGCCACTTTCCCCAAAGAGCAGTCCTGTTAGACGTTGGGTGGAAGAGGGCCAACTGAAGGCACTGAGCATTTAGCCTGAAGACTAAGAGGTGGACGGGTGGGGCCAGAGGTGTGAGGAGGTCTGGGAGTGTTGGAAGATTTGTCCGAGGAGGAGGAGGAGAGCAGCCCCGGCCTGGCCTGCTCCTGCCAAACCGTTACCGATGTTATCAGGCCAGCTTTGGTGCTACGTAAAGTAGAACTACAGAGAGAGCTGGTCACGGGCCACCTGGCCTTGCCCACAAAGGGGGGCACTACTGGCCTGGGGGCTGCCGGGGAGGGGCAAAGGAGAGGCAGGAGGGGGTCAGCAGGGGAGGCTGAAGAGCAGGGCTGGGGATCCCTGCTGAATGAGAAGTGGGACCAGATGAGCTTTAATGTCCCTGCTGACTTCAGTCACGATTGTACAGCATTTGCTTCCCGCTCCAGAAGAAATCATTAAGCTTAGTATTAAAAACCCAGTAGAAAACGGAGTATCACCTTCATTCAAAAGGAAGAAAGGCCATGCACACTCTACCTTGTACAACGTGGACACACTGATTTTAGTAACCGACCGGGAGGAACGCGGTTGGCACTTGGTTAAAGTGAGGTTAGGCTACTCTGGGGGTTTGCATCTTCTGGGTAGGCTTGCCCCCGCCTCAGAACTGAGCGACTCCTGCAACCCCAGGAAGCAGATGTGACTGGGCCCCAAACAGATCATGAGGTTCTCTGTGTGCCCAGGAGCTTTGGGAACATGCGGGGTGGGTCCCAAATCCTCCAGCAGGCTGGGCACACACATCAGCACCACCTCCTGTCCTCAGCGTCTGCGCCTCCCAGCTTTCCGCCGTGTTCACTTGTCACAGGCGTGGGAGCCTGGAGAGGGAGACCGAGGGTGCCTCTCGGACCGAGCTCTGTGTGCTGCAGAGCTGGGGGAGACGGGGTGGGGTGGGGGGGTAGAAGCAGGGGAGATGCTCGTCATGGGCCAGGAAGCTGCCAGACATCCCTGTGGGAAGCAGGTGCCGCCCGTGGCAGGTGCAGGGCAGGTGTGGGCAGGTGTGGGCCAGCGGGCCTCCAGCACTGCTCAGAGCGGGCGGCCTGGGGCCGGCTGGATCCAGTCAGCCATGCACAGCACGGGTAACAGCGTCCAAAACCGGCCCTGCGCGCTCCGGAGGCCGACTACTTTCAGCAGCAAAGGCACGTTACTCCTGAAAGCCAAAGGGGAGGCCGGTCTCTTCCGCCCCAGGAGGCTGCAGCAGCGCTGCCACCTTCTGAAGCATCTCACTGTCTTTAAAGCGCTTTCTTGGCCCAGAGCAGCTCGGAAGAACCAAGCGGTGAGCCAAGCTCCCACTGCTGCTAAGCCCGAAGGAGTTAGAGAGGAGGCGCTTTCACCGACCCCCTATGATAATCAAGTTCCAGTGTCAAATGAAATAGAGGACATCAGGCACGAAAGCCTGCATTGACTTTAACTGAAATATTTGACAAGATAGTGTGAGATCCCTAAAATTCGTAGTCTTGCCAGCTACAACCAAAGGGTGGTTTTATTTTTTATGATTTTTACAGACCAAACACATTATAAATATTACAAACCTTCGAAAATTAATAATCATAATTTTCTTTAAAATGTACATACTGTCACTCAAAAATGTTCACATTCTAGGATACCAATAATTACAGCTTCCTCAGAGAAAAGAGCACACAAAACCCCTCCTGTCATAAAATCTTTGTTGCCAAATCGGCCACCAAACTGCTCACAGCTTCTAACACTTTCTTACACAGCACAGGGAAGCTGCCTGATGTTGAAAGTGGAGAGAAGCAAAACGCCCCAGGCTAGCTCTGTGACGCGCCCCTCTGAGACGGACACCTCGTGACCTACACAAACTCGGAGGCTGCACGGGGATGAGCTCTGTGAGGCAGAAGTGTTCTGTCCAACTAGAGAAGTTTGAAATGAAGAACAGCTCCTGCACACTTCCACATGTTGGGGGAAGTACTACATAGGATATCTGAAAAAGAGATTATCACTCCGTTAACCTAGATCCCTACCCCCTGCTAAGAGCTCTCAGTTCAGATATTTTTCGGTAAATACCCTTGGGTTATAAGTAACCCATGAACAGAAGACATATTATGCAAGCTGAACAAACAAAACCAATTCTGAGCCAAGAGAATTAGGAAGACAAAAGTCAAACTTCATTCCAGGGGGGAAATGACGAGAGCAAGAAGCTGGCGACAGAACAAGGCCACACTACAGAAAGGCGCTGGTAATGAGTGAACTGTTACCAACAACAGAAGGCACAGGGCTACTGGGAAAAGCCCAATTTCCAGGGACAAGTGCTTCAGCAGGTGTGCTAACTTCATCTGACTTTACATGTGGAATGAAGAAACACACAGGGACCCAGAGCATCAAGTTCTCAGACTCTGTCTCTTTCTAGACAGCAAGGCCTTCCGATTTCAAGCCTGGTGTCTAACAAGAGTTGCGAACTCTGATGTCTACAGGGACGGAGGAAGTGACCTGAGTGAGGGAATGGGCTGGGATAGGCTCTACAGAGATTATGTCTACAGTGACCACACTCTCCACCATGGGGATCACACAAAACACGCCACCAGTGTGCCACCTCGGTTGACAGGGATGTCTCCTTCTCCATAAGGACCACAGCTGGATGGAAATGGATCAAGTGGCCCCATTTTAGACAATGACTCACTTTAATTCAGCATTCTTATCTCCATTCTGAGGGAAGTGATACTTTTAAGCTGGTGTATTTCCCCACCTGTGAGAAATGCAGAAATTTTCTAAGCTTTTTTTACCTGGAAAGAACACAAATGGGGTTCAAAAGTGAGGGCTCTACATGACTCCCAAAGCGGTTAGATCTGGCACAGCAGTCTCGAGATTTAAATAAAATAGGGAAGACAGAAATGGAGACACAGAAGAGCTCTGTTGCGGGGTCCTGTGAGGTGACTGGGGCTCCAGCAGCTGAGAGTGGTTCTGTGCCCAAGTGGGACTCAGTTAAGTTTCTCCTGTCGGGTGAACATAAAAACTAAAAGGCCCCAAGAAGTTTCAAGAACTAAGAAGACACACACACACGCACACGCACGCACACACGCACGCACACATGCGCACACACACGTGCGCATGCGCAACAGAATTATCTAGTGCCCCCCGACTTGCATTGCAGCCAACAAACTCATTGGCCAAACTGAGCTCTGCAGTGAGACTGAGCGAAGTTACTTGTGCAACAGCAAAGTTAAATGTAAACGTAAACAGCAACAGGGTTTCTTGAGATACTCAGTGTTACTATCGTATGTTGTCCAAATAATGCACTTCTGGATAGAGACAGTTAACAAGAAGAGCCAGGAAGCTTTTCCCATCTTGGAGGCAATGGCCAGGATGCTTTATAAATTGTGCAGCTTGTGATATCTGATCCTGGTATTCAACATACTGCTTATTTGATGTCAAGGATTCAAGAGCAGTCAGAGCCTAAAAGACACGAAGACAAGAGGGTTAACCATACAGACGCATACAATGTGATTCCCACAGGTGCAGCACACCTGCCATTATCTGCTACGACCGTGAGCCTCCGGGAAGCTTACAGAACTACAAGTCCCAGAGGCAGGCACTCACTGATTAACCACAGAGGAAGGAAGCCAGCAACTCAAGTTTCTCCGGCTTCGGCCGCCTTCCACACCCAGCCCTCCCTCCTGCTGGCCTGTGCTGTTTCCCAACCCTTCTGCACAGAGAGCCCCTGCTGCAAGCCCCTTAACCGGAAATCCCAGGTGCCAATGGCCTGTGCGATGTTTGATTTGCTGTTGGGTTTGTTCTCACGTTACAAAATGTCACACTAAGCTAACTGTATGAAATTCAAAAGAAACCAGTGTCTAAGTGCTGCTGAGGATAAACAATAAGGTAGTTCGATCAGTCAACAAACGAAGTACAGATCAAGTTCCTCCGGCTTTGCCCGCCAAAAACAATGAAGGTGCCCCCATGCCCTTTTTTTTTTTTTAAGATTTTATTTATTTATTTGACAGAGAGAGACAGCGAGAGAGGGGACACAAGCAGGGGGAGTGGGAGAGGGAGAAGCAGGCTCCCCGCCGAGCAAGGAGCCCGATGCGGGGCTCGATCCCAGGACCCTGGGATCCTGACCTGAGCTGAAGGCAGACACTTAACGACTGAGCCACCCAGGCATCCCACGCCCCTCTTTACATTCTTTAATCCCATAATTTTAAAATTTCTTTCCTTCATAGTGGGAGAAGTGAAAAAGACTATTTGGAGAAAACAAAATCGGGGTAACAGTTCTTAGTGTAGGGAGAGTTTTATTTTCCAGCTATACAAGTTCACCCACCCCCAGGATGGTGAATGTGCCCATCAAGTCCCCCACACCTTCTCCTCTCAGAGATGCGACCACTGCACTAGCGAATATAGATTAAATGGTGGAATTTGCTTGGCTCAGTAAACAAGGACGGAGAAGATTTTGAGGATGGTAAACGAACTGGCAGCTTAGAAGTAAATGGCCAGGGGGTTGGAGACAGAAGTCTTGGAGTGGAAAATAAACTGAAGGGATTTGGGTACCAACCTAACTGCTGTGTGAAGAGAGTTCAACCTAAGAACAGGAAGCACTGGGCTTGAGCGGGAGCCATGCCTGAAGGGAACGCAGGCAGAGAGGTGAGGCTCAGGGGACCTCCTCTGATGCAGGAGAGCGTCAGACGTCTCAAATATACCCGGAAATGGGTCGTGCTGACCTCACAACCGGCCCTCGGGACAATCACCTGCCCACCTGTGGGGTTCAGACATGGCTCACCGATGACTTTGGGGACTCAGAGAGCAGTTGTGAGGTCAGTTCGGGACAAGTATCAGGTCTTACATAGACCAAGAAGCCTGTGAAGAACCTGCCGACTGGATCACTGGACGCGTGCTCTCGATACCCAGGAGGTCATCTGGCCCGGGGCTAGCCTGGACACCGCAAGGCTGCAGAGGAGGAAGAGCTGGGGGTGCAAGCGCCAAGAGGGCGAGGCGGAGCCACACGGCTGAGTGATCCCGGCCCAGCACGTGCAAGCTAGCGCGCCCGCCCCTCTGCGCTCCCCTTCCTCACCACACACAGCCAGGACAGGAACCGTCCCTAGCGTACGGGGTGGTTAGGAGGGTCTGTCCGGTGAGTGAAGACTTACAACAGGGACTGGCACGTAGTGAGGACTCAAGAACGCTAGCCATCGTTTTATCTGAGCCACCTCTGTACACACGCGGCCAGCCTGTTTGCAGGTGCAGGAATGGGACCGCTGCCACGTGGCCGTCCGTGTTCTAGAACAAACTAGCATTTCTCACAGCTGCCGCTCTGTCCGGGTTTGGTTATTCCAACAGCAGCCAGCAGTGGTCAACCTCCAGACTCACAAAATAGGAGCTGCTTCCTTGGTTCCCAGCTACAGCTCAGCTAACCTCACTGGTCTTCACTGTGGCCCCAGCTTCTGGGCCAGTGCCCAGCCCCCAGCAGGTGGCCAGTCAGCACACCACGTTCATCAGAACCAGATCTGATCCTGGACTGGCCTGCCTGCCCACGGCCTTGCTTCTTCTACGACGGCAGTGACAGTGCTCGAGGCAAGTGCCTACAAAGACCGTTTAACGCAGGCAGGTGCAGTAACCATTTTCCGGGGCGCAGAGCATACTGATGAGCTACTCCTGAAAACCACGACCTTGTGTTGTCGTCGTGTGTAAGGACCAGCGCTGCCCCCTCCCCGCCTCCTGGGCAGGTCGACGGAAGGACTCCTACCCAGGAACTGTAAAGCTGTTTTTACTGACCTGCTGAGCTTTTGGGGTCAGATGTAATTCCGTGCCAGGCTTCAAACGGATCTGATCCTCGGAAGGAACCTGAACTGAAAGGAAGGCGGCCATGCCTCGAGCAACCACTCGGAACCTTAGGTGTCAAGGAGAGGTCAGAAGTAAATGACTATTAAAGTAAATATTTTAAGGTAAATACCACATTTTCTCTTTAAAAACAAGATAAACACATTTCAGACCTAATGTTGCTGTTAGCATTTGCAGGAAAATCTTAAAAAAGATCAAGAAGGAGGATTAATCTTCCTTTCCATTATACTGCCCCAACAATGTAAGCAACATTCAGACTCAAGAATAAAAGTGCTGCAAGCATGTAGAATAACTGGAACTCTCAGACATTGCAAGTGTGAATGTGAGAGATGGTGCAAGAAAATAGGTTCTGGCAGTTACTCGGTAACAGAGTAACCATATGACCCAGCAATTCCACTCCTGGGCATATACCCAAAAGAACAGAAAACAGGTGTTCTAACAAAAATTTGTAAACAAATTTCATAACAGCACTATTCACAGCAGCCAAAAAGTGTAAACGACCCAAATGCCTATCAACTGATGAATGGATAAACAAAATGTGGGACATCATATACTGGAATATGACTCAGCCATTAAAAGGAGTGGGGTACGGATTTATGATAAAACATGGGTGAGTCCTGAAACTTCATGCTATGTCACAGAAGCCAGACACGAGGCCACATACTACATGATTCCATTTATATGAAATGTCCAGAAGAGACACAATGAAGTCGGAAAGTCAATTAGTGGCTGCCAGAGACACAGGGGACAGGGGTCTAGGGAGTAACTATGTCATGAGCATAGCATTTCCTGTTGGGGTGACAGAAACATGTGGTGATGGCTGCAACACTGTGTATGTACTAAATGCTACTGAATTGTACATTTTAAAAGAGCTGCCATGATAAATTTTATGTTACGTGTAGTCTACCACAACTTAAGTGAATCAAAATCACATACTCCTGCTAAATTCTATCACAAACAAAGAGACATGGTGTGAACCCGTATGGACTGAGTGATTCCCAAAGTTGCAACAAGAGGATGGGCTATTCCACAAGAATGCTGACATGAGAATGGGAGGAGAACTCGTTTCAACACTGATAAGGGCTTGGAAAGAAAACCATTATGCAAATAAGTAAGATAAAACGGGAGGCTAGTGGCAAATTCTTTCATGCCTCGGAATTTTTTAGCAACAAAAACTTGTTTCTCATTACTTATTCTTATCCGTTAACTTTAACTCATCTTGACTTACAGTTCTAGGAGACTGCCTCGTGGGGCCTGGGCAGCCCGGACAAAGTATGCATTGAAGCAGCTAACTGGGGTATTTTCACCTAACCCTGCACACCGTCACTGGCTCAAAACCAGACAGAAATCAGCAGTGTGGTCAGGTTACAAAGCCAAAATACAACAAGAGATACTACTAAGAAAACATTCTTTAAACGTGAAAACAAAGTTGTTTTAAAATGAGAAAAAAAAATGTTTTTGTAAAATATAAAGATGTAATCAGGTGACTTTTTTTCCCCCCCTTAATCTATAGGGGAACCCTAGCCTAGCCCTTAAGTCAAAAAACCTCCTAAAGTATTACAATCCCTAAGTAGGAGCAGAAGCTGAGGCCCACTTAGAAGGTGCTTCCTTACCTGTTAGACAGGGGTGACTTCCGGCCCAGCCCAATTGCCCCCAGAATCCCAGAGCTGAGCCTCTCCTCGGCCAGCAGGCTCAGCCTGCTCTGAAGCATGAGCAGAATTCGAACGACAGATTCTATCAAGACCGAGTCACTCTGCTCCGCTTGAATCAGGGACAGCTGCAGGACTTGGTGCCACCACAAAAACAGCTTGGCCTCTTCCTGCGTGGAGCTGGGGTGGGGGGGGGGGGGAGGCCCAGGAGGAAAATAAAATTAGAAGTGGATTCTTTCCACTCCCATTTAACTGAAAGTCCACATTTGAATTTTAAGTATAGGGGACATTCAGTACTTTAAATGCTTAGGCTAACAGATAATATTAATATAGTGAGTGTGATATGGCAGCCACAGGGCCAACAAACCTTGGATACACCTGTTCCAACCATTTGCTTAAGATGAGCAGCACCTTCATGTCGTTCCTTAGAGTCTGTTCACTATTTAAACACTGAAGCAAGTAGACATAAAGAGTCAGGTAACTGCCGAGGGATAGGCACTCCTGCAGAAATTCTTCTATGGTAAGCTCAGGAACTTGAAGGGACACCAGAATGGGGCCCCATCCTAAATTCTGATTGAGGGAACCTAAGAAAAGAGCACCAAGAAAAGACAGCAAGATAAAAACAGGAATCAAATTATTTAACTGCTGTCATGAATCTTTTCACTTTAGGCTTCATGTCAAGCCCATGGGACCCCGGAGGCCACCCAAGGGAAGCATGCCGGGAGGCTCAGACTGGAAAGCCCACACGCTGAGTGCCTATCCCCTGCTAGCCACTGCGGAGGGGCCGAAGTCAGAACTGAGCACTGTGTTCTCAGAGTCACCCTTCTCATCATTTTATGGTCATTAAAATCGCAGGTAGACACTGCCTGTCCGGTCATCCAAGGGTCTTAACTTCATCTAATACCTTTTAAGTATGTTATGAAAATGTATGCTTTTCCAAGGAAAATTATTATTCTATCCAACTGAAGTATTTCCCCTTTTTAAAGCTTAGCTGGATTCATCCCTCGACAGAAATCAATTGAAAAAACATTTTTTTTGATTTTAGTAACATGAATGAATTTGAAGCAGGAGTGTTATCCTTATGGTTCTCAAGTCTTTGGGGGGAATGACGGTGGGGAGATGGTGACATGCACAGCACCTTCCATGGGGGGACATGGGTACAGGTCATGGTCTGCCAAGAAAGGGCAGGGGCAGGTTATGGGCACCTCCCGGCATTCTTGCTCTAACACCCTTCTTTCTCTCCTACTGTGTGCACAAGGTATATCTGGGTATCAGAGTTGAGTAGTGCTAATCCAAGCCATTCTTCTTAACCAGACCACGTTGTTTCCAGAATCAGAGTTTAGAGGGAGGTTAGGGAATAAGAAAGATTTTTAAAAGGTAGGGGTGGGGTGGAGATTGACCTCTTTGTAATAGTTCAAAAGATGTGACAAAAAGCAATAAAAAACTTACATGAAAACTCATTTTAACAAGTGACAAAAATAGAGAAAAATAACACAGTGGGTCTTATTATAAAGATTCTGGTTTAGGGGTGCCTGGGTGGCTCAGTTGGTTAAGCGACTGCCTCCAGCTCAGGTCATGATCCTGGAGTCCCGGGATCGAGTCCCGCATCGGGCTCCCTGCTCAGCAGGGAGTCTGCTTCTCCCTCTGACCCTCCCCCGTCTCATGTGCTCTCTCTCTCTCATTCTCTCTTTCAAATAAATAAATAAAATCTTTAAAAAAAAAAAAGATTCTGGTTTATAGCATTTGTTTTGAAGAGCATAGCTAGGCCTGTGACTTACATGATGTGCCTCCCATAAAAGGGCCGGTCTGACATCGAAACCCACTGTAAAGTGAATTAGAGGTTCCCTCCACGGAAACATGGTTGTGCTGACAAACATGGGCCACAGGTTCTCACGCTAACTGCAGATCTTTGCAAACAAAACAAAATACATACTGAAGTATCAGCTACATTAACAAGGAAATCTGCGTGGCGCAATCACCCGCTGGGGAGGGTCTGGAAAGATACCTCCTTCTGACAAAGCTTTGCTCTCGCCTGGAAAGGACCAACCTAAAGAGAGCTTCGCACCTTCTTTGAAGTAGGCAGTGATGCAGGCTTCCGTGGTCTCGGCCATGTGGCGGACGGAAGCCAGGCTCTGACAGGCTGCTGTTAAGAGGGGCAGGACCACCAGCCCGTGCACTTTCTGTCCAATCCAGGTCCGGACACTGCCCCGGAGGAACTCTGCCGTTGGAATAGTCGCATTGTTCATCATCATTAGGACTTCCATAAAGAGGCTGCTGAGGGCTATGTGGCGGGTTTGGCTGTCCATGTCTGCGGGGGAACATAGACACACTCCATGAGAGGCTGCCGGAACGGCGATGTGAATGTGAGCAACTTCGGCTGCACTCTGAGCACATTTTACAATTTACAAATACTCTGGATGGTGCTTAGCTGGTAAGGATAGGATGCAGCACATCAGTACTTTGTAAGGGCACAGTAGGAACCACTGAGAGACCCCTGGTTACAGCAGGTGGCCGAGCAATACTTTAATAAAGAGACATATCAAGTTGGCATGAAAGACTAAACTATTTATCAGAACATGCTTACTTAGACTTTAGCTTCCAAACTTTGCTCATTTGGAAAACCAAGCAGGCACATCTCAGAAGTCACCTGGTAAACGGACTAGAAAAATACCTCCACCCTCACCACTACCAAAGCTATCAATATTCTGGAGTGATTTACAAGGAATAGAGGTTATTACTTAAAACAAAATATAAAAGTAAGGAAAAGAAACACCTTTTAAACCTTCTTAAAAGAGCTCCTAACTTAAACAGCTCTTATTTCCTTGTTTTTTAAATGGAAAAAGAAAAGTGGACAGACTGATAATTTAAATGGGTCTTTCAAAAAAAACTGAGATGAAAAGAGCACAGCGTATAAGAAAAAGCAAATTCATTGTACAAGACACCTGCGAATGAGCAGGTTACGGAGGTAGATTCCTTCCTCACATCCCAAAACAGAAAACCTTTTTCGCAGGCTATAGTTTTTGCCAACTACTTCTAGCTCTCCTTAAGCTAGGTAAAATTTTTTTAATGGAACAGAAGTGGGGCTTTGTCACCACAAGCCTCTCGTATTGACGTCAGCGAGGGCAGGGGAGTCTGGGTCGTACTCGCCACACCTATCAAATCAAACTCGCCCACCTGCAAGTGTTAAATAAACTCTAACAACGTTACTGTAAGACCTACTTATTATGATCAAAGCAAGGACTTCAGGAACCAAAGTTCTAGACGTAAGTTCAACAATGTCTATGTGTGAGTGCATATTTTGTCATGTATTCCTACGGGTATGGGCATTTTTCTCTAAGGCCTTATCTCTGAATTTCAGCTCAAAAGCAACTGTAATTTTTTTTTTTTAAAGATTTTATTTATTTATTTGACAGAGAGAGACACAGCGAGAGAGGGAACACAAGCAGGGGGAGTGGGAGAGGGAGAAGCAGGCTTCCCGCAGAGCAGAGAGCCCGATGCAGGGCTCAATCCCAGAATCCTGGGATCATGACCTGAGCCGAAGGCAGACGCTTAACGACTGAGCCACCCAGGCGCCCCAAAAGCAACTGTAATTTTAATGTGCCTTTTACTGATGACTCATAGGAACAAAAAACTCATACAGTAAGCCTCCTAACAGATCCCACCCTCTCCTCTCCTCTCCCTATGCATCATCAACACAGCCAACAAATGTTTTCTTAAAAACCAGATCTGATTCCGTCACTCTTCTGAGGAAGATCTTTCTAGAACACCCTCCCCTCCTGTGCTTGGCCAGCTATTATCTGACCTTCACGGCCTAAACACATTTGGTCAACTCTAAAACCCTTTCTCTGGTATCGCCTGCTAATTTTTCTTTTTTTCTTTTAACACTGACTGGGTGTTACTGGTTAGAGTGGCTGATGCTAAAAGGTCAGGTGCACTATCCATTTCATGCTTACAACACCCATATGAAACAGGTCTGACTATTATCCCCACTTTGCAGATGAAGTTATAAAACTTGTACAAGATCACACAGCAGGTGGAACACCCAGGCAGTCTGGTCCCAGAATCAGCTTTTTACCTACCATATTATATACCCTGTGCGGTAAATCTACATTGCAGGTACATACAAGAAATTTCAACTGATTTTTTGTTCACCAGTTCTAACCAACTCAGACAGTGACACCAGCTTTCAATTGCTGTGCTTCCCTAAATACTACAGTTGCCTATTTTCAAACAGTATTTAAGTAAACATTAAAACGTTTGTGAGATTCATCCACGTCGTGGCAGATTTTCACTGTTGCATTCTATTATATGAATATACTACAACAATTCATCCTTTCTACTGAACACACGGGTTGTTTCCGGTTTTGGATCCCCTCAGATGCATAGCTACAGTCACTGTTCACGTTTCCCAGGGCACAGGTGCATTTCTTTTGGAATATTCCAAGGAGCGGAATTCTGAGTCGTAGGATATGCAAACTAGTAGATGACGGATGCCAAACTTTTAAAACTGGTTGTACCAATTTCCTCTGTGATCAGCAGTACATGAGTTACATTCATCCACATACTTGCCAACTTTGTATCGAAACCTTCTTAACTGTACTCACTATGGTGGATGTGTCATCATCTGTCACTAAGGTTTTAATTTGCATTTCCCTGATTATTAACACAGTTAGCACCTTTCTGTAAATATACTGGTCATTTAGATATTCTCTTTTGTAGAATGTCAATTCAAGGGTCTTGTTCATTTTTTCTACTGGGTTGTCTTTTTCTCCCTTCTTTTATCCAGTGTGGTAATTTTAGTCACTCATATTTAATGTTAATTACTGATGTAACTGGGTCTAAATCTACAATCTTACAATGTACTTTCCATTTATTCCCCAAATTCTACATCCCTTTTTCTCTCTTTTACTTCATTATTTCTTATTCTATTTTCTCTCTTTTGGTCTGGAAGTTAAACACCGTTCCAACATTCTTACAGTGGTTGCCTCACCAATTACACGTGCACTCTTGACTTTTCAAAAGTCTGATGTTAACTGGCTCCAAGGCAGTGCCAGGGCTCTGTAACATTCTAACCCCTACCAGCTCTCCCTGCTGGTGCCTTATCCCCGGGAGGCATTTCTATTATTATTGTTTTAGACAGTCATGTTTCATGTAGATTCACCTACACGTTTATCTGCCACTTTCATTGTTCTTCACACTCTCTCTCTTCCTACTTACCTTCTCCGGATTATTATCTCTTTCTTTCCACAGTCTTTGATCGTATTTTGCTATTCTTTTTATAACCTCTTAAGCTGGATTCTTATTAGCCTTCATCTTTTTAAAATTTTAATATAAGCACCGAAGGCCAAGAAACTAAGTCCCACTTTAGCTGCACCCCACAAGTTTGGATGCATTCTGTTTTTTTATCCAGTTCCAAATCTTCTAAATTTCTATTATGACTGCTTCTTTGGTCATCAACAGTTAGTTAAAAGTTTGCTTCTTAA
The DNA here is from genome assembly GCF_002201575.2 of Neomonachus schauinslandi. Classification (NCBI taxonomy): domain Eukaryota; kingdom Metazoa; phylum Chordata; class Mammalia; order Carnivora; family Phocidae; genus Neomonachus; species Neomonachus schauinslandi. The sequence continues at coordinate 27,641,822 of NC_058416.1, read as the reverse complement.
TTTCCAGGGTATAGTTATATTTTGTTACTGATTCCTAAGTTGACTGCATTGTGGTCTGTTGCACACCAGTCCTTTGGGATTGGTGGAGACTGGCTTTAAGCTGAACAAGGGTGAGGTTCCTTAGCCATTGTGTAGGGGACTCATCCCGCATATACAGGGCACATCTTGTCCACATGCTCACTATACCCAGTGGGGCTCTTCAGACTTCCTAAAGCCTTACTGATTCTCCTTCGACTTCATCAATTACTGTGAGATGTGTGGCAAAATCTCTTACTGTGAGTGAATCTGACTTTTCTCTTCCTAATTTTGTCAGTTTTCACTTCAGGTATTTGCAGTTGCTGCTGTATTATTAGGTACAAATACATTTATCATTAATATATGCTCCTGGTGGATTAAACCTTTTATCAGTTTCCAATGACTCTATCTCTACGATAATGCTTTTATTTATTTACTTTTTGTCATGCAACTTCAAAGCAGGGAAACACCCTAAAGATCACCTGGCTCTGTAATGCTTTCTGCTTCACAGTCCTATCTGCCCAATATTAATCTACTACGCCAGCTTTCTGTTTTAATAATTGCCTGATATGATTGCCTTATAGAAAGCTTTCTATATCCTACGCTCTATATGTACTTTTTAGAAACAGCTTAAGGCTGGATGTTCATTATTAATTCAGTCTGACAAACTTTTGTCTTTTAAGCTGAGTATCTGTCCATTTACATTTACTGATGTATTTAAATTTTACCATCTTATTTTGGTTATTTTTCTCACCTTCTCCAAGCTTCTTTTCTTGCCTTCTTTGGACTGAATGCACTTTGGCCATTCCTTTTTATCTCCCTCCACTAACATGGAAATTATACATTTTATTTCTATTCTTTTAGTGAATTTCTTAGCAATTTCAACATTCACATTTTACCAAGATGTAAATTTAATCAATTTATTGACCCTCTCAAACCATACTAAAACTTTAGATGCTTTTAAGTCAACCTCCTTCCTAACTTATATGTACTTGTGGCCATATAGTTTAATTTTTGCTTTTGCTTTTTAAACCCATAAATGCATGGTTACATAGTTTTCCATATGTGCCTAACATTTTACTACTTTCTCTGCTTACTTTTCCTGCTTATAATCCAAGCCTTTTTACTTGTGATCACTCTACTTCTACCTAAAGAACATGCTTTAGGATTTCCTTCAAGTGATGTCATGGGGACAAACAATCTCAGTTTTCAATGAAAGTATCTTTATATCACCCTCATCCTTGCAAGATGGTTTCTCTTAGTTTACAGCTCCAGGTTACAAGTCACTTCCGCACAGCACACTGAAGCTGTTCCACTGTCTTAGCTTCCTTTGTTGCTACTGAGAAGTCAGCAGTGTAAATGTTCCTCTGTAGGTGTCCGTCCGCCCTCCTTCCTGGGTGTGAAAGTTCTTTCCTTTGTCCCTGCTGCTCGTGCAGCATCACCACAGTGTGACAGTGTGTAGAGATGTGCATTTCTCGGTCCTGCTTAGGATCTGCTGGGTTCACTGAATCTAAGGAGTGTTGTGCTCATCGGCCCTGGAAAATTCTCAGCCCTGCTGTCTCTCCGGCTATTCCTGCCTCCCCCCAGGTCTGTCTGTCCTCTCCGGGAATTCTGACTGGATGACTGCATGTATGTTCCATCTTCCCGGCCTGTCCCCCAGGCCCTCTAACCTTGCTTCCATGTTCTTTCTCTGTCTGTTCTACATTCTGGACACTGTGTTCATATGTATTCTCCAGTTTACTAATTTTCTCTTCAAATGAGTTGAACCTGCTGTTAAACTTACCCATTAAGTTTTTATTACAAGTGCTATATTTTACATTTCTAGAATATCGGATTCTCCCTCAAAGCTGTATATTTCTATAATTTCTTGCTCCTACCGACATTTTCAAATTTCTCTTATTTTATTAAATAGATAAAAATACTTTTTTGTTTACTGTACTAATTATTTCAGTCTCTTAAGTCGTTCTCTGCTGACTTGCTTGTGGTGCCTTGTTTCCTTGTGTGTTTTATGACTTTTTCTTTTTTTACTATGAGTTCATATTCCTTGGAACTGAGGCCAGAGCTGAAGATGGGTTTCTCCAACGTGGCTCTGTGGGTGCTTTCCCCTGGGCATCTAATGGCACTGCCAACACAGAACAACTTGTACTCAGTTCCCAGGCTGAGGGATTTTTCTCTGGACAGTCTAGGTAGTAGGAATTTGTGCCTCAGACACACATGAGGGTCAGCTTATGCCTACTAATTTTCAAAAGAGACAGCTCCCTTTCCCCACCACATAGACATCTGACCCAACACCCAGGTCAAACGGATTATTGTCTTTGCTCTCCTCTCCCAGGGGCAGGTTTATCTCTGGCTCATCCTTACACTGAAGATGCCATCCTGTGGGTGATGCATACGAGCTCCTTTCAGGCCCCCATCTCCAGCGGCCCTGGGCTTTAGTGCTCCCCTACCCCACCCCAGTCTAAGATGGTCCCGTAAAAGCCTTCAAGGGGGAAGCCAGCTTCAGCACTCCATCTACGTTTATGGGTTCCTCCTTTCACTTAGCTTCTGACTTCTAAGATTTCCCACCACCTCATGACAAGTTTCATTGTCGGTTTCCTAAAAACATTTTGTCCAGCATTCTTAGTTGTTTTCAGCAGAAGCAGTCAGGATACCCAGTCCACCAAACTGCCAGGAGCACAAGCTCTCCACACACAGTTTCTTTACACGTCTACAGGTGATTCTGAAGGGCTCTCCCAGTGAAGAGCGAAAGCATCTTGGGATGCTGCTCACTGGCCGTCTCTGGTTCCCCTCCTACTTATTAAATCCAGCTGTCTAGCTTAGCCCTCAGTCCCGTTAATCTCACACCAGCATCTGACAGTGTCAACTCCTCCTCAAGTTCTTAGCATTTGTCCCTCCCCTGGTGCTGACATGACAGTGTCCCTGGGAGCCCATCCTCTCTCCGAGCACCACTTCTCTGGGAACAAGACTGAAAGTGTCCTGCCCAGGCCCCTGATCTCACAAGAGCAGGGATTCACCCACTGAATGGAGACACGACGGCCCATGGGCCACTCACCAGGTGGGTTAAAGACGATGATATCATCCAAGAGCTTAGACATCTCCTTTTCTAGGACTGCTAAGGTGATTTTTCCATTTTGTTCCAGGGAGCTGAGGAACTGAACCATCTGATGAGTGAAGGCTCGGCACTTTGGAACTGCATCCTGACAAATAATAAAAGGAGCATTCATTTGAATCCATGTGAGCAGTATAAACTGAGTATTCCCTGGGGGCATGTAACTGCTCTGAATGCTTCGGGAGGGAGAGGCGAGGACATAGCAGGAGGCCACATGAAGACAGGTGTGTGTCTAAGGGCCCTGTGTCTAGGGATATGCAAATCTGTGGTAACACACCAGAACCCACGTTCTCCCAAATTCCAGAACATTCTTCCTTTATCACTACATCAATAGCAATGTTAACTACACATTGATTACTTGCCAGAAACTTTTCCAAAAACTTTTATATTCACTACCTAATTTAATTCTCACAACAACACTTTGAGGCAAAGTACTATTTCCAACTCAGATGAGAAAACGAACGTCGGAATGGCCATGAGCTGGGGACCGGAGTTTGTCAGACCTCAAATTCATGCTCATAATTTCACTGCCATTCTGCTGCCACTGACATCCAGATCTCTAAACCAAAGGCTGCCGCCCTCAATCCTTTCGCCCTCTTGTTAGCATGTAATACTGCTAGTAAGTGAAGGTTTAGCAAAAGAGGTAATTAAAACTAAAAGATCTGAGAGGCCAAAATAGGAGTACACAATGGTACACATCCTCTAACTCTTTCACCTGAGCCATCACAGGGTTTGAGACTGTCCTCAGCAGCACCTCTACTACCACAATCCTGAAGAACACTCTGCCTTTTAAAGCACCCACTCAACTTACAAGATGTTTCTGGCTGTCAGTAGGAATGGAAAGGCCCGCAGACACTCTTAGGAGCTTCATGATTAATTCTGCAGAAGATTCCTTTGCCAGGATGATGGCTGGCTGGTAATGGCTGCTGAAATAACTGAGCACGCTCTGGTAGGATACGGTATCCACGAGATGCCACGAGAGTGAGCTTGTTTGTCCGAGGAGGTTCAGGAGAGGTGAATCCTAAAAATAAAACACATATTCCTTTAGTTTCGGAGTTCTCAGTTTCCCAGAAATATGTATCTCTGGTCTATGGAGTGATCACTAAGATGGCCTATGATAAGCACTGAACAGTTAAGATGTCAAGTAAGTATCTACTGAAGCTAGAAGTACTAGTGAAAGTAATAACCAAGGTCTTGGCAAAAACACATTAACTTTAAAATCTGTAAGTATTCAGAACCCAATTTTCAAAGGAACTCTCAGATCTGGTGGCAGAACTAGCAATTAATGAGATGTAAAATAAAATTGACTTGCATTCTCTAACTCAGTGTGCTTCCCTTCATAACCCAGAATTAGATTATGAACGATCCCAGAAAATCAGGCGCCTAGTTGAAGGCACATCCCATATGCCAAGCAGATATTCACACTGACAGAGGTGTTAGGGAAACAAGTGAAAAGCTACAACCTCGTAGGGAGTGGGGCTCAGGAAGCCTTGCCAAGTCTTCATCACAGGCTCTCCAAACTTACTGCTTGGTGTACCAGCTGATCTTCCTTTGCCAATAAAATCATCATGAAAAGGAGGCAGACAATCATGCTCCGGGTCTCTGGGTGGGGACTGGGGCTCCAGGCATCAGAGAGCACACTGACCCAGTTGACTTCGCACAGGACAGACCCCAAAAATAAGAAGCAGCTCTTAGGGCTTCCTCGTTCCACCTTAAAGGGAAATGAGTCAAAATTAATGTTTTCCTTTAAACTGTCTGTGTTCTTAAAAATGTGTATAAATCAATGCTTACTAAATTGAATTTTAAAAATAACTTTTTCCCCAAATTATAAAAACCATGTCCGAATCCTTCCCCGCAAAGATTTAGACTTAACATTTGTAATATTTTTTCTTCCATCCTCAGTGAATGCATACATTTTTCAGCTTCTTTAGAGTTCATTATTTATTCGACTAGTTCTTAACAGGAGAGGAATGACCTTCCCTAGCTCTAACCAGGGTGGTAAATCCCTGCCACAGTCACCAATGCTCTGTCACGATCCTCAGATGTGCTAAGATAGAACAAAGGTTGAGATCTATTAGTCAGTAGTTCCTAAAGCTGATTGTGCAGCAGAACCACCTGGAGAACTCACTAAAGCACAGATTGTGGGACCCTACCCCCAGAATTTTGTATTTCCTACATCTAGGGTGAGAGCAGGAATTTGGATTTCTAACAAGCTCCCAGGTGGTGCCGACGCTGCTGGTTCTAGGACCATACTTTGAGACCCACTCCATTATTGTATATAATTTTTATACTGCCTTTTTGGTATAATGTTATGTTATAAAAATGTCTCCACATCATTAGACTTTGTGATTTTTGATGACTGCATAATATTTAATTAAATCCTATTTAAAAGATATTTAAAATATATTAGGGATTGGTGGGGGGGGTGGTAAATGTATTTTACAGTATATAATCAATGTCAGAGTTAACTCTTATTAGCCCATTTCAGCAGTCTGTTTAAAATAAAAAATGGCTAGCTATAAATTTTTCTATTTAAAATGAAGATTAAAAAGCCATTTATAAAATCAGTCAATGGAATCTGGTGATGATTCATGCCCTCCTGTGACTACCATCATTATATCATATTAACTGCTGCTTCTTTTCCCTTTTATTCCTCATCCTCTTTTTTCACCTGTTCTCTATCCTCACTCCAAACCCCTCAAAACACATCCCTTCTTACTCCAGAAAGACACACAGGACTGAAAGGCTTCCTGCTTCCGGCCAGGTCAGCATTATCTCTCATTAGACTAAAATACCTAGAGGCACCGAGTCTACAGCGACCCTTCGGGGCTGTGCTCACATTTCATCTGTCACACAGCTGAGGCCGCCCGCTTCAAGCCACCCTACAGCTCTTTAAGCAAACATTCTCTTCCATGTTCATAGTAGTGATAAATATCTACTCGGGACCTATCTCATATACTAAACCGGCTATAAAATCATTCCTAAACTTTTATTTTGGAGACAGCCGTCCTCAGCCTTCCCTGGAGCTTGGCTGCAGAGGAGCGGCTGACAAGCACAGCCCTGGGTGCTCTCCACGGTCAGCGCTAACAGACCGCAGTACGTTTCCCGGACCATCAGAGACCACCGTGGACCTGCAGGAATTAAAGCACTTACGGTGTCTCAGTCATCAACGTGACGTCAAGTGAGGAGTAAACACAAAAGAACTGGTGACTCTGAATAAATAAACTGAAACGACTATAAAAAGCTAAGACAAGACGATAAGGGGCTTTTAAAAATGGAAACCTAAGGGGCGCCTGGGTGGCTCAGTCGTTAGGCATCTGCCTTCGGCTCAGGTCATGATCCCAGGGTCCTGGGATCAAGTCCCACATCAGGCTCCCTGCCCGGCGGGAAGCCTGCTTCTCCCTCTCCCACTCCCCCTGCTTGTGTTCCCTCTCCCGCTCCCTCTCTCACTGTCTCTCTCTCTCTCTCTGTCAAATAAATAAATAAATAAATAATCTTTAAAAATGGAAACCTAAGAACAACAACAACAAAAATGCCGGGCGCTATGTAAGTGACCTACTGGGGCTGTTTTTTGTAACTATTGCTTCTACTGCTAAGACTCACATACGTATTAGCAATTTTTCCAAGTCGTTTCGGGTCTTTATATGATTATGATGCGTCACTGGTTGTTACGATGCACTTCTGTCTCCTACAGCATTATTCCCTTATGTAACTGCTTAAAGAAACTAATGGCTTGAGTACCAATTACAGTTTGCTTTAATAGAACATTTAACAACATGGAAGCCTGATGATACTGTCCTAGAAAAAGATGCAAACCCAGAGACACCAAGACTGAGCATGACAAAGTCATTAAACCATGTACTCCTACAACAATATTACGAAAGTCCAGGGTTGACAGCCATGCTACAGTCAACATCTTTCCCTGGGTTTAAAAATGGTCCTACAAATGTCTTCCAGTTGCCTACTCCTGCAGTAAAATGAATTCCACGGAACGCTGCTTCCCACAAGCACCATTTGGGCAACACAGAATGAGAGCACAGTCCACTCTAGGACCCACTGCAGCCGGGCCTGAGAACCGCAGTGAGCAGGCTGCTCCCTAGGAGCCAGGCTGTGACACGGAGCGCGAGGGCTCACTTTGAAGAAGGCCTCCATGAGCATCTGGTCAGGGTGCAGGTCCCTCCATGGGAGTCTCCGGTAGGCACTATGGAAGGCGTACAGAATGAACTCTGGCATTCTGGGGGCTGTACACGCTTCACAATAATGCATCAGGTGTAACCGAAGGGCTCCTTCATCACTTGGCAACAGCTTATCTAAAATTCAAGCGGAAAACACAACTGAAGACCTTCTGGGTTATCTTTAAAAACAAACAAACACGGGGCGCCTGGGTGGCTCAGTCATTAAGTGTCTGCCTTCGGCTCAGGTCATGATCCCGGGGTCCTGGGATCAAGCCCCGCATCGGGCTCCCTGCTCCGCGGGGAGTCTGCTTCTCCCTCTCCCACTCCCCCTGCTTGTGTTCCCTCACTGTGTCTCTTTCTGTCAAATAAATAAATAAAATCTTTAAAAACAAAAAACAAACACAAAACAAAAATTTGAACTAAAAGTCTAAAACCTAAGTTTCTCAATAATTACCAAATTTCAAAGATTTTCATGTGCCAGGAAAAAAAAAAAAAACCAAAAAACTGATGGCAAATTAATAGCAAAGACCGGTACTGTAATTACTTACTTGGGGAACCAGAATGAGAAGCTGGTAGGTGGGAGATAGCAGGGGCGATCAGTTTTTCTTTAAAACTTCTAGCTAAATGGCTTTTTAACTCAAATACACTTGCACAACCCCACCCACTTCTAGGCATCCCTCCAGTCTGCTGCCCTCAGCATATAATCAGTCACCAGCATGGAGCACTCATTCATTTGGCGCCTTGGAGGAATCCAATATCGCTCAAAAGGAAATGTTGCACACGACTAAAACGTAACCCCTGGTGCAGTACGACTAGATGATTAACTGTCACTCGGCTAAGTTATTCTAAAACGACACTCCTCTGCGACATGGATCACTCAGTATTAAAGTCACAAGTATCAATTACCTCAGTGCCCGCAAGAGTGAATGCCAGTATAAGGGGCATTTAGTCTAAAACAAAACTTTTCAGATGTTCTGGTTCTACGCAAAGGAATGAATGTAGTCAAAGAAGAGAGAGCCAGCCGCCCACAACAACACGAGAAACCTGATGGTGGTTCTTAGTGGTGGCTTTTGAAAAATGGCCAATGAGCATCAACCCATGGTAGCGATCGATTTATCATTTCCAACATACCTGTGCCCTTGATTCACAGTCCTTACTTTATTCTACAGCATGAAACATCAACATGTTTTTAACCTTTTAAGACAAGGTAAGGCTAGCATTTATTTAAATATGAATAAAAGATAGTTTTGTTTAAATAAGGATGGATATATAGTTGGATGTCTAAAAGGTAATCTCTGAGGACAAGACTGAGTTTCTAGTTCCAGCCCAGACACACATTAAGTTCTGTGAGCTCAGATAAATTCATTTTGCTTTTTGGGTCTTCATTTTCTCATGAATAAAAGGAGGGAGCTGGATCAGAAGATCTCACTAAAAGGCTATAATAAAATGCTTTTTCCTGCTTTGCATAGTTCTGTTTCCTCTCCTTGAACTCAGCTACCAATTCCTGATGTTAGCCATGGACCCTCCTGTTCCCAAGCCACTTTCTTATTTTATATACACAGGCAAGAGCCTGAGAGAGTGCTTGTCCCCTATACTAAGAAACTAAACATACAGGGGCACCTGGGTGGCTCAGTCGGTTAAACATCCAACTCTTGATCTCAGCTCATGTTTGATCTCAGGATGGTGAGCTCAAGCCCCATGTTGGGTTCTATGCTGCGCATGGAGCCTGCTTAAAAAAAAAAAAGTTTATATATATAGATATATATATATCTATATATATAGTGCCTTTGTGATTATAATTTGATGCTCAAATATTTTTGATGATGATAAGCAGCTAGAAGTTTGTCTTTCTAAAAAAAGTGAGTACTGTTAGTATTTCATATGTTACTCATTAAACCAATAGTTATCAAACAGACACTGAGATTATGGCACTGCGTAAGTCTTGTAGGGGATAAAAAGAATAATGTTTCTGGACCTAGAGTTTACATCTTACAGTTCGGTCAAAAATTTTTTTTTAAAGAGATCTGGCATGTATGTAAAAGGTCAATCAAAAGTACCAGATGATGGGGTACCTGGGTGGCTCAGTCAGTTGGGCTTCCAACTCTTGATTTTGGCTCAGGTCATGACCTCAGGATCATGAGATCGAGCCCCAAGTTGGGTTCCATGCTGGGTGTGGAGCCTGCTTGGGATTCTGTCTCTCCTTTCTGACCCCGCCAACCCCCCTGTGCGCTTTCTCTCTCTCTTAAAAAAAAAATATATATCTAGACAATGGAATACTGTTCAGTGCTAAAAGGAATGAACTATCAAGCCATGTAAAGACTCGGAGGAACTTAAATGCATATCACTAAGTGAAAGAAGCCCATATGAAAAGCTACATAATATATGATTCCAACTATTTGGCATTCTAAAAAAACTAAAACTATGGAGACAAGAAAAAAAAATCAGTGGTCACCTAGAATTAAGTGGGAGGGGGGAGAGTAGGCAGAACACAGAGGATCCTTGGGGCCACGAAACTACTCTGCAGGATATCATAATGGTGGATACGTGTCATTACACAGCCGTCAAAGTCCACAGAATGTACAACGCCAAGAGTGGATGGTAACGTAAACTATGAGCTTTGGGTGACAATGAGGTGTCAGTGCAGGCCCATCAGCTGTAAGGAGCATACCACTCTGGCGGGGGGGGGGGGTGGTGAGGGGGGGGGGGGTTGTGGGGGGGGGGGGGGGGGGGGGGTCATATGGGCACTCCGTGTACTTTCTGCTCAATTTGGCTGCAAACCTAAATCTGTTCTGCACACGCACACACATCTGTCTTTCAGGACCGAAGGCCACATTGTTAAGTCAGCGACTACAAGCCACAGAAAATGTGGCTGCCGCAGAGGCAGACCAGTCAGAAACAGAAGGTGCCCAGCGGGCCGCGCTCCTTCAGGACCCACTGCAGTGCCCGAGGGGAGCCAACAACTGAGCACAGAGTGGCCACTTCTGCCCAACGTGGGAGCGGTAGGGCGGAATGTCTGCCTGACACCAGCCGCTGGGCTGGCCGCCCCTTGGTCGGAGCTGCACCGCAGGCAGGTGCACTGCTCTTCCCTCCCACTCGCCTCTCACAGCTGTCCCACCTGCGCGGGGGTCCGAGGCCACAGCCCTAAACAGATCTCTGGCATTTGGGCTCCATCACGGTGTCTACTGCCCAAGGACTCAAACTGCAGAGGTGCGCCAGAAGATTCAGAGGCAGGCGAGAAACACATGCACATAAACACACGTGCGAAAAAATATAAAGTACCCGAGGCTTCATCTGGTAGTGGAATCAGCATGAGCAAGGGCAGCGAGGGGAGCGCCAAGGACATTCGCAGAACAGTCCGTCAAGCGGTATGGCTGGAGTGGAAGGTTTCCATGAAGAAACCATCACATAATGTTGAAGTACACTGGGCCAGCCATATCGGAATGCTGGGCAGAAACACGACACTTTAAAGTTTGGAAATAGGAATATGATAGGATATAAATACTACTTCACGAAAATCAATCTAGTCAGTAGGCAGGAACAGAAACTGGAGATAGGAAAAACAGGAGGCGATTGCAAGAATCTTGGGGGTGTGTGTGGAACGAATGTCTTTATAAACCTCCCAATATAAAACATGTAGATACACTAGATAAAACAAAACATCTCTGAAAATGCAGAACTACGTTCGCTCAATGGAAGTAAACAGGGCCAGAAGCAGGGACCAGAAGCAAAGAGAGACCAGGAAACCTGGGTACTGAACAGACACTGAAGCCTTGGCTGCCCGTGGACGGTCGGCTTCTGAGGGGTTCTAACAGCATGAGGAGTCTCCTAAGGACTGGGCCCTCACTGAAAGAGCAGATCAGGGTAAGATCTCTGCCTTCACCTTGACTCAGAGCCAAGGAGAGGAACAAGCTGACTGTGAACACTGAGGCCGGCCGGCAAGTGAGCCTGGGGTCTGACTGTTTACAGCACAACAGTGAGAAACCACAAGCCAAGTAATTACACAACTCCCACTGGCAACAAATGCAGATCTCCTCTGGAGGACACACCCTCAAGCCCTTGTCTTTACGGAATTCCCACAGAGAGAATCTCTCTAAATGCAGGCTCACAATACAAAATTTAAAAATCCACAAGGAAACAAGCCTCTAAGTGTAAGAATCTGAAGGAACATCTAACTAGTTGTAGCGTAAGCCATCCCCAATAGTAATTTCAGTTATTGCAAACAGATCATAAAGGAAACTATGTTTAAACATTTCAAACAAAAATTAGAATTTTAAACATAAGAAATGATACGCTATCAAAAAGGAGGATAGGTTTGAAAAAAAACAAACATGACTTCTAGAAACTGAAATAAATCCAAAGGCTTTTTTTTTTTTTAAAGCAGATGAGACACAGCTGGAGAGACTAAGTAAACTGGAAGAGAGTCCTCAAAAATTCACCCAAAATGAAGCACAGAAAGAAAACATGAAAAAGAAGTTGGAGTCACAGAAGATAGAATGAGGTTCAACATGAGGGACAGAGAATATTTGAAGAGAATGGCTGCCTATATTCCAAGGCTGATGCAGCTCAGAGCTACCTTACAAACAATAAGAGGTTACAAACTTCACACCAACCAACTTATCAGTGACCTCCTTTGGTCAAAGATGACTGCCTCTCAACTAAAATAAAATTAAACAAAGTAGGAAAAGCAGAGGCAAAAGAGTAACCGAATGATTTAGGAAAAAAGTGGTAACTAACCAGAGACATAACATAACATCTTCCTACCTTTAAAACTCTCGTGCAAAGAGTCAATACAGTCCGTGAACAACTGCACAATGCTTAAGGCCACCACAGCATCACTCTCCAGCCAGGGGTAATGTCGTTGGCTGCTTTAAATAAAAGAAGCACACGCTTAGAAAGGAAAGCACCGTGATTAAATCACTCTAGGTCCCAGAGTCTAGGGACTGCCTCAGTCCTTACAGATCACTGTATTATGTAGCCCCAAAACACATTCTGACCACTTTAACCGCTGTGAATTCCTGGAGATGAATCGTAGCTCATAATAACAATCACACAATTTTATTTACTTTCCTTCTAAACCGTTCATTCCAATGCAATTACGTTTCAGAAATGTGTTGTCTACATAGATTAACACCTTTTTAAATTCAATTTACACCCCTGTGTATCTCGGTTATATTTCAAATGCCTCAGACATGTGCCACTAAGTGGCTTCAACAGTTTTGTCTACCTAAAACATGGAAAAAAAAATCCCTGTAACAGAAAGATGGCCAAAAACGGACAGATTTCAAAATAACCAAAGAAAAAAACTCTTTATATGATCATTTTAGTTTCTGAACTGGGCCCAGAAAATTCAATATCAAAATAAATCCCATTAATTCTTCCTGGAAATAAACAGCAGTCTGCATTATGGCCAACAGTCTCGGAGTCAGCACGGAATCCTGAAGCTTGCAGATTGAGGATAGTCCTCTAGCAAACGCAAAGATCCAGAACCTTTTCGATTTTCTTCAGCGAGCTCTTGGAGCAGCATGGGCTAATGCCAAGAGTCCTGACAGGGGAGTCGGAAGCCCTGAGCTCTGCTCCCGGCTCTGGCCCCCACTCGTGGTGGGACTGAAGCAAAGCCACTCATGTTTTCTGAGTCTCAGTAACAGATTAGTAGTTGTGAAAACACCTAAACACTGTGATACCTAGCACTGTTGTAATTTTAACAAACTCCTGACAAATTCACCTAGCTTTGTTTGTATGCTTTTAGGGGAAAATAGACTCAGAAGGCAACTCCCGGCATGTGAACAGTTTCTACACCTCTGTTTTAAATGCTCATAACAGCATGCTTTCATTTAATCTCCAAACTCATGTGAAAGGGGTTCATTGCCGCCCAGTAATTCAAAAGCCAACTTAGTTCCAAAAAATAAATAACTGAGGTACTGGATAAAATCAAGTTAGTCTCATATTTTACAGTAGTATATTATCAAAATCTAATTCAGGAGAGTAACACCCATTTTTCTGAAATTAGGTACCAAAATTTATTCAACGTCTTTTTGTAGAAAACTGGAAATAAGTGTCTAGTTTTGCTTCAAAGTTAATAGGTCTGATCAACCAAACTAACAATTCCACAAGCAGAAAACGTCTTAAGTTTCCTTCATAAGGAAGCATTTTCTAAATTTAATATGGCCCTACATAAAAAATTAAATCCGTGACGCATCCCTCATAACAAAATACCAACAGAACTTTAACTCTATAAATTTCAAAAGAATATGAATCTCTGAAAAACGATTACCTTTCATGGTCCTCCAAAACCAAGATCCATGGCTTAAAGAGCTGGATGATTACTGAATGTAGGGATCTTAGCACTAAAAACAAAGCAAAATTTTTAGAGACAAGAAACAAGCTCATCCTTTGTCAATATCACTAATAACGCTAAAAAAAAAATCTAGTTATTATCTGTATACTCACAAACCTATGTTGATAAACAACACATTTCATGTAACTAAGTTAAGCTCATGTTTTCATCATTTACTGCAATGGAATTTCCTGAGGAATTTTTATTACCTCACAGTGTCATGGATAATTTTATACCGTATATTTTTTAAAAAATAAATGTTTAAATATTCAGAACCCTTTCCCAAATGAGATAAATATAGGAAGAAAGAGCTGGAGACTGAAACCTATCTCCGTGCGCCGTGCCCCATGAAGGAGGGGCAGAGACAAGCTGAAGCAAGCACACAGTGTGCGAGTGAACATAGGTATGATACACAGATGAGTTCACGCCTATACTATATATTTCCTATTTCTTCTTCTTGACACTCAGATATATAGTTTTATTGCTAAGATTTAAATATCTTAATGTGTCTATTCAAGTCTCTTCTAATGGAAGGTCAGAGCACCTTGCTCCGTGGTGCACTAAGGGCATATTACCTGTTTTGCTGCTGGGAAATGGGTCTTGAGCCAAGCAGGCCATTTCTGAATTAAGCAGCCGTTTTACAAGATAGCCCAAGAGTGTCTTCATATCAGCCATGTAAGGACTCCATTTTGAGAATAAACCAAAGCTTTTAAAGTCCAATGTGGATAACCGAAGCTTATAAAAAAAGTCTGAAAGCCACTGTATAGTCTCCACTACCTGGAAGAGAATGACGGGTCAAAGAGTCCTTACTAAAGGTCTACTTTCAGCAGAGTACTAGGGTCGACTGTGATGGAGGGCTCGGACTTTGTAATAGAGTTGCAAAGGTGTTTGCATAGGAAAAGTAAATCAGCAGATTTCAAACTCTTTTTCTAAAGCAGAGGAACCATTCTTTCCAGTACATTGTCATGCGGCCCCACATCACATAACACTGATGAAACCGAGGGCTCTGTGGGACGCTGCATGAGAACCTGACCATAGGAGCCAGGGGTGTGAGGTTAACTGGGTGGGGTAAGGTGGGGAGGGAAGGTACACCCAGAGGGTGGGTCTGGGCTGCTCTTGAACGGGTGAGCAAGACAGACTCTGAGGTGTGAGAGAAAGGCAAAGGGTGCATGGGAGGAAGAAAGTTACTGACAAAAACACAGGGCTCTTAAAGATAATGCACGGAAGTGCAGCTTTTTTAGGTAAAAATTTTGAATGTGTTCCAACTGTTTAAAAACAGATAGCAAAGGAAACAGAAAAGGAATGCAGAGACATAAACTTCAGACACCAAAAGCTACACACCTGCTTGTCAGACAAGAGAACATCTGGAGAGCTCTGAAGCACCGAGCTCTCTGCAGAAGCTGCCCCCTGCTGGCAGTTTGAGGCACAGCAGCCCAGGGCTCTCAGAGTGGCTTTCCAACACTCGGGGCTCAGCAGCTGCTCGGCGGAGCCTTATGGGGCAGGGACGGAAGACAGCAGGTTAGCATCTTTCACAAACTAACTTTTTCAACTTGAATCAAATAACGTGTGTACTTTACAAAGGAATGAAAATTCAATAAGAATCCAGAACTAATTCATAAAGACCTATGGTGAAGAGATTGCAGTAAAGAGAACCTATGAAAAGAACTGTTCACCTGGACACTTCACCTTCCTGGTTCCTAGTAACCTTGCTGGGAGTGAGCACAGCTGGAGCCATCTGAGCTGGAATCCAGGGGTGGGGGGGAATCCCACCTACCAGCCCCCAACTCGGGGATGGTCAAGGTACCACTTTCCTGGCTGAAGCTGTGAGAAACAGCAGTAACAGGACAACGGAGACTGGATTGCAGAACGCAAGTGCAGAGTCCAGGCTCTCTTCTCATACTTACCCCTGAAACTCCACTCGTACAAGGGGCAAAACCTAAAGCAACACAGAGACAGCACGCAAAATAGACACTAGAGCCAGCACTCTGCTCCTGGTAAATCTCACATCCCAGAGGCCAGGACTAATACCTCCTCTGGCCCTTTCCACCCAGAAGTGGCCTGAGGATCACACAGGATAAGAGATTGGTAGGAGTAGATCTGAGGGGAGAGATGATGAGGCAGCTACAATCTGCTGACTGGGAGCTGTCTAAGGAACAGTGAAGGGTCTGTGTCGAATGGCTACTGTGGTCTGGCTCTTGAGGACACAGCCCTGAATCAAGTTACAGGTATGGGAGTCACGCACACCTAGAACATAGCAGGAAAACCAGGGAAAACAAGGGGCTTGTCCATGAAGAATGAAGAGAAGAAACAAGCAAAGGCTAGAGCCCCAAGAACACCAACATGGTGTCCAGGGAGGGAAGGTAAACCAGGAGGCTGGAGGTCACGGAATCGGCCAGTGATGGTACTGTTATTCTTAAGCCTTTAACTGAAATTACTTTCCTGGTAAGTATAAATTTCGTATTAAATGCAAGTCAATAGTTGCCTATACACACTGCTTACAAGCTCTTAAAAAGGCTTCAGGGAAAAAAAACACAATATATACCTGATCAAGTTCTGAAAATTTAGAGCAAAAATTAGGCCAGCATGCATCAAAATTGTACAAATACATCTCCTTACCCCATTCTCCACCTACCCTCAACCTGCCTCCACAGAAACAATGAAAGCTTGAAGTACTTTGAAAACGAGAGCACACATTTCCGTATTCTTCAGGTAGTTCAATATATAAAATCATTACCTTATTCCTTAAATGGTTTCTTAATATTAAGTAACACAAAAATGTGGCATAAAGCAAAACTTAGTTTTCCATTACATCTATAAACTGTATGAAGTTCGCATGAAAAAAGTAAATACTATCTCACATTTATCAAATTTCAATAAAATTCCTACCTAGTGAAATTCCCAAAATAAAAAAGCTAACAACCTTTTTACTCCTCTTCTAATCTCCAATACTCTAGTGGAAAATTGCAGGGCGGGAGGAAAAAGAAATGGTGGGAATGTAGAAAATTGAACACTGCCCTTTCCCTTGGTGAATATAAATACAGGCTACCATTACATACAGATAAAATTTACTTGCAAAAAAACATGAGTCTAAAAACTTAAGGGGGGAGGGGCGCCTGGGTGGCTCAGTCGTTAAGCGTCTGCCTTCAGCTCAGGTCACGATCCCAGGGTCCTGGGATTGAGCCCCGCATCGGGCTCCCTGCTCCGCGGGAAGCCTGCTTCTCCCTCTCCCACTCCCCCTGCTTGTGTTCCCTCTCTCGCTGTGTCTCTCTCTGTCAAATAAACAAATAAAATCTTAAAAAAAAAAAGAAAGAAAGAAAGAAAGAAAAAATAAAAAATTAAGGGGGGAGAAAAAAACCAAAATTTATCCACTATTTGGATCTACAGAGAAACCAGCTGGCAAAGTAAACATATTGCAACGGAACAACTTCCTTCTCTTACCAAATCTGTAGTCAGCACAGTAAGCAGGCCCACTCCTAACCCAGCCCAGTTCAGGACAGCTGCAAAGTCAAGGGAAAGAGGTGGATGCATGACTGTGGACTTCAACACCATATACTAAGTGCTGTCTTGCTGAATCAGGGCCCATTTGAACATTTAGGACAATAACTGACCTTTTCTACAGACAGTACCCTTTTGGGCATTGTTCATCAAGCACTTCAGGTAAAAATTAGTGATTCTAAAACTCCTACATACTGGTCTTATTTTTACATTTTTGGATGACATCTGTAGAATGGTAAATGTCACATTAAATATTCACTGCAATCTAATCATTATAATTAAAAGACACTTACTTTGCATCAGCAGCCTGAGAATGTCACTGTACTGGTCAGGGAACTGATAGAGAAGAAGGTAAGTCCAGTGCTTACAGAAAAGATTAAATGGCATCAAAATATCTTCATCTGGTTCAAGACCCCAGGCAGTAAGTGCCAAATGAATGGACTCCAGAAGCCTGGTACGATCAGACAGAGGAGGTTTAGCGGTGTTTAACCATTGCTTAAGATTGAACTAAAAAGAAAAAGAAATAAGAAGCAGTTTTATTGACACCGGAAAATTAACTGAAGTAGAGAAAACTATGTGCAAATTTAGTTTAAAAGTCAAACATCACTCAAGATTCAGCTTTGTATAAAGACTGAAACTAAAACGTATATACAAGTACTTAAAAGAATCTATGCAGGTCAATAATTAATAGGTGTCAGTAAGCCACCAGCTCCACTTCACCCTCTGGGATTACAGAGGAGAGTTTTCTCAGCTCTGCGTGCTTTTCTGTAATGTAAGAATGTTTGGTTAAGTTCTCCCTACAAGGCAAGAATCAGAACTCTGTCGTTCTGCCTCACTGGTCACAGTGCCAGAAACAAGCAGCCCCTTTACGGGACTGTCTCCATGTGATACAGTCACATTTCTGAGTCTGCAGTAGTAACGTATCTCAGTTAATAAAACTTCAGGGTGTTATCGATCACCTCCCAGAATTCGCAACTATAAAATAACATGTTTGCCCCCATTACAGACTGAGAGCAGTCTCTAGGCCCTAAAAAATGCCTAGGTTTTATGATTTATAGATGTCAGAGAAATACAACTGAAGGCAAAATCACTAAGGCTCTGCAATTCTCAAGTGGTTAAGTAAATTCATTGCTTGGGCCTGAGTTAATATTCTACTTGGAATGAGGACAAAGGCAATTTGCTTATTTCTGGCTTATTCCAAATATGAGAGACTTTGATATATGACATCTCATTTATCAAACACATTTTCAGCATAAATTCAGGATATATTCAAAAGAAGGATGCACTAAATTACTATTATGAATATTTCAAAGCTGTACTGTTTCTCAAGAGGGTTTGGGAGCGAAGTCCTTTTTCTACTATGTGGAGTAAGACTGCTCTACACAACACAACCACTGCCCCCACAAGAAGAAGCTGCGGGATCAGGCTGCTTGAAGATAATACAAAATGTGAAAAGGGTCTACCAGGAAACAGAACTCCAGGGGGCCCTTCATTTCTACAGAGTGGGAAACAACACTAGATCCTACATTTCCATGACGGCATCAGCACGGAATCACGTCTCACCTTGGTCAGCAGCATGAAAATCATATCACTGTTGTCCTCACTTAGAAACTTCACCACTTTCTCATAGAGCTGAATGAATTCCGTGGGTGCAGCATTGGGAGTGAAGAAAGGAGACAGCAGAGAGCAGAGCCTTCTATTCTTCAGAACGGTCTCCAGTACTTTCCTGCATTCTGACTTAGTGCCGCTGATAAACACCTTGAAAGAATTAGAAAAGGAAAATGTCATCAGATTCTGCACTGCCTTCCCCCCCAACTTTTAGTTAAGCAACCAAGCTTTAAGGGCTAATACAGAAGGCAAAGAGAACTTTTTCTAAATGAAAATATGAAACAATCAAAATAATCTAAAATCAACACAGATAAACCTAACACTTCCAATGATGGTGATATTAAAAATTCTGGATTATCCATGAATTTGATTTGGACAAGCCATAGAGAATTTCTAAAAGATTAAAATATTAGGATAATTTGAATCCAGAAATTTGCAAGGTACCTACCATAATTTCGAAGTATTCAAAGTGACCCTGCATTTTGTCAAGAAAACAAAACCTCTAGGTTATAAATTTTATTGAGATGTGCTTTTAGTACTTTTAAAAAGTTAACTTTATTTTTTTTTTTTTTTAAGATTTTATTTATTTATTTGACAGAGAGAGACACAGCGAGAGAGGGAACACAAGCAGAGGGAGTGGAAGAAGGAGAAGCAGGTTTCCCGCCAAGCAGGGAGCCCGATGCGGGGCTCAATCCCAGAATCCTGGGATCATGACCTGAGCCGAAGGCAGACGCTTAACAACTGAGCCACCCAGGCGCCCCTAAAAAGTTAACTTTAATAATTAATATTTAATCAAGATAACTTCACATGTTTTAACTTGGTTCTAATGTTTTAAGTACTGGATATAAGTATATAAATAATTTCAGGGTCAGGAAGGCTTTGATAGGCCGGATCACAGGCAGAAATAATAAAAAGCAAGACTGAGAGATCTGAATATATAAAAATTTTAACTTCCATAAGGCAAAAAGTATGATAAAATTAAAGGAAAATGACACAGTAGAAAAATCCATTTAGAACACATTCCAGATACTAGGTTGAAAGTCTGAGGAGCTCCTTCAAAGCAATCAAAAAACAGAAATTCTACAACAGAAAACATGCAAAGGACAACAACCAGCAAATCATAAAAAATAATTAAATGGCTAATAAACATAAGGAAAGTCATGCAAGTGAACAATTACTTAAAGAAATACAACTTAAAATAATAACAAAGTACACTTGCCCTATTAGATTAGCAAGACTTAAAAAGAACAATCCTTCCTCACACTGGTTACAGTTTGGAGAACAATAAATTCAAACCCTGCTATGATAGTGGCAACAGGTAAAAACTTCCCAGGGGGGGCACTGTGACAATCTACACCAAATGCTAGTCCCTCTGACACAGCGACCATACTTCTAGGAAATTATCCTGGAAAAAAACAGTCCAAAGAGTTCACAAAGATGTGTAAGAATATTTATCTCAGGCTCATTGCAGCAAAACAAACCACCTGAATAGCCATCCAGCGGGCACGGGCTCAATACATCACAATATACCTGTACCACAGAACACTATGTATTAAATACCATGAGATCAGTCTGTTTTTACTAACAGAATAGTATCTAAAAGTTGTGTTTGAATGAAAAACAGTAGGTTACAAAAGAGCACTTGCCCATTTTTGGGTATATATGCCTATCTCTAT
The DNA here is from genome assembly GCF_002201575.2 of Neomonachus schauinslandi. Taxonomy (NCBI): domain Eukaryota; kingdom Metazoa; phylum Chordata; class Mammalia; order Carnivora; family Phocidae; genus Neomonachus; species Neomonachus schauinslandi. Next base: position 27,621,410 of record NC_058416.1, on the reverse strand, counting down.
CTATTTAGCGATACGTAGGAATGATGTATCATTTCTACATATGTACACACATACGCTAACATGCATATACACAAGACAAACCATAATAAAATGTTAGCTATTTAACCAGTATCTTCAGGAGGTTAGAATTATGGAAATTTTTCTTCTTTATACTTTTTATACTGTCTGCATTGCTTATGGTAAGCACACATCAATTTTAAAATCAGGAAGAAAACTTTAAAAAATCTATCTTAATATCTGCTCTGCATCACCTCTTTATAAGTATCCAATAACAAAGTACTCATTCCACTGAAACTGGGTGAGAGTACATGGTTAGTGTTTACACATTTTCCATCAAGTGGCTTTCCTTTCTTTAATGACTTATTTCATAACTATGCATGCATACCTTGCTCTTGCCTTTTAAAATATCCATATATTTAACAGTAAGTCAAATAAATAAATAAACAAACAAACAAACGGGGACCGAGAAAAGCAACGGGGAGGCAGCAGTGGGGAGGCAGAGTGAACACGGAATGCTAAGGCAGAACACATGGGATCCAGGCTCAGCTCCAGCACTGACCAGCTGGATTCTTTAGGCAAGTCATTTCATCTATTAGAGACCAGTTTTCTCATCTTTAAAATGAGAATGGTATCAATTACATAGAGTCACTGTGAGGATGAACTGGAGAGCGTTTTATAAACAATAAAGAACTTCATCATGTTAATTGTTAATACCAAAAGCATATGCGTTTGATGTCTCCCCAGAGACTTTCAAATATGAGCAACTTTATATCTATTGTATGAGAAGCAAAATTCTATACCAACAATTTTAATCACATCTTGAGACGTCAAGAATTCAAAGGGGCTTCTGACTTGAGTAAGAGTCCGAAACTGTAATGGAAGCCTCAAGTCAACCCTGACTATATCTAATGAGGATGCTGCAGGAACTCAATAGATGTAAATAAGGCTAAAAAACACAGAAGTACCTTACCTGTCCCAAGATCTCAATGCATGATGTAAAGAACTGCCTTGTGGGAGGATGACGCTGAGTTTCATCACTGACATAATCCACAACAGTAAAGAAGAGGCTAATGCCAACCTTCTGAACCCCAGGAGTAGGCTGCAACTTGTAGGCATTCACTAAGGCCCTGTGGGAAAATGTAGGTGAGACTATTGGTCTACAGTAGGAGAATCCAGACTCACAAGTATTTCTCTGGTACTCTACACTTCTCAGGCAATATTCTTAAGAGTCCTTCAGAGCCCCATACAAATGTCACTTTAAAATTATTCCATGAGATTGGGGCGCCTGGGTGGCTCAGTCAGTTAGGTGTCTGCCTTTGGCTCAGGTCATGATCCCAGGGTCCTGGGACTGATCCCCAAGTCAGCTCCCTCTCAGCAGGGAGACATCCCCTGCCCATCCCCCCACTCATGAGTGCTCTCTCTCTAATGAATAAAATCTTTAAGTTTTTATTTATTTTTTTTTAAGATTTGACAGAGAGAGACACAGCGAGAGAGGGAACACAAGCAGCGGTAGTGGGGGAGGGAGAAGCAGGCTTCCCGCCGAGCAGGGAGCCCGATGCGCGGCTCGATCCCGGGACCCTGGGATCATGACCTGAGCCGAAGGCAGACGCTTAACGACTGAGCCACCCAGGCGCCCTAATAAATAAAATCTTTAAAATAAAATATGCCATGGGGTAAGTATCTTCCAACTTGGCCCGACACTTATTTTTAATACACAGAAATGATTTTATGTCCTTCTGGGAGAGTGGGGATCAGCTGTATTAACATTCTTACCCTTATCAAAATTACCCTTTCATATTTTCTATGTAATTCATAATTTATTCTTTCACTTTGTGTATTCCTTATAGAATACATATTTTTAAAAACAAGAACACGGAGTTCTCTAAATTTTAAAATCCAAAACACTGAAAAAGATTTTTGTAGAGTAAGATCCTAGAATAAAGACACCTCTTCTAAGTCTCACACTCTTTTGAGTTCCTTTGCTGGTAAAAGAAACATTAACTTCTTGTTCACCTCACCTCCTTCTTCTTCCCAGGTCCCCCAATCCAACCTACAAAAGGACTCAATGCCCTCCTCCGTATCACCACCCCAATCTACTGGGGGATTAGTTGCTGGTACTAGAATGTGGAGTCACCTTAAATCAAAGGCAGGGTCAACCTCTCTCCCAAGTCATGCCCTGGTGGCTTTAAGAAGAAAGAGGACATTGAGTGTAAGCCAGATGCTCCATGGGAAAAAAATCACAATGGCCAAATGCAAGCTGACAACTACAGTTGAGAGTCCTAATTCCCCTGAGCAATTCCACTTCAAACTCTGCTCAGTAATCTGGGTTGACGATGATGATTTTCTGGTAAATGTAACTATAATCTAAAGCTTAAGCACTAAATCTCTCCATGATTGAATTTCAATATGCTGTGTCATCTCATAATTCAGGGGTCAGTAAGCTTATTCTATCGAGGACCAGATAGTAAATATTTTATGTTTTATGGGCCCTAAACTGTCACAACTATTCAATTCTGCCATTATAGCATAAAGCCATACACATGAAGTAAATAAATGGGCATGGCTGTGTTCAATAAAACTTTATTTATAAAAAGAGGTGGCAGGCCAGATTTGGTCCAACGGCCATTGTTTGCTGATCCCTGTACTAATTTAATTAGTAGGTGCCTGGGGGTGTGGTAGCAGGTAGGATTACTATCAGTAGTAACAAAATAGATTTTTAAATTATAATGCTCTCAAAACTTACGTAATCAAGTTTTCTGCATGGACCGCAGCTTCCACAGTATTAAGTGATGGTGGTTTAGCAGCTTCGGCTTGCAACTGCTTCACTTCTTTTCGCAAAACATGAAGCTGCTGGCTTATTGCTTCATTTTTATGCATACCTTCAAACTAAGAAAAATTTAAATGGTCAACAGACGTTTTTGTTCCTATTATGTTTCTACAGCAAAGATTTATTACAAATATACTGTGTACTTGATGAAGAATTATTACTACAATTAATATTATAACTCAAAATTCTCAGTTGAATGGGACAGGGGTGGGAAAAAAAATGTCAGAAAACTATGCAAGAACCTCAGGTTTTTCATGAAGAATCAAACCTGAGTCAGTTTATCGCTGGCTCACAGTCTTTTGCAGGATATGTTCTCTGTCACTTATGTTTGGACTCCCCAGCTCTCATCAAAAACAGACTTAATGTCTTCTACCACTGAGGTTTTCCTTGAAGCATACCACGCCCCTCCTCTGTTGAGCATCTTCCCCAGAAGCTTGACCTCCCGTTCTCCCCACCCAATAGCACACACAGTTCAACTCAAAACACTAAGGCTGCACATCTCATGTGTGCCACACATACAAAGACCATGATACAGATGCTGTTAATAAAACACTTGCCATTCTGAAAGGAAGAAAGGATATACAATTATAAAACAAACAAAATAAGATAAAATACAGGAAGTGCACAAATCAGCTGCATGCCTACAAAAGAGCAGTTGACTGATTCAGTGGCCCCTGAAGCTCATCTCTGATAAAATTTTTACTCATTCTCAGTAAAGATGTGACAACGGAGAATTTACTGAGCTTAAAAAAAAAAAAAAAACTAAATCTATTTCAATTTAAAAGATTAGCCTTTAGTTAAGATTACATCTCTCTTATTTGAGGGGATTGTTAATATCCCTTTTCTCTAATTAATTGATGGTGACCTAGGGGCGCCTGGGTGGCTCAGTCATTAAGCGTCTGCCTTCAGCTCAGGTCATGATCCGGGGGTCCTGGGATCGAGCCCCGCATTGGGCTCCCTGCTCAGCGGGAAGCCTGCTTCTCCCTCTCCCGCTCCCCATGCTTGTGTTCCCTCTCTTGCTGCGTCTCTCTCTGTCAAATAAATAAAATCTTCAAAAAAAAAAAAAAATTGATGGTGACCTGTATGATAACTGCTTTGTAATGTCCTTTCTTGGATATGAATAGATGCAGAGCATATCCTACATCCAGGCTGCAACACAAAGATAGAACTAAGGCAGCAACTGTGGAGGACAGGAGGACACAGGGACAACAAGGAGAAGCCCCGCCTGGCAGGGAGGTCAGGGATGAATAGCACAGAGCAGTCAGTCTAGGGAGGAGGGGTCCTGTCCTGGGGGAGTTCTTTGAAGCAAACCAGGGAATTTGGACTTATCCTGCAGGCACAGCAGAGAATGCTGAAGAGATGAGAACATTCAGAAGGCAGGAATGTTAAATCCTGCATTCTCCTCAAATGGGCTCCCCCAATCATGTGAATGAGCAATGCAGTCTACTACATCTTCCTTTATGTGCACCTACCCAAACCCAGTCTTCAGCCCACCACTGCAATGATTACAGGTACCTTTGTTTGTAAATAACATAAATACTTAATTCACAAATTTATTTAACTGAGGCCCTTATGTCCCTGCCAGAGTTATTATCATAAATTCCAGATGAAAGGCTCCTGGAGTGCAATGGTCCGGTCTCTTCTGCTTTACACAGCACCCCAGTACAACACGACTCTGACAGGATGCCGAGCACCTACTTTCACAATCGTGAGAACAACTTTTTTCCAAAAAACTCAGCAATGTTGTATTAAAAAGCTTTACGAAACTTCTTAAAGAAAAAAATACACTGTTAGCTTGAATCAAAAGGCATGAAAGTGAATAAGAACATATAATGTTAACAACAAGTATTTTAATTTTTGGAGAAATGAAAGATAAAATAATCAAATTACCTCTATTAAACCACATAATGAATCAATACAAATATTAAATTTCCAATCTTTCAAATAAAAGACCAACGTTTAATAACCTAAAATGTGATCAGGAGCATGTGCAGTCAGTTTTGTGCCTACGATGTCACCCACTGCGGTTACACTGGGTCTTTGAGGGTCACAGCCCTTGGCTGGCCTGGAGAGAAGGCAGCCAAACAGGGAGGAAAAAAAGGAATCTGAGGGGAGGAAGGAAGACAGTGAGGATGAAGGGAAGTGGAAAGACAATGGGTAAGAGAGAAGGAAAGAGGTTCCCCAGACTGGGAAATGCAGAGACAAGACTAAGTTAACTGGAGCTTCAGAACTGCCACCGCACGCTGTGGAAACTACTAGTGCCCAAGAGTAAGGAAAAGCAACATTCTCACCAAAAACACCACACAATGATCATTATTTCCCAGTCTACGTGTTTTTGTTCATTGCGCCCAACTCTACTGAGAGTTTTCTTTGCTCACAAGGACGGAAGAGGGGCTGACTGCCTGGCGGCTCACAATCACCAGAAGTTGTGGACTACACAGCAAAGCCGCGTGCTGGAAGCCCCTCCACTTAAGTCACTGTAAGGAGACAAAGCGATGGAAAAGCTGAACAAAGCAAGTAAGTTGTTACAATACTGCGAGGCCTTCAGTGGGTCTTTTCCATCTTTCATTTCTAGGACTGAGCAAATTTTTCACATGATAATAAATCAATCCTGGGTCCCACAAACATGCCCCACAATACCACAGTACAACAAAAGGAACCCTATTATAAATCACACCATTTCCTCAGGGAATATCACTGAATTATTAGAGGCTTCTACTGGGAGAGACGACCGCAGAAGAAGCACGTTTCACTTCCCATAAAATATATTTGGCTTTTGTATACCCCTAACAAGCTATACATAGTTCAAACATTTGCAGATGGCTGGAAATTTCCAGGGCTTTCCCTCTCAGAAAAATTCTATGAAGCTATAAAATATTTTCATGATATAATTTGTAATCTTTATAAATGAGCCATTTAAATATACTTATGCATTTTAATCTTAAAATTTATATTTAAAATATAGTCATAATATAATATATATAACATAATATAAAAATATAATATAATATAAAGTCCGTGAAACTGATTTTTAAAATGGATCCAATCAATGAATTTTCTAATCACTGAAAGGGAAGGTGATCCTATCACACCAACTCAGAGAGAGAAAATGGTATACCTGTTAATTTAAATGAAAATTGATGGTCATGATCAGCTTTCTCAGAATGATACAGCTAGTCTTAAAAATTGGAGCAGAAATAGCTAAAAGCAAATGGCTTCATTTACCAATACCGAGTGGGAAAGAATGGGTCTTGAATTTAAATAGACGTGGGCTTGAATTTCAACTGAGCCACTTACAAGCTGTGTGACTATGGCAGGTCCTTGAGACTCTCTGAACCTGTTTCGTCACCCACATTTTGTGAAGATTAAGTGAGATAATGTATGCAGAGTCACCAGCATGTACCCTGGGATATGGGAGTGCCCCAGCAAGTGATAAGAAGAAATAATGAACAGAGCTGGGAAATAATGTAATATACTGAAGTATGACCATCCTTATCACTTTCCAAGATGGAATGCCCAGGAGGCGTTTGTATTAGAGCAAAAAGCGCAGCAGTGTGGTGCTTAAGTCGAGATTTTGTATGGAAAGCATTAAGTCGGCCAACTGAACAATAAATTGGCCTAAGGTAAACACAGTCAAAGAGTGACTGCTAATTTCTAGTAGGAATAAGTTCCAACTTCCAGCCAAATAATATCTACAAAATTCCTGAGGGTAGTGAAAATCTTACTTGTGAAGAGTATAAATCTGTAGTTGTTTGCTCCTTCAAACACCTCAGTTCTATGGCACTGACTGAGCCACTGACAATAGAAACATGAGTTAAGACAAGGTCCCGGCCCTCACAGAACTCAGAATCTAGTCACAGTGACAGAGGTGATCATAATGCAAAACAAGTTGTAACTCAGCCTAATGAGTGATGTGCTGGTGGTTTTCATGGACTCATTCAGGGCCGTGAAAGGGCACCTAGGGACGCCTGGGTGGCTCAGTCAGTTAAGCGGCTGCCTTTGGCTCAGGTCATGATCCCAGGGTCCTGGGATCGAGTCCCACATCGGGCTCCTTGCTCGGCGGGGAGCCTGCTTCTCCCTCTGTCTGCCTCTCCCCCTGCTTGTGTTCTGTCTCTCTGACAAATAAATAAATAAAATCTTTTAAAAAAAGAAAGAAAGGGCACCTATTATGTGCCAGGAGCCATGCTCGATGGTACAGGAACACAGACGACTAAGGACAGGAACTCTATCCCTGAGGAGTTCACAGACTGGCAGGAAAGACAGCAGGCAACTACCACAGCATTTATGCACGAGCTGCTATGAGAGACTACCTCAATCTGACTAGAGGGGCTAGGACCTCAAGACGTACTGCCTGACCCAAGACTGGAAGGATGAGAGGAAGGAGCTCTCATGCGACAACAGGAGCGTGGGACAGGTAGCGCATGCCTAAGACAGAAGGTAGGAACGTGCATGTCATGTTTAGAGAATGGAAAAAGCCTGAGTGGCTAGAAAACAATGTTTAGGGATCAGGAAAGGGTAAATGATGCCACTAGAAACTGATGAAGAACAGATTACGGGGGGTCCCAAGAGTCCTATTCCTTATAGATACTGGAGAGCCAATGCTGGTTGTCAGCCTGCAAATGCGATGAGCTTTGTGTTTAAAAAGATGAATGGTGGCAGAATGGAAAACAGACTGGACAGGGTGAGAGTCTATGGACAGGAAGCCTTACGTAATGGTTTAGGGGAGAAGTGATGTGGGGCTACCTGGGGGCAATGGGAACGAAGAGAAAGAAAACAAATGTAAAGTCATTTCAGAAGCAGAGCCGGGAGGACTTGGAAAGTAACTAGATGGGACGTATGAGGGTGGGGCGATGACACTGATGCCTAGGTCCCCATTTCCTGTTACAGGAAAAACTGGTTTGGAGGGTCAAAGTGGGATTAGTTTGGGACCTGTGGAGTTTGAGGTATCTTTGGACATTCACAGAACATTACATAGGCAAGCAGAAATCTAGATTTGGAACTCAGAGAATTCTGGACTAGAAAAGCAGAACAGGAGTCATCAACATATGGGTTAGCCCTTTGGGGGTCATGGATTACTGAGGATCTACTGAAGTTACGAACTCTCCAGAAAAAAAATTTCCATATACTTTCAGGGACTTCACTGACTCACTGAAGACCATTCACACACCCACACTAGATTAGGAACTCCAACACAAATAGTAGGCAAAAGCCGCTAATGTCACAATGACGGAGGGGATCAGGGGAAGCGCAACTCACAACCAGCAATCTAAGGGTTGAGTTGATGAAGAGGAACCCTGGACAGAACCTGCAAAGTGGCTAGTGATTTGGAGGGACTAGAAGAGACCTCATGACGTTCAGCATCGCCAGATGATAGAATTATGTTAAACAGGATCAAAACTACTGGATATAGCCATGAAGTGGTCCCTGGACACACACACACAGAGGGGCTACAATTCTCTGTATAAGAATAACAATCTACCTTCTGTATGGCATATGCTCTCCCAGTGGCAGTTCCATGATGAGTCCTAAACAGGCAGAACTCACCTTCCCTACCCCAACATCCATAACCAAAGTCATCCATTTGTGTAAGAGACAGCTTTAGACTCAAGTACAATCTCTGACCAAAACTCAGAGCGAATCTAACTGACTTGCATCAATTAGATAATGCCCCAACTTCATGACAGCTAGAGTTTCAACTTTCTTCTACCTTGCTCTTAGCTATCAAGGAGTAGCCAAAAAAATTTTTTTGTCTTCAATTCCTAGAAGTATCAACCAGCAAGTACTGCCTAGGATAGACTTAGTTAGCAATTTCTATATAACTTTCTAAAGAAATCTTACTTGAATCAGACTACAAAAGCTGCTCACTATCCTCACATTTTTAATATCCCTGGCAGATCTGCATCACCAGGCAAAATAATGGCTGAAGTAGATACCGTGTCGATATTGGTACTTCTAGGAGCCATCAGTGGGGGTTCCCAAGTTTCTAGGTCTTCCCAAATGGAACTGAAAGGTAGAGCACTGGGCAAACTAGTAAGGCCAGCAGAAAATCAGAGCATGCTTTAAGAAAACTTGGATATTTCTAATGAGATTATGGCCACAAAACACAGCTATTTTTTCACATTCTTTAGGCTTCTCTAAAATCTCCTTTTTCCCCCCTCTCTCCTCTCTTTTTGCTTCCTTTCTTTAAGCAATCTTAGCATCTATCAATTTTTCTTTTGAGAAAAGAAAGAAATATTTTTATTTGTTTGTAAAAATAAAATCTAAACCATATTCATTTTAATTCTTATCATAAATCATCCGCTTTCCAATCTCCCTCTAATCAAAATCACTTTGAAGGAATTTTAGGAAAGGTATGCCTTTCTATTTCAGAATCAACAAAGCAAAAGTTTGTAAAGAAATTTCAATTCAAGGGTTCAGACAAATCAAGACTACTTCAGAAAAGGAAAAGCGCCAAGTCACTGGTAGGCTGGGAGCTAAAGCTCCCAAGTCTGCCTGGTGGTATTTTCCACCGCAAGACCCGGAGAGTTAACAGGTCAGGCAAAGAGACCTGTTCTTTGGCTGGGGCAGCAAATATTCACAACTCTTCACAGAGCAAGCTACTGGCCAGAACTGGGAAAACATTTTTGTACTCACTTCACCCAGTCATTTACAAAAATGCATCTGAGGAGACTTCCCCTCTCTGTATAGAATTAACAGCCTGGCAAAGATATGTAATTCCAAAATATGGAAAAATACCATATTTGTGAAGGCACAGATTGAAAGACACCCTTTTTAATTAGAACTGGATACATTTCAGCTTTTTTCACACCAATTCAAACTCCATCCGAAATTGACAGACTTGTCTTCCAGCACTATTCCTTTAGCAAGTGATCCTTCTTAAATGCTCCTACCTAGTCTTACTAAAGTATTTGTAACTGAGGGGAAAATTACACTGAAAGAAAATTAACTTTATAAAGCACCTGGCCAAAGACATTACTCAGTGTTTAGAAGTCTCCCATCCCAGATCAAAGTTCTGAACTTTAGATGCATACGAAGATATTATTTCATCAGAAACAAATTTTAAAGGTAATGAAAAATACAAGTATAAAAGTTACTTCAGAGGAGTCATTTTAGAGAAAACAGGCTCCCAAGGAGACTGATGAGGAATACATCAGAACTGCTCAAATGCGGATTAGAACAAAAGGAAATTCTGGAAAGACAATCAAGAGTCAGTAAAATAAATTTTCCCTAATTTCTTAAAAGCTAACAAAAGACGAGGAGCCATGTTTGTGCAAATGGAGTCAGGCAACAGGCAGCCTATCTCTGAGCGGTTCTTTCCCGGCTCTGGGGACCTGAAGGCCCTGGCACAGGACTCAGGTGCAGCGGTGGGGGAGCGGCGCTCTGCAGCCACACTGCCCGGGCCTTCCTGGTTCTGCCACTCAGCAGCTGTGCCACTTCGGGTGTGTGCTTAACTTCTCTGTGCCTTTATTTCCTGAAGATAACAAGAATACCCACCTCACAGGGTTGTGGGGAGGATAAAGTAAGTTCTGCAGCGTGTTTAGACAGTGCTGGCTAAAGCTAAGCTCCACCCTGACGTCCTTACGATGTCACAGACCCAACTTGAGCCTGTTTTTCCAACCCAAGAAGCTGACTCTAAGAGGCGGTTGAATTCCTAATCTTATAGCTGCACATCTCTTTCTTTCTGCCTGCTGGCAAGCTCCACCCAACTGACCTGCTTTCCACACGGCCCTCCATGTCTGTCTTCAGTGGCTCCCCACTGGCCAGGGCACACGGCTGGAGCTCCCAAAGGATCCTCTTTTCCGATGTAAACCCCAACCTTTCTGATATGAATTCCCACCACCACAGCCAGAAACCACCTGAAGTAGACTGACCTAGCCGGTGCCCCCTAAACTATGTCCAGAAGACTCCATTCCCACATTCCTTCCCAGTGACTCCAAACCGTCATCATCAAAGTCTTCTAAGGACCAGTGTGAGCCCCTCTCTCTAAGAATCTTCTCAGTTGACTGCTTTTCTGTGAATTTGTCTTGCAGGACACATCAGCACTATGGAAATACATGATTAGCTCCGTGTGGGCCGTCACCGCCCCCCACAAAACTATTAAATGTTTTGGGACGTGAATCATGTGCTATGAACTTCTTGCTGTCTCTCTCAACAATATGCCAATATTAGGGACTCAATTAAAAATTCAGTGAATCATGAAGAAGCTTCCACAATCTTACCTGAACTGTGACAACGGCTGGTCCTTGGCATTTCTTACCGCTACTACCTCTACACTCCAAATGCAGAGTGGCTTGTTCTTCCCTGTTCACGTACTGTTTGGGCATTGTGTCCAACAGCTCACTCTCCAGGGCAACCTGCTGGGATTCTCGAAGAGCTGCAGTTCTGGAAACATCATCAGGAGGTAGAAGAATGGCTTAGGAAGGGTTTCATGGTAAGTAATAAAGGCTTCCGGTTACCCCCAGCCTACACTAGAGAGCAACAAGACCTAGTATTCTACAGGAACAAAAGACCAAAGGTGTGTGTAAATCCTCTCTTTTCCTTGATAAGGAAGTTAAGAAAAGAAGGGAAAGTGGGACGACTTTTTAGCCAGGAACAAAGCTTCATTTAGAATCTGTATTACATTAACAATGTTTTTTACACAGACCCTTAAATAAACAAGACCAAATGAGAATTTCATCCCGATTAAAACATTCCTAAAGGGGTACCTTACTTCTAAGCACCAGTGATTTCTTAGGTATTAGCAACTCAAACTGAACTGTCAAAGATGGAGGAAGCTAACTTTTTACATGGGTGTCGATACTGTTACGTGTTGTGTACGCATGCGCTGGTGGGGCCAGGGGTGCGCGTGCACACGCACGCACACACACACATGCGCACGCATGCACGCACGCACACACACACACACACACACACAATAAATACCTGGACCAAAAACAGCCAAGGAAACAAAAGCCAGTAAGAGATAGATTCCCATGGTCTTTGAGAAGATAAGACTCTTTTACTTTATAAAACAGACTCACTCCACACACACTCCTTCTCACAAGACAACAAGCAAGAATCAAACCTTCAAGAGTTGATCATTCTGTATCTACTTCAACTCAGAGCACTAAATGACTTTCCCACACTCTGATCAAGCGCCTGTGGCAGTTTGTTAAAGAACATGAAGAGTTAGGGAGCGAAGCAGTGACAAAAGAAAGCAAATCTCACTGGATACCCTTTTAACACCATCTTTCCAATATCAGAAAGTCTCCTCAGGAGAAGCTTAAGAAACACTTGGCTGGCACTGCTGACACTCAGAAATGCCACCCCAGGAAATGTAAAATTTATCGTCCATGTAAGCACCACATCATTTCAATGTAAAATTAAGAGACTTGTCACAACTTGGTTAGCTGAGGTAACTGACTGGGCTAGCCTGGTCAAATTACCCTCACGCAGAGGTGGCTGATGAGGAAGCCCTTCTAGGTACGCAGTCATCCAAGCTGTCACAGCAGCGAGCACAAAGGCACGGCCCTGGAGGTCTCATGGTCTTACCTGGCCTGCTGCTGCAACACATTCAGGTCCGTGCGCACCAGCTGGGTGGCGTCCTTCTGACTCAGGAGCACGGCTGAGGAAATGACTGGCACAGGAGGCCTCACTGGGTGCAGGTCAAGGGGAGGCTGGGGAGCCTCATGCTTCCGCAAGTTACTTAAAACCCTTTCTTTAGCTGAAAGAAAATTATGTCCTACTTACCGAGCAATGGCTACCACTAGGTAGTAACATATTAAATGGGTACAAAGCCTTGGCCTATTACTTTTGAGAAGAATGCTGAAGATCTATAGAACAGTTACATAAACCATCAGAGGCCTAAATGAATAAAATCATTATCTTCAGTTACTTACAAGTTTTGAGGGAGCCCCCACCCGGCTACTAATATTCTATCAGGAGCTAGGAGCTCACAAGCATGTGGTATGATTAATAAACAGAATTCCTATCCAAAAAGCCTTAATGACAGTTTAAGAGCTAAAGCTCGTGATCTTAAATTATTACCCTAGACAGCCTTGCGTGACATGCTGCAGTGCCTGGACTTGATACTAGTAGTGAACAGCTCTCAACAAGCCTGAGAAAGGTGGTAGCTACCACCAGACAATGGACTGGGGGAAAGGGCAGGTAGTCCCATTAAGAGTTTAATGTGGGGCGCCTGGGCGGCTCAGTCGGTTAAGCATCTGCCTTCGGCTCAGGTCATGATCCCAGGCTCCTGGAACCGAGCCCCGTATCAGGCTCCTGGCTCAGTGGGGAGCCTGCTTCTCCCTCTCCCACTCCCCCTGCTTGTGTTCCCTCTCTCACTGTGTCTCTCTCAATAAATAAAATTAAAAAAAAAAAAAAAGAGTTTAATGCAATCATCCAGATAAACCTCATAGGAAGAGGAGGAAAAAAAAAATGGGTGTTAAGGAATATGACAGACTGAAAAATCTTAAATTGGGCCAAGGTTTGAACAGGAGGGCTGAGACTAGTATAAAATGAACAAAGACATGGGCACAAACTACTACAGTACTTATATTACATAATTATATTGTCATGCATTCATTTATTCACTTACTCATTAACTCAATAATAAAGTCCAAATAAGAAATCAGGTGCCATGTAAGAAAGTAAAGGCAAATTTATCCATCCAACTTTGTACTCGATTGCATGTGATCCCATATTGGTGAATGCAATTTTAGTGTTTTTATTTCTACACTTAGTACAGAGCTGACCACACACAGGTATCCAGTAAATTACTATCTTCCCACCCTCTCTCTGTATTGCACTGGACACATACCATATAGCAGGTGGGGACTGAGGAACATGAAGAAAAATGCTGCCACAGACCTGATTCTTTTCAAAAGATAACAGGGGATAGGAGAGGTCAAGGAAATTTCAATCAGTAAGTCAGGTCAACAAATACTTAAGGGATTACTATGAATTTCCAACTTCATTCCAGATGTAGCATTCCATTTTCTATTCTTAAGAAAATTTAAGACAACTTAATAGCCAGGATTTTACTTGGCATAAAAAGACCTGTATTGTTTGCACCCCAAACAGATGGAATTTAACATTCCAAACAGGTCAAGTGAGGGATCAACCTGTAAAGCCAGGGTTTTTCCACTAGAACAACTACTCTGCACAGAATGTAACAAAGTTGGATATTCATCACTGGAAAAGACTCCTAGCTTTGTGCAAGTTTCTCTCAAGCAACATTTTAGGCCATAAAGCTACTGCCTAACTGCCTGCCTCCAACTTCTTTTACGGAAAAAGTATCTTATTTAAGCCATTACTGTTTTGGAGTTTTCTCTCCATCACAGCCAAACCTAACCCTAAGTTGTAGACAAGTTAACAACGACCTCCTAAAAAGCAATTCTCACTGGAGGAATACACTGTGTAAACCCTAACCCTCAATGGCTCGGTTTCAATCATTCATTCCCTCACTCATTCATTCCCTCGAGGGGGCTGATGCTCATTCGCTCACCCAACAAAGGATCAGTGACGTCCAGCTGCACCGACAAGCTGCAGGGCGGAGAATGGGATTCCAGTGTGGCCTGTGTCCACAGACCAACGGTTTCCTGGAACTCATAATGTATGCGCTCCATGTTCAAATACTCCATCCACAGATCCTAGAATTGAACCACAGGACATTAGCTTTCATGGATGAATCATATATTCACATATAAAACTAAATTTTTTAACTAAAAAGTAAACCAGTAAGGTTTGGCACGAGGTGGTCCATATCAAGCTCTCCAGTGTTAGGATGAATCACGTTTAAAATGGACACTAACAGGGATGCCTGGGTGGCTCAGTCAGTTAAGCACCCAACTCTTAGTTTCAACTCCAGTCATGATCTCATGGGTCTGAGATCTCACCCCGCATCAGCCTCCGTGCTCAGCAGGGAGTCTGCTTGAAGATTCTCTCCCTCTGACCCTCCCCCCACTCCCACACATGTGTGCTCCCTCCGTCAAATAAATAAATCTTTAATATATATATACATACACACACACACACACACACACACACATGCATATATAAAAAACAGAATGGACACTAACAATCTTAGCAGGTGTTTGATTATGTACCAAGATCAGAAAAAATAATTTTAACAGCCCCACCAACTGTACATTTATAAATTATATACACATAGTACTGAGCTAATAAATTATAAAACATGAGTAAAAGTAAGAAATTTTAAAGAGATAAATAACAAATATATTGGAAAATCGTTGAATCTGGATTAGATCAGGCCCTTGGTCCCAATACCACTCTACAGGAAATACAGGGGACAGAGAGACATATTAAACCACACTAACAAAGATAAAATCTATAAAATCCAGACTGTGGGGAAACTATATGAACGAACTATCCAGTTTCTTCAACAGACAAACTGCGAGGGGAAGAAAAGGAATAAGGTGAGGAGCAGTAGATTAAACAGATTTAAAGAGCTATCAACCAATCACAAAACGAGGATCCTGACTCAAAGTATAAAAATGAAAATATAACTTTTATGACATTTATGAGATAACCAGAAACTGGAACACTTAGATATTTGATATTAAGAAACTGCTGTTGATATCTTTCAGATATAAATGCTATTGGGTTAGAATACTTTTTTTTAACCCTCATCTTTTGAAATCTACATGCAGCAAATGCTTTCTAGGATTATTCCAAAATAACATGGGTGAAGGGAGTGGACAGGCTATAGATAAAATTCGACACCTGGTACCCAGTAGGCAGAGGGAGGAGAAGGGCATGTGTGTTGCACTATTCCATTTTTCTGTATGATCAAATTTTTTCTATTACAAAAGAAAATAAATAATAGATAAAAGGAGAAAAAACAGAAGTTTCAGTGTTTTCTTCCACATTCCAATGAACTGTCTTGCATATTTTGAACTACGCCTACTTCACTTTGGTGATCAATACATATCAGAATGGGAGACCGTCTTCAGTGAAAAGAAATGGCAGCTCTCCATGAACACTAAAAACTGTATCAAATAGTAGTAACGGGTGATCAGATATGGACTATGGACTATAGTTTTGTGAACAATTTATTTTTCTGATTTTAAGTGTTTAAAGGATTCCTCTAAACCTACAAATGTCTCCGGTTTCTCAATGAGCACACTGCCATGTAGTCCTAAATCATTACTTCCAAACCACGGCATGAGGCATTCCAGACTCAGAGGAGAAACTCCGAAGTCATCTCGGTCACAAGCCTGAATCCCAGAGGCCCCAAACAACTGCTGGAGGTGCTATACCAGTCCCCCCTACTGTGTATACACGGCTCCTTTAAGAGGGATCGCTAATGTCACCTTCTCTGCCTCTGTGCTAAATAACTGCTGACAGAGGCTAACGATTGAGAATACAAAGAATTAACAGTGGGCAAGCAAGAGATGTCTCAGAAACCACAAAAAGACAGAACAACTCTAAATGTGAACTACAGATCAAAAAGTGGAGCTATAGGGGCACCTGGGTGGCTCAGTTGGTTAAGCATCTGCCTTCAGCTCACGTCATGATCCCAGGGTCCTGGGATTGAGCCCTGCATCAGGCTCTCTGCTCGGTAGAGAACCTGCTTCTCCCTCTCCCTCTGCTGCTCCCCCTGCTGTTCTCTCTCTCTGTCACATAAATAAATAAAATCCTTAAAAAAAAAAAAGGGCGCCTGGGTGGCTCAGTTGGTTAAGCGACTGCCTTCGGCTCAGGTCATGATCCCGGAGTCCCGGGATCGAGTCCCGCATCGGGCTCCCTGCTCTGCAGGGAGTCTGCTCCTCCCTCTGACCCTCCCCCCTCTCATGTGCTCTCTCTCTCATTCTCTCTCAAATAAATAAATAAAATCTTTAAAAAAAAAAAAAGTGTAGCTATAAAATCAAATGGCAAAGACTTTAAAAAAAAAAGAAAGAAAGCTATTAATTCTGTCGATACTGGGGAACCAAGATAAATATCTGAGAACCAAGAAGCTATGACTGATTTTTAAAAACACTGACCAGATATCTACTACACACAAATTCTTAGGTAAGGCCTTGGCATGTAGAGGATAAAGAAGAGATGAACACGGAACTGACTCAAAGGATTTCAGGACACCATGACTGCCTCTTTATGTTTCCTGTTTCTCTGGCCCTGTATTCTCAGCCTTATTTCTCTATGCCCTAAATGTCGTTACTTCTCAGGGCTCTGGCTTCATTCAGTCCTCTTCACAATCTAAATGCTCTACTACCATTAAACCCACATTTCCTACCCTGCCCCATTCCTGAATTCTAGCATCCCCTCCCTACCAAATCCTGGATAGAGCATTCTCCTTGAAGCCCCTCTGGCACCTCCTCTTCCCAGTGTTCTGGATCTTTGTTAACAGTATCTCTAGCTGCCCAAGCTAGAAATCTGGGTGTTCTTGTATATCTAATCAATCCTACTACTGTAGATCAATCCCACCTGTGTATCTAATCTGAAAATCCTCCTGATCCTACTACTGCTTCTTCTTCAACATACTTTAAATTCATCCATTTATCTAATCACTCCTGTCATTTCATGGCCCCTTCAAACAAACACTTCAGAACAAAATCCAAATTCTTTGGAAAGGCATTTTTGGTCCTTAGAAATTTAACCCCTATTCACCTGTCTGGCATCATCTGCCCTCTTCGGTGGTTACACCCCATCTGCACCTCTTGAACATGCCTGTGACCCCATTTCCATATCAGTAAGTGGTTTTAATGTCAGATTAAGACTGTGACCTATTTGATGACAGTCAGGTATGCTAAAAGAGACATTGCCATAGTCTCACCTGCTGATTCTGCATCACTTTTGCTAGCCTGTGAATATCGTAATGCTTTGGTAGAGAAGGGATATAAGTATCTCCTTTTTGAAAATTCTCATCTTCCAGCCATAATATATACACATTGAAGAGCCTAAAAGAAAAAAGACAGAATTATATAAAATACAAAAAGATGTGCAGACAAATGAAGTTTCTTACATCTCTAGAAACCCTGTCACTACTACATAGAAGTAAAAAGCACATAATACCGAAAATGTTTCCAACCACCACCTCAGGCCCACGAAGCTCATGGGCCAGCAGGGGAGAAAGGTCACAAATCCTTACAATATGGTGCAGTAATTGCTACAACAAGGCTGTGAGAAAAGGACTCTGCAAACTCTATTATTAAAGTTGGGGTAAATACAACATAGAGATTAAAAATAAACGGAAGAGGTGATTTTAACGTAGACCTAAGATCTGAATTTGGAGTTTTTCCTTCCTGGGCAATCCAGTCACAGTGAGCCTCAATGGTTGGAAAAGTTTAAGTAACATTCCAGTAAACATACTTTCTCTCTTTCAGAGAAAACATTAAAAGCCATCTTAGGGGCGCCTCGGTGGCTCAGTCAGTTAAGTGTCTGCCTTCAGCTCGGGTCATGATCCCAGGGTCCTGGGATCGAGCCCCGCATCGGGCTCCCTGCTCGGCGGGAAGCCTGCTTCTCCCTCTCCCACTCCCCCTGCTTGTGTTTCCTCTCTCTCTGTGTCTCTCTCTGCCAAATAAATAAATAAAATCTTAAAAAGAAAGAAAAAAAAAGCCATCTTAAACTTTCGCAACAGAAGAACCTGCCAGCTTTAGACTCAATGACGCCCTCCTGCTTCAAGGAATCACAAACAAAACTCAAAGTATGTGTATACCTCGTTCCCATTAACAAGGAATAAAACAAAGCCTGGCTAAAAAAAGAAAAAAAAAAATCTCCATTTTCCAGTAAAAATTTTTTTAAAAATTTAATGATGTTTCCTTTGTTTTTATAAGGAACACAGTCCAGTTAGCTAGGCTCACCGGTATTCCAAGCAGCTGTTTGCAGCAAAGGGAGGACTAGAGGCGTCCGTGGCTCAGGAACTGCTGGGTGGGGTCTGGGAGCTGGCAGTTTGGCTTTGCTCAGTAACATGGAAAACTACCTCCCTTACCTCCGAGGCAGCTGGTGCAGGAAGAGGGACAGGACTCTGAGGCTCTCACACACAGAAGAGGCCAGTGTGGAGTTCTCTTCCAGCTCCTGATTCAGTTAGATGGCTACTTAACGAACATGCCAAAGGAAGGGGGGGTTTACGAGAGGCAGAAGGGCACATCAAACTTTCTTGGCTGATCTAAATGTTCAAAGATTAAGCCTCCCCACTGCTTAAACCTGGATAAAAGTAAGTTTTCCTTCAAGCAAGATAAGGGGAGAAATCATCCCAGAGGCAGAAAGCCCACAGGGCTTTCAGATCAAGCAAGCCTGAAGCCTCAGAGCTGGATCAAAACCCTGGGTTTCCTGACCAAGACATTCAGCACTCAGGGCTACTTATCAGAACCCATTTTTATTAAGTCTTATCTAGAAGACTAATACCTGGTTTATGGCAAGCATAAATGAAACGTAAAGGACTAGTGTGAAACGGACCACACTTACTGCAGAGTTCTTAACCTTTGGAGAGATATCCATTTTATGCCTGATTTTAGAAGTGATTTTTTGGTGTTCTTTTTTTTTTAAAGATTTTATTTATTTATTTGAAAGAGAGAGAGAGAGCGAGAGAGGGAACACAGCAGGGGGAGTGGGAGAGGGAGAAGCAGGCTTCCCGCCGAGCAGGGAGCCCGATGCAGGGCTCGATCCCAGGACCCTGGGATCATGACCTGAGCCGAAGGCAGACGCTTAACGACTGAGCCACCCAGGCGCCCCTTAGAAGTGGTTTTGGGGGATTACTAGACCCTACCCTACCCCAGGCAGATTCCAAGAGGTGTATGGACTTTGCTTAAAGAACCCTGCCTTGCTCATGAAGTTCCTTTAGAGAAGTTTCCTAGCAGGCTTTACTAGATGTTTACCTGCTGTGACCGACTGTTTTGGTTTCTGTTATTACATAGAGAAACAGAAGAGGACATCAGCCCCTCTAGCTTAAGACCTTCCATTCAGACTCCAGGCACCTGACAGAGCTATATCCAAAGTGCCAATTCCCTTCTCATGAGGAACACAGAGAAGAAGCATTACAAGATGCAAACCTAGGGACGCCTGGGTGGCTCAGTTGGTTAAGCAACTGCCTTCGGCTCGGGTCATGATCCTGGAGTCCCGGGATCGAGTCCCACATCCGGCTCCCTGCTCGGCAGGGAGTCTGCTTCTCCCTCTGACCCTCCCCCTTCTCATGCTCTCTCTCTCTCTCTCATTCTCTCTCTCAAATAAATAAATAAAAATATTTAAAAAAAAAAAAAAAAGATGCAAACCTAGCCCAAACCACCCTCCCTATTCAATCTAACAGGGTTGAGAGAATGACATCTGGCAGTCTGTAGCACAAACAGCTGCTCCAGCAGAGTACCCGGTGCTGCCAACGACAGCACAGAGGGCTAAATAACCATGCCCCACCTCACGAGCTCCATGCCCCACCTCACGAGCTCCGTGTGCAGCTCTGGTGAAGTCAGGTAGCCGGGGGTGCCAGCCTGGCTGGCAGGTGGCCCTTCACTGCCCTCTGCTGGAACGCGGAGGGCCTTGCTCGCAGCATGGTGGAAGTCTGCCACCTCCGTCAGGCGCCTCTTCATTTCTTTCAACAAACTGATATGAGCAGGGCTTTGAAAAAACCTTCTTCCAATACAACCATCTATGGGTAACCTTAAAAAATACAAGCACAGATCACAAGATCAACACAAGATGCTCTTTCTATGTGGCACACAACTGCAATCAGTTAATTCAATGGCTATAACTATACCACATTAAATCAATACCTGTTATTTCTACCTCAGTGGTTGGTATGAGGCTCCAACAAGAGGGTGTGTATGAAAGCAGTTTTAAAAAGAATGCAATGCTACACAAATTTAAGATATTATCACGACTTAGCGGTACCGAATAAAGACAGTCTCTGCTCTAGAAGAAGTTGCAAGCTGGTAGAAAACAGAAGAGCCCAAGAACCAATATCTGTACGTTCTGAAGGACTGAGTTAAGGGAGTGAGGGTGAGCCAGGAATTGAGCTGGAGCCGGAGAACACGGTCAGTAACAGTGGGCAGTTCCAGCTGCCGGAGTCCCTTAATACCCAGGGGAAATGTTAGACACCCCCAGGCACAGCCCAAGGGCTGCCAGGCAGTGCCCGATCTTTGTCTACACCTGCTATGGCCAGCACAAGTCCGCTTGGATGACCCCCACAACAGTCACACGAGCAGCCTGCTTGGGGCAGTTTCTCTCCCTTTGCAGCTCCAGGGGCTCTATGCTATACCTTGCCCAGCTCCAGGTACTGTCCTCACCCCAGGGGGTATAGGGGATGGTAAAGAGAGAGCTGCCACAAGATACCCTAAACTCAAGAACTGTCTAGTCTAATAAATGTGAAACAGAGGGGCAGACTCCTAACCAGAGGCTAAAGAATGGTTCTAACTCACAGGCCACAGTGTAAGAACACAGAGCATGAGAGCAGAGTGCAAAGTAAAGAACAGGTTCAAGAGACACCTACAACAACACTAGGTACCATACCCATATTGCGGTCCTGGGCGGTGAAGATACAGGAGGAAGAACTTCTGCCAAATGAGAGGCAGAAGAGGGTGATCAGAAGGTGTGACAAGGGCCTGGTGCGCCCAACGATAAATCAGCAGCCTCTGCAGGGATGGGACGATGGGGAGCTTCAGCTGGGCCTGGGCTTTCTACAAAAGAGGAGGGGCTTTGAGCAACCATGATATGATCACAGTTCCAGACAGTCAGCTCTTTCTAAATGATCCAAATAAAACACTGAACATTTTGTTTTCATTCAGTAAGAAAAAAAAGTCCTATAAACCTTACTTTTCCAACCCACTAGCTGACACAAGGTTACTCCTTGGTAGCAAAACATGTGGGGCAGTTTTTTTTCTGTCAAAACATTTCATAAGCCCCCAGACTGGAATGCATCTTACACATTTTACCTCATTTCTGTGCCTTTCCAGTCCTTTGCGCACAAAACGCCACAGTACAAGGGAGCAGAACGATAGGAAAATCAAGTCAATTTTACTGTCAAACGTTAGGAATCTCTTGAGAACTTAGATTTGAAAAGAACTGTCAAGAATGATAAACTCCTTGACAGGGTCTGAAACCCAAAATCCAACTCCCTATTAGGAGATCTTAAAATAGGTCTTTCATTCTAAAGCCTTATCCCAGTCTTTTTCTCATTCCATGAGCCTAAAGATCAGCTAGGGAGTTTTTAAAATAAATTCCTGGTCCCACTCCAGACTTAGAAACTCAGAATTTCAAAAGCTGGGGTCCGGGAATCTGATTTTTAACGAGCTCTCCAGGGGACTGATGCACAGGACACACACTGGAAATTGTTTTAAAACGAGGGCAAACCCCTCCACCCCTGCATGAACACAGACTTCAATCGTTAGGTTGTGACTCTTTATGCTAAATAAAGCTTGGAAAGGAAGTATACACTTCAATTATACAGTTTTAAGCACTGGTTTGGATGTTGTGCTTTCCAAGCATTTACATGAAAGAAAACGCAGAAGTTCAAAAGCTATTAGATGAATCCATCAATAAACCACCTTCTCCCACTCAAATGCAGAACTGCTTTTTGCACCTTCAGAGCTTGGTCAGGGGTAAAAGCTGAGTTTATCACCAATTCCCCTTCGACAACTCGACGGAGCTGGGAGTCTTCTTCAAAGATGGATTCCACGTTCAGTACTGTCCAGGCGAACCAGACCTACAAGGACAGCAGGTAAGAGTGAGGGGAATGAGCAGCTCACTCAGACCAAATCATCCCGACATTCTACAAATGCGCATCTCTTCTACCAGATATCTCAATCAACAAATATTTATGGTTCCCCGAATTAACAGAGTTCTTATACCTATCACTGTTCTTGTCACAGGTCCAAACTTAGATAAAACAAATCACTGAAAAATGCTAAATTCCCTCAGAAACGCCACTTCAGTAAAAGAAGACGTTTGTTCACACAATAATTATTTCT
The DNA here is from genome assembly GCF_002201575.2 of Neomonachus schauinslandi. Lineage (NCBI taxonomy): Eukaryota > Metazoa > Chordata > Mammalia > Carnivora > Phocidae > Neomonachus > Neomonachus schauinslandi. The sequence goes on along the minus strand of NC_058416.1, from coordinate 27,598,688 downwards.
TGGGCAGGTTCCATAGGCACGAGGGACAGGAAAGAGGGCCAGATCTGAGCTCTGCCCTCAAGTTTTCCATCTCTTCGAGGAGACGAGACTAACGTTTAAGTAACTACAATGCGAAGCGAGAGGTGCTGAGCACGGAATCAGGAGTCAAGTGCTGTGGGAAGCTGGCGGAAGGAGCGCAGGGCCACGGAGCGGGCATACCACAGACGGCTCTGCATGGAGAATGGCCGCGAAGGCGTGCCTGGCAAGAGGACCGGTGAGGCAGGGGCGGAGAGGCGGAAACACCAAGCACCCGTGTGGGTGACAGCAAGGAGTGTGCCGCAGCTGGCTCACAAGAGGTTAAGAGGAAGAGCGGGGGCAAGACCAATGGGAGGCTGAAGGCTGTCACTACTGGTGGGAGGGATGAATCGGGGACGTAATGTGACACACAACGTCAGACGGGGGTAAGAATGAAGAAAAGCTGCCGCTGCTGCTCATGGTGGTAAGAGCAGCCAACACCGAGTCCGCGCCGTGTGGCTGGACTGAGCACGGGGCTGAGTGCACTACATGCAGATGCAACCGTTACTCCATTCCACAGCAGAGGGAACTGAGGACAGAGAGGTAAGCAAGCCGCCCGAGGCACAGGGCTAACAAAGAGCAGACCGGGCCTGGGGCGGTCTAGCTCCAGCGTCCACTCTTAACCATGCTGCTGGGCAGGCTCTGCCATCAGGCACACCAGGCCCGACCCCGAGTTGTCTGACACTCTGCCAGCCACTTGGCTCCACGAAACCTCAGTTAACATCTCCGTGAAACAGAAGAGCAACAGCACCACCTCAGCAGAGAGCCACTGGGAGGGTTACGTGGAAAAGCATTCTAATACGTAGTAAGAGGGGCGCTACTTAAAGCTGGTAGCACTGTATCAGCATAGATGATAACAACATTAAAAGTTCGCGACGATTACCAATGGGCCGCAGGGGCGCTCCTACCTGGGTGGGCGTGGCCAAGCCCTCCACGAAGGAAGGAGTGATGTTGCCAGCCACGATCCAGCTCACCAAAGAAGAGAGCAGACTCCGATCACAGTGGTAACCCAGAGCATTCTACACACGGGACAGGATGTGCAGCAGAGAGAAGAGGCTTTAAAAAAACCTTATCAAGAATATCAGCAATTATCTTCCTACAACAGTAGGTTCTGGTAAGACATGGATTTAACTGATTAGTCCCCCCAGCAATGATAGTCACAGGCAGCGTGTTACAGCCCAATGCGATGAGCAAGCTCCTCCCGGGGGGGTCCTTTCCTTTGGCTTCCCTGGAGTCTACACTAGCAGAGACTATGGTTCCTGAGATAAGGCACCGTCAAGACCAAGCTTTAAAAAGGCAGTGGCCCCAGAGTAGCACTGGGAACTGTGCATTTGGAGGAATGTTCTGAGAAGGCCACTATCTAGCCAATGACTGAAAGACAAATTCTCTAACAGGTTTACCTTATGTTGCTGGTAAAGTAATTTCTGCACACAGTCTTCCTGCATCAGCTGAAAAGCTGTTTTACACAACTGGTCCATGAGGAAGAGGATGGCTTGTTCTCGGTACCAAAGATGCTGGCTTATTAGAGCCTGAACCCAGAACTCCAACACGGCAACGGGGCCCACTTCATTGGGCTGTGTGCTTACGGATATGTGGGCCTATGGAGAAAGGTCTCAGGTGATGTGGAGGTAAGAGTCAGCCTCCCATTTTTAAAACACCAACAAATAAAAACCTCCACTACAAAGCCCAAATCTGCTGCCAAGTGCTTTGAAATGACCAACACTCAGCTGTGCTAACACCAGGGTGCTTGACTGGGAAGGTGGGCCGGTGTGTATGTAGGGGCTTCCTAGGGGCCTGACCTGGATCATGCTGTTGAGAAGCTTCACGTTGTCCCCATGGCTGGCTCCTGTCAGGTGCTGTGCCACCTTGTGGGTGACCTGCTGTGTGACACCCTGAAGGACACCACTGTCCAGGTGTAGGAACAGGAGGAGGTGTGACAGAAACCTGCCAAGAACATAGGACAACACACTTGACCTTCTAATCAGAAGTCAATAAAGTTTCCAGTGGCTAATTACTTACGAGGAAACAGAAAAATATTAAACTGGTCCCATTTGTAGACCAAAGCTCTTTTAGAGATTTCAACAATTCTTTAAGAATTTCAGAAAAATGAAGTTTTTGAATTTAAGGTGGGTTAAAAGGAGTTCTATCTACCTGTAGAAGTATAGTGAACAGACAGATCCAAGACGCACAAACACACACAAGTTAAAAAGCATTAGAGGAAAAACATCCCAAGCATCCCGTTTATCCCCTCCCCACTCCCCACTCTCACAAAAGCAGAGATGTTTAGAAAATCATCCCACAATCTGGTACTGCCTGTCAACTTCATACAAGGTGGTGTAAGGGGCCGCGGGGGTGGAATCCCACCACAAATGGGGAGTGCCCTCAGTTCCCTGGGTGTACTGGCTCCCGCCTCTCTCCTGTCTCCTCTGCTTCTTCTGGGTCTTGTGCCTGAAACACTCCCCCACACCTAACCTGGCAAACTCCTATTCATTCCCAACATCTCATCTACAATGTCCTTTCCCCAGAAGACACTTCCTGACCCTTCCCTGCTATCTAAAATACACCTAACCCATGAAGCCTCCCCCAAACCCTCCCTCTGCACCCCCTTGCCCAACCACCCACTGCCTTCCATCCCCCCACCAGGATGTGACAACCAAAATCATCTCTAGACATTACCAAATGTCCTCTGAGGCTCAAAATCACCCCCGGCTGAGAACTAGCACTTTAGAATTACTTGACGTTATCATGAGCCTTTTTCCCAATCACATGAGCCAATATATCCCCTTCTTGGTGAAACCAGTGTGCACTGGATTTTTATCATGTGTAATGGGGAATCTTGATTAATACTCCATTCTTAATTCCCTCCCTCCCCAAGCAGCTACTTCTTTTACTATAAATCCCATTTACTTTTACCCAGATGCAAATGCAACCTATAACACTACAGCATGGCCTTGCCAATAACACTTTGTAATTACCTCAAAAGTCTTGTTTCCTCAACAAGATTATGAGTATCTCATGTGATGAGCACCTTCCCATGTATCTTACCTGCTTGTAATAGTACAGACAATGAAAAGCAGTAGGTTTTAGTACTGTTACAACGGCAAAGCCATTTGCTGCTCAATGTTAGAAACGCTATTCCCAGGTTTCATGGAAACAACTACTCTCTCAAATACTAACAAGCTATAAGTAATCTAAAATTAAATGAGAAGGGGAAATATCTTTCATGAAAATAAAACTGGAATCATTTTAGGAGTTACTGTTCATCAACCTGCATTCTAAACTAGGCAGGAAGTTTTTTGCCTCATAAAAAATACACTATGGAATCACATCATTCCCTATTTTACTTGAAAACACAGTGGTTGGTCCTCCCTGGGCTATACCCTACTTACTGCTCGTTCTTCAGAAGGTAATACTGGCCAGGGTAGAACAAAGGCAGGATCTTATCCAGGACATGAACCACTGTTCTCAAATGCCTCGACTGGACCAGAATTCCTAATAGTGAGATGCCTTCGGCACAGAACTTCTCAATGCTACGGAAAGAGACAAAGGCAATGAGCATTCAAGAAAATGATGTTCTTCCAATGAGCCATCAGCCTACTTGCTACCCAGATGATCTCAGGTCCCCAACACATGGTGCGCATAGCCAAACTTCACACAGAAATACCAGCACCAGAACTCGGGAAGTACAAAGGAACTTAACAGTTCATCTGTATTTTCACTTTACAGATGAGAATGGTGAGGTATCATGCCCAAATTCACATAATTTCCTAGTGTAGGGCCAAAATGAGAACCCAGCTTTGCAAATTTCCAGTCCAGAACACTGGCCACTACCCCATTTTGCTTCCCAAATGGTGCTTCTTCTAAGAGCCATGGGGCTCTCATTGTCTGCGCATTTCCACAAGGTATTAGAGCAAAGAGAAGATTCAAAAGTGAGTTCACGCTGTTAGTATAAACTGGCAAAATTCTTCTGAAACCAATTTGCATAAAAATTGATTTATTCTTTGACTCACTTCAGAAAATCTATCTTTAAGAAATAATCTCAAATGTGGAGAAAAATATGACACATGATCCATGTAAAGATGTACTTTTCAAAATTATTTAAAATCACAAACTCAGAGGCAAAAATGATATATGTAAATTTTGGGAAAATCCATTCAATGAGAATATTATTGCATCATTTAAAAATAATGCATATGAGGGGCACCTGGGTGGCTCAGTCGGTTAAGCATCTGGTTCTTAGTTTAGCTCAGGTCACAATCTCAGGGTCATGAGATCAAGCCCCACATGGGACTCCGTGCTCAGCATAGAGTCTCCCTAAGATTCTTTCCTTCACTCCCCCTTTGCTCCTGCCCCCCAAATAAAATAAATAAATAAAATCTTTAAAAAGAATGCATATGATGTGCAAGGGCAACATGGAAAAATTCTACTACACTGATGCCGGGGGGAGGAAAAAAAACATAAAATGTTATACTTTTGATTACAACAACTAGTAAAAAAGAATCATATAGAAGGGAAAAAACAGGGGCGCCTGGGTGGCTCAGTCATTAAGCGTCTGCCTTTAGCTCAGGTCATGATCCCAGGGTCCCGGGATCGAGCCCCACATCAGGCTCCCTGCTCAGCGGGAAGCCTGCTTCTCCCTCTCCCACTCCCCCTGCTTGTGTTCTCTCTCTCGCTGTCTCTCTCTGTCAAATAAATAAATAAAATCTTTAAAAAAAAAAAAAGAAGAAGGGAAAAAACACAGGTATGATATCACACCAAAATGTTCATTGTGCTGGAGAAGTAGAAGTAAGTGGCTCTTTCTCCCATCTTCCTACTTCTACAGTTTGATTATACTGCTTTAATTCTAGGGTAAAAAGTCATTTCAAAAGATAAAAGTAATGATGCAAAGATTATACCACAGGGAGATGTTTATAATATGAGAATGAGAAACAAAGGATATACAAAATTATACATATAACTCTAAAAAACATCAAAGGAAAAAATACTGGATAAAAAGCAAACCGGAAAAGAAAAACCCAATGTTTCATTAGGGTAAGAAAGATTCTGGGTGATTTCTCTGACTATTGTTCTCTGTTCTGTGTGATGTTATATTCATGTACAACTTATATCCCTGCATACTCTGTCCCCAACCCCAAGCACATTCATAAGATTGTTTTAAGTTAGTTCTAGTATATATACATCCCTGATGACCACGGTGGATGGAGTTCAGTCCGCAAGAGAAACACTTTATTCTCACCTTCACTCCCGTTCGGGATGCAGTAATCAGCACCAAACAGTTATGTTTGGAGAAGACCGATAGTAGTATCAGTGAATAAAGAGGTGCAGTCCCAGAACGAATACAAGACACGAGAGAAATCATGAAAGATTAAGTTCAGAGCACTACACTCAGAATCCACATGCCAGCCATTTGCTGAACAAGTTGAAAGTATTATCACTTAAGGCTCAACAAGTCAGTCTAGTACTATCATTATTCCCATCTTAGAGATGAGGAACCTGAGGTACAGGAAACTCGACCTAGCGAATGACACTTGGGTTACTGGAAAAAACGAAGAGTGCCTTCCAAAGCGCCTGTGTAACATCTCTCCTCGTCCTAGTGGATCAGTTCTACCCTCTTTCACCTGACTTTCAAATCTGTCCATCACACTTGGGCCCTACTCACCTACCTGGTCACCTCCGGTCACTCACGGGAAGCACGGGCTTCGGTCAGGAGTGCTTCCTCACCCCCCCCCCACACACACTCAGACACCTGCTGCTCCTTCCCGCGTTCATGCAGTCAAACACCTACTAGTCCAAGCTGTGGAGATACACAGATGACAGGACAATGCCCTGCCGTCAAGGAGCACACAGTGCACGAGGAGAGCGAGAGACACTATCACACTGCAATACAGTAAGGGTGCTGCTCGGAGTGCACACGTGCTGCGGGGGGACGGGGAGGGCAAGGCCCGTGGCTGAATGTTCCACACTGGGGGCACTAGTCACCTGGAGAGGGTGAGTGTCACCACTCTGCCCCCTAGCCTCGGATGCCTTCTCTACTTAAGACTCCTCTCCAAAGCTTCGCTCCTCTACGCAGGTATCCTGCCCTCATGATCTCTCCTTCCTTGAAATTCCTTCTGCTCACACTTTTGAGTGGTTCCCAAACCAGGCTGTACATCAGAATAATCTGGAGAACTGGCCCCCAGACCAATTATATCTGGATTCTCGCCCTCTTTTCCGTAGCTTTAGAATCACTCCAAACAGGACTCTAAAGAGCAGCAAGGGTGGAGAAGCACCGCTCTACAAACCTCATCCGGCCCACAATCACATCTTTAGCGCTGCCCACTACCTTCTGTCAACCAGCTCCACTAAACTGTCAACCTGAAGGCAGCTAACTAACAATTCCATGTCTCTCCCACTTCAGAGCACAAGGCCGAACACAAACAGCTGATAGGACACCCAGCATCCCACTGAAAATACATGTAATGCGAAACAAGATGTTGACATTGGGATGCTAAAGAAGTATTACAGTGAGTCTAAAATGCAAGAACCAGAAAGCATGTAGGTGAAAGAGATTTTAGAAAAACAGATAGGCTAGAAAAAATTAATACATCGTAGGAAAATGATCTTTTCCAAAACAAAAAACAAAAAAAATGATTTTTAACCAATAAGAACTCATCCATTTACTTATGGGACCAGCTACAGCTGTCAGCACTAGGGATGAAATGGGAACACAAGACAAACATGGTTCCTGAGGTTAGGACCTCACAGACGATCCCTGAGAAGACTGAACAGACAACTACAACACAGTGTGGCAAATGCTCCAGTGGAAGAAACAGTGACAGCTCTGGGCTCATGCCAGAGAGGGATGTGACCTGATCAGGCATTTCTTTCCCCTGGGCAGATTTAGCCCTTTAGTGGAGAAGCCTGAGTTGGGCTGCCATCACTTTAAACAAAATTCAATACAGATGACCAATTCTTTTTATGTGATCTCTATTCCAAGAAAGAGAAAACACCTACTGCTGACATGAACATTCCACTCTGGGGCACAGATATACTCTTCCCATAATGTATGAGGTACAAATCTGTCTTATATGAATTTGGGCAGCATTTCCCCTGGAGAAACCATTAATAAGGCTTATGATTTGGTCCTGATCACCATTAGATAGGTTTGATGGAGGCCTCAGACCTTGGGGTGTGAAAAATGAGATCTAGAATCACTGACTGAGGTTCAGCAACCCTAGGGGCTCAGCCCACACTGTACCTGTGGCCCACGGTGGTCATAGCTAAAGCCAGGTAACAGCCGATGGGCATGCCCGCCTTAACAGCCTTCAAGAGAGGATGAAACGTGGGTGACTCTGTCATGTCAGGCACAGTGCTGGAGAAGGGAACAGTTGGACAATTCTGCTGTATTCCATAATCATTTTTGTGCAGTTTTAACCTCAAGATCAAGTTCCAGGCCCACTGGTTAAATGAGGTCTCAGGTGTCTCTCCATATCGAACAATACTGGCCAAATATGAAACCTAAAACAATTATTTATTTTAAAACCACAATTAGTCACATACAAATTAAATCAGTAAGCTCACCCACCCATTTCCTTCTGTGATCAACACCCTCCTCAAAAGAGAGGACATACTACTTACCAGTACTCAAGTGTCTGCAGCACTCAATTAAAGCAATTTCTCACAACTACCACTTCTGCTTACTTGCTAGTCACTTTGTGAACCTGATCTGAGTCAGTGCAAGCAAAGGAGCAATAATACAAAGGTTGGTACACAACAAATGGTGTCATGATAAGTATGTTTTAACAACCAGCTGGAGCGTGGGAGATCATTTACAGGGTTTGTCAATTTTGGTAGTGTAAAAACTCCCACCATGGTCAGGTGCAAGCTACGAACAGGTTAACAACCTGGTTTGCAAAGCTCCTGAAAATTCAGTCCGTTCTCCTGAGCCAGGACATGCCAGCTCCAGCTTCCACTGAATTCTACAACACTGAAATGGTCATATGTAAGCTACTTCTCAAAGAAAAATCTTTATCCAACCACAGAATTCAATTTCAGGATCTTAAATTGCCAGAAATGGTCTTAGGCAATCTAAGGGTAAATACTGTAACTTTATCCGCCCGGGCCACTTACAAAAAAGATGTTCTCAGTATAGAAGAAAAGGAAATACCTGCTTCATACTTTCAGAAAGAAGCCCGGCATATGGCTTCTGTGCAAGGTATTTCTGGTACGCTTCAAGAATCATTAAAGCCACTTCAGCATGGACTGCTTGATCCAGATGAAGGGTACCCTTTCAAAGAGAAAAATAATCACAAACAAGCCACCTTGATTTTTTTTTTTAACATGCCCTTGAACAAAAAGACTAGGAAAAATAGTAAAAAAGGATCTTGGATGTAGAACTTAAGCATTCCAAAAATGACATCCCCTAACAATTAAGTTATAAAATGACAACAGGAAAAAACCCTGAAATCTTAAAGAACCATTAATTGCACTTAGATAGGTTTGAACCTGACTCATCTTGGACCCCAGGTATATCTTTGAATGTAACTCCCCCACCCTAGAAGTTCTATAAAGTCTTTGGGTTACAACTTTAAGGGCATTGCCACAAACCGGGAAATTGTTCAAGTATTATTAAACAGGAAAATATTTAATAAATTAAGTCTATATTCCCTTTCATTATTCTATCATCAGTGAAAATATAGAAGATACTCAACAACACGGGGCACCCAGGTGGTTCAGTCAGTTAAGCGTCTTACTCTTGATTTTGGCTCAAGTCATGATCTCAGGGTCTCTGCTTCAGATTCTCTCTTCCTCTCCCTCTATCCACTGCCCCACACCACCCCCCCATCACACACGTGTGCACTCTCTAAATAAATAAATAAATAATAAATAAACCTTAAAAAAAAAGATAACAACACAGATAAAATATTCCTTCAGGAGCTTGAAGTTGCCTATCGAATTTCCTATCCAATCTTCCTTTGCAACCTGAAGAAATACATTTCTTAATCCTTTAACGGAAGATGACTTTCCTAACTAATGAAGGATCGTGGAGACTCTCACAGGGAAGTCTTCACACAGCCAGCTGGGAGAGGAAGGGCTGAGGGGAGGGGGGTTCTACTCACAAATCAGAGAACGTGAAGATGAAAATTAGCCTCCTATAGCTCTCACCCATCCGCACTGGAGTGGGAGAAGCTCCAAATGGACCCAGGGGCAGACCCAGGTGGCTAGGGACACCCAGGGAGAAAAGCTGCCTGGTTCCAGTTTTCTCATCTGTACAACAGGGGTCACGTACATGGAAACCTCACAAGACGGCTATGAGGACTAAATGATTTGCTGAGAATAAAAGCTGGCAGACAGAGAGGGCTGAGTTCTCTCCCATTTTCCCTGTATAATACCAAAACATTTTGATCTAGGAGCTAACTAATAAGGTCTAGGGTAAAGAGGAAGGAAAGCTGTTTTTTGTTTTTTTTTTAAAGATTTTATTTGACAGAGACACAGCGAGAGAGGGAACACAGCAGGGGGAGTGGGAGAGGGAGAAGCAGGCTTCCCGCTGAACACGGAGCCCGATGCGGGGCTCGATCCCAGGACCCTGGGATCATGACCTGAGCCAAAGGCAGACACTTAACAACTGAACCACCCAGGTGCCCCAAGAGGAAGGAAAGTTTTAATAGTCAAAATCATTGACATGGCATCTTTGGAGACATATGATAGGTAGCAAACTCTCAATAATAATAAGCTATTATTAACAAAGCTATTAATAAACTATTATTAACAAAAACTACCACCGCTGAGTACTTAATGTGCACCAAGAATTGTCCTAAATGTTCTGCACGTCCTAACTTGCTGAATCCTTACAACAACCCTACAAGGTAAGCGTGTTAGTATCAATGCTGATGGATGACCAACTGAAGCCCTGAGAGTTCAGATGCATTCGGGGTCATGCATCCAGGAGGTGGCAGAGCTGGGAAGAGAACCCAGGCTTGCAGCCTGCTTAGAGTGCCGGCTCTTAGCCAATGCACAGTGTTTTAGGAGACAAATGTGGCAGTGACAAGCAAGACAAAATGCAGGAGGAAGAGAGACCAGAGTCAGGAGGGGCAAGCAGGAAGAACTGCAGTAAACAGCTAGAGATAACACAACAGATACAAACAGTCTTAGGAAAAAGAGAAGTTTCACTGTGGAACAATTTATCTTCATGTAAAGGATGGTCACTCTGCAAAATAGAATTAAAGAAAAGATCCTAAACTCTGACACAGCTAAGAGAATTTGCAGACCTTGCAAATGATAATTGGAAATGTTTATGTTTTGAGAAAATGCTTCTTTAAAACTGATGTGTATAGAACCTCCAGTCTCTAGAGAATGGTTTTAACACATACCTGTTCACCAAATCCCCAATTGAGTCCTTCTAGAATAACGCAGGCCAATTTATTCTTCACCATTGCCAGGTTATAATTCAATAACCAATCCCGAATCACAGCTCTCTCAGAGGCAGACGGTCGCCAGAGATACAAAGGCAGTTCTTTAAACAAGTATAAAGAAACCTTATTTAAAAGAAAATGATGATAATTAAGATCGAAACTTAAGGACAATCCTGTAATTACTATATTATTATTAAACTGCTTGCAAAAATTTTTTCCAAAAGGAAGAGGGGTTTTGTTTGATTTTTAGACAAATGAAATGAACATCATGGACAACCAAATAAAATAAATATTAAAACTAATGATACACCAAAAGCACATTTTGCTACCCTTTGTAAAGGTCAACAATCTTTTATTTATATATAAATTGATATACTTCCATTTAAGAAAACCATTTAAGAATACCAAGGCCCAAATTTAAAGCCATGATAAATGAGGAGATGGTCATTCATTTTACAAAAAGCGTTAGCACTTTCGATAATTATTTAAATAAACAAAAAACAGAAATAGACTCAAATACAGAGAACAAACTGGTAGTTGCCAGAGGGGAGGGGAGTAAGGGGATGGGTGAAAAAGGTACAAACTTCCAGTTATACAATAAATAAGTCACAGGGATGAGAAGTACAGCATAGGGATTACGTTCAATAATATTGTCATCACTTTGTATAGTGACAGATGGTGACCACACTTATCGTGGTGAGCATTTCATAATGCATGCAACTGTCGAATCACTATGCTGTACACCTGAAACGAATATAATATTGCATGTCAACTATAAAAAAATTATTATTTCTTCTGTGGCATTTAAAAAGATATTTCTGTTAGCTTCCAAGCAATCTGGGGAGGAGGGACAAGGAGTGGATGGAGGTGAAGAGGAAACAAGATCAACCAAGAGTTGGTAACTGTTGAAGCTGGATGATGGGTACACAGGGATCCATTACCCTATTCTTTTACACAGATTTGAAAGATTCTATAATAAAAAGTTTTTTAAAACCTGTTTACAAAAAGTCTATAGCATCACTTTCTGAATAACATACCCATGTGTGCAAATTAAGATAAATCTGGGTTCACTCAATAGTTTGCTTTAAGGGAGACTGATCAGAAGAGCAATTCATTTTACAATGTCTGGAACAGTGCTATCCAATGGAAACATAATGCAAGCTACATATGTAATTTTAATTTTTCTAACAGCCACATTTTTTAAGAGTTAAATGAAACAAGTAACTTTAATAATATATTTCATTTAATCCAATACATCCAATACATTATCAACATGTAATCATTACACAAAACTGTGACATGTTACATACTTTTTGTTCATATGAAGTCTTTGAAACCCAGTGAGTACTTTACACTTACAGTACATCTCAATTTGGACTAGCCACCTTTTAAGGACTCTATAGTTACATGTACCTAGTGGCTACAGCATTGGACAACGCAAATCTAGAACATACATACTAGTTTTTTTCAGGTTCCTGCACTGCTCCCAATGAAAGGCAAAACAAAATGTGAAAGAACAACAGAAACAATAAATTTTAAAAAAACCTTTCCTTTCCTTTGTGTGTGTGCACTCACATAGTTAAATTTTCATGAGGATTTGTTAATAAAGGTCTTGAATATTCTGAATAAAATGGTAAAATGGTAATTTTAAAGATGGAAAAATCCTACTTTACCCTGTGAGAATCTGAGAGAAAGGGCAAAACAATGAGTACAGCAATGAGATCTGTCCAGAAAAACATCTATCCCAGCTAGATAAAATAATGGTATAGCATGTGTCTGTCCACCAAGAATCAAAGTGTGGCTATCATGAAAGGCCCTAGGGACATTAAAAGGTTAACAAGGGAATATTACCAACAACTTTATGCCAATAAATTCAACTAGTTAGATGAAACGGGAAAATGCCTTTAAAAACATAACTTACCAAAACTAAGGAAAAACAAAAATCTGGACAGCTCTATATTTGTTTTAAAAATGCAAATTGTGGGGCGCCTGGGTGGCTCAGTTGGTTAAGCGACTGCCTTCGGCTCAGGTCATGATCCTGGAGTCCCGGGATCGAGTCCCGCATCGGGCTCCCTGCTCGGCGGGGAGTCTGCTTCTCCCTCTGACCCTCCCCCCTCTCATGTGCTCTCTCTCTCAGTCTCTCTCTCTCAAAATAAATAAATAAAATCTTTAAAAAAAAAATAAAAATGCAAATTGTTATCAAAGGGTTTTCTACAGAGAAAACTCTAGGGCCAGATGATTTCACTGGTAAACTCCATCAAACAGTCAAGTTAGAATTAATGGCAATCTTAAAAAACTCTTAAAAATGGAAGAGGAAAGAATGCTTCCCAACTCATATGAGGCCGATATAATCCTAAAATCAAAACCTAACAAAGACATAACAATAAGATATAGATCAATATCCTCATAAATATACATGTAAAAATCCTCAACAAAAAATATTATCAAACTGAATCTATCAACATATATCAAGAATAATACACCATGATCAAGTGGCTTTTATTCCAGGAAACAATAATGGTTCAACATTTGAAAACTAGAACAGTTTAGAGCCCACAGATCACTTCCAGGCTCTGGGGCTACATCTGATTCCTGATAACCCCAAGGTGACAACAAAAATATTCAAAGCTATCCTATTCATCTAAAGGCAGAGAGGGTTTGAACAACTTACTCCAAAAATGTCAGCAAGTTCCCAGAGCACAAAGGAACTATAAGTATAAACAGAGAATGGAGGCCTTTTAGAAGATGTGCTAAAAACCTTATGGTCCCAATTTTTACAGTTAAGTTAAACATATCTCTGGGCACAGTTTACTACTTGAACTATTATGACCAAATTTAAAATACAGGTGTAGCCCAAACCAGAAAAACACTTAAGAGAAAATGGTGATGAGCTCAACCAAATGGAAAGAATCTTGTGACCCCCTATGTATATTTCTTTGGGACTCATCCCATCAGATAATCACTCAAAACTGAACAACTAAAACCATGCTCCTGTATATTGCATATAAAAGGCCTTTCATCTCAACATAATCATATCACAGTGGGATACAATGCTTTTCTCTGAAGTACTGCTGCCACATAGAAAACAGTATGGTGGTGCCTCAAAAAATGAAAAATAGAATTACCCTATGTTCCAGCAATTCTACTTCTGGGCATATCCCCCAAAGAATGGAAAGCACAGTCTCAAGAGATAGCTGTATACTCATGTTCGTAGCAGCATTATTCACAGCAGCCAAAGGGAAGAAGCAATCCGAGTGCCCATCAACAGATGAACAGATAAATAAAATGTGGTCTATACTTACAATAGAATATTATTCTGGCTTAAAAAGGCAGGAAATTCTGACACATGCTATGACATGCACAAACATTGAGGACAAAATGTTAAATGAAGTAAGCCAATCACAAAAGGATAAATACTGGATGGCTTCATTTATATGAGGTACCTAGAGTAGTCAAACTCAGAGAGAGAGAAAGTAGAATGTTGGTTGCCAGGGCTGGAGAGTGGAGGACGGAGGGAATGGGGACTTACTGTTTAATCAGTACTGAGTTAGTTTTGCAAGATGAAAAGAGTTCTAGAGATGGATGATGGTGACGGTAGACAGCAAAACAATGTGAATGTACCTAATGTCACTGAACTTAAAAAGGGTTAAAATGGCATATTTTTATGCTGTGTATAATTTACCACCATTAAATTTTTTAATGTAAAAAAAGTACCATGTACTCTTCCAAGGAAAGCATGATATATCATTTATCCTTCATTTAGAAACAGTATGTCTCATGAACCAATCTTTCACTGGAATTTGCCCACTTTTGAATGTGGTGAAGTAATGACAGTTATCAGTCATCTATCCTACAGGGATAATGCAGTGACTATAAGACAGAAGGGCCCTTTTCAAATACCTTACAGAAAAGTACTTTAAATGTTCCTCTTCAAGTTATAACACGTGAATACCTGCCATGTGAAAAATTCACACATTATAGCCTTCTTATAGATGACGAAAAAGATCTTCATTAAGTGTATGTTTTTAAAAATGGCACATCAGGGGCGCCTGGGTGGCTCAGTTGGTTAAGTGTCTGCCTTCAGCTCAGGTCATGATCCCAGGGTCCTGGGATAGAGTCCTGCATCGGGCTCCCTGATCCACGGGGAGCCTGCTTCTCCCTCTGCCTGCTGCTCCCCCTGCTTATGCTCTCTCTCTGACAAATAAATGAATAAAATCTTTAACAAATAAATAAATAAATAAAATGGCACATCCATACAATGGAATATTTGGCCATTAAAAGGCGTAAAGTGCTGACTCATGCTACAACATGGATGAACCTGAAAAACATTATGCTAAGTAAAAGAAGCCAGTCACAGACCACATATTGTATAATTCTGTTTGTATAAAATGTCCAGAAGAGTCAAATCTATAGAGACAGAATGTAGATTAGTGATGGCTTAGGGCTGCAGGGGTTGGAGGGACAGCTGGAGGGACAGAGTGTAATAGCTAAAGAGTTTGTGGTTTCTTTCTGAGGTAATGAAAATGTTCTAAAATTGAGAGTGGTGATGGTTGCACAACTCTGAAAATATACTAAAACACCATTGACTTACATGCTTTAAATAGATGAACTGTATGGCATGTGAATTGTATCACAACACACCTGTTTTTAACATCGACAAAAATTACAAAAGGGATTGTGACAAATGACAGAAATAAACTATATGTGTCTTGTTCAACTTAAATGACCACTTTTAATTCTGCTTTTGGCTGATGTAAATAGGGCCATCCTTCTTAATCAGGGTTGTTTTCTTCCAAGTATAAAATATAAAAATTATGACAGCCAAACAAACTTTGAAGTGCAAACTGTTATTAACTATAGACTACAATTAAAAGAAAACCCTGTTATTGAGGGAGGTGGGAAAGTCACTTGGAGGAGATTAAAGAGAAACAATCACAGCTTTTTGTACGAAGCCGCTAACCCCAAGCAGGCCTGGTGAATGGCAGAGCCTGGGACACAGTACGTGCTCTCTTCATCCGGCTGCGCCCGTGACTCAGTCATTCCCAACAACCTATTTTTCTCATTGCTCCATGAATGCAGAATTTAACAGAACAAAAAAAGCAAAACAAACAAAATCAGTGCTCTTACCATTCCCACCTGGTCAATGGTGTCTTGAACTCGATCCAAAATGATAGAAATTATCTCAGGGTGAACAGCTGTGATGGCCCCTAAGAGCTCTCGACCAACCTTTGAAAAAGTCTCTCTGGTAGACAGGGTGACATAAGATACCTAAAAGTGGGAGGAGGTGGAGATTGCACTTTCGGTCAATTACCAGTCAAAACACAGTTCCATAATTCATTTAGGATGCTTTCAAGTAAAGGAGAAAGAATCTCACACTGAGCCTAGGGTCACACCATGTTCAAGAAAGATGTCAGACCTTCGGAGGGCAAACTGTCTACCCTGAGGCTGTGAGTCAGGAGGGGCAGGGAAGCAACTATGTAAAAATGACTCCAAGTTCCCCAAGTCTGTCTGTAGCTATAAAATAGGCCTTTTGGTGTAAAAACTTCTTTAAAATTGAGAAAATTGCTAAAATGATGAAAATCAGAATGCATTTCATAGAAATACCTATTCTCTCCTACAAAATAAGATCCTCAATGACAAGAGCTTCTAAAATAGCAACTTAAACAACGTATTCCAAAGCACAGGCTGCAATCCACTGATGCCAAAGCAAGCAGATTTTTTTTTTAAAATACAAGGGAACAGAACAGAAAAATAACAACAGAATAGAAAAAGGTGAGAGTGCATCTCAGTAAGATTAAGTATTGCTTCAATTTCATACATGTATACACACACACACACATACATGGACACACACAAGCAGAATCAGAATGTAATAAACAATGTAACTTTTACTGTGAGTACTGGCCAAAACCCTTGAAACATTCAAGAGCACAAATGTTACTTTCATAAAAGACCTTGTTCTAGAACGCCACTTACTGTATATGAAAACAGTCCTACCCCCCACCCCCTGCAATATTCTCATACCATGAAGACAGTCTGGAATTCCAGATGGATTTAGGCCTTAACTTCATGCATAAGTACAAAATACAAATATAAGAATAGCCTAATATTTGATCCTGGAAAAGAACTTTAGATCATCCAGGTCTATCATTTTCAAACTGGAGTACTGGGGAGAAGGTAATAAACTCAGATAATCTTCCTCAAACATAATTTTACTTTTAAGTTTACTTGAATAGTTTGGAAGAAATATTTTTTAATGAAGATAAACAGATAAATTACAACCTAAATGGAAAATATTCATCTTTTTAAATATATGGGTTATGTCTCTAGACACTCAGGGTCCAGAGTCCACTCTCATCCTCCCTTAGGGATGGCTCAGTGAAAAGACGAAGAAGGCAAGGATCTCATCCCAGCCTGTCATTTTATAGCTGAGGAAGCTGAGCCCAGAGTGGTGGGGCACCTTTCCGGCTGTGAGATGGGCAATTGCTAGCAGAGTTAAAACAAACCCAGGTCTTCTACCTGAGCGTCAGTACTCTTTCCACCATCTCATTTAAACTGGCTTGGAAGGGGCGCCTGGGTGGCTCAGTTAGGCGTCTGACTCTTGATTTTAGCTCAGGTCATGATCTCAGGGTTGTGGCATCGAGACCCGTATCGGGGCTCCGAGGTCACTGGGGAGTCGGCTTGAGATTCTCTCTCCCTCACCCTCTGCCCCTCCCCCCACTTGCACAGTCAATAAATTTAATTAATTAATTAATTAATTAAAATCTTTTAAAAAACACAGAAATACACTGGCTTGGAAGCCAGGCCCCCGTGTTACTGGCAGTGTTGTGGGGCAAAGGGCAACAGACAGTGTTAACACCCAAGTGTCAGGCTGTGTCATCAGACTCTATTCCTCACCAAAACTCACGCATCAAATGTCAAGAGACAGCAGGGGGAAATGGAATGAGTATGATTCATATTTTCAATACTCCTTACAGCAAAATGATATTCCTTTGATTTTCTATCTCCTTCCATGAGTGTGGACAGTACAAGTTCGTCACATTTTTTTGGTAAAGGAATCCCAAAAGAATCAATGCACAGATAATCCCCAAGAACACATTTTTTAGCTGATTTCTAAAACTTAATATTCTAACCTCATATATCTCCAGAACAATAATTTTTATGAAGTCTTCATCCACATTGGTTCTTCTGGCCTGAGCCATCTGAGCAAATGTAGTCAGAAGGCAAATCTCTTCTGAGCTGTTCATGGAAGACAGACACTTCTCAAAGTTCACAAAGTGTTCTGGGTCTGCAAGTTCAGGGCAAGAAAATTAAAATAGGGAAAGAATGAAGATATATCACTTTTAATCACTCTTCCAGAGAGAAAGAAGATATAAAATTAAAAGATATTTAGAAATATTTAAGATTCTTTGTTCCAGAATGGATTTCTACAGGCTTCGGGGAAAAAGGCAGGGACAAGATGAAATTCCAACTCTACATATAATGTAGCCTCAGATGTGACACTTAACATCCCCAATTCTCAGTTTCTCTATCTGCCTTAAAAGGTTGTTGAAAATTAAATGACACTAGTGACTAGTGAAGGGTTTTGTCACTGGGTGAGACCCCTTCAAAGACACACTTGAAACAACTTAGTAACTGTCAGCCAAATGACTGATGATGACCTTACTGATGAAAACTGCTATGACTAGCAAAGCACTCAGCACAAACACAGCATTCATTCCAAACAAAAGAGATTTTCTTATAAATGAAAATCTGGGGCGAGAAATTAGTTATTACCATGAAAGCAATACTGCTAAATGTGATAAACAGTACACAGTGTGTTCGTTCTACCAACTTCTCAGAAGATACAATGTAAGCAGTATTACATTTTGTCACGAGCGGGCACAACTGACAAACAGCTTTGGGATCCGTGACAGAAAACTAAATGCCACAAAGGCAAAGATAGAGAGGAAAGATTAAAAAAAAAAAAAAAAAAAGTCTGTTTAAAAAATATATTCCCCTGATGGAATTTTCACAGTAAGAAGGCAGTAAGTCTACACTTCTTTCCATGTGTTTACACATTTGAGAAATCAAAGGTAGTCCATCAAATGTCCTGTATTTTCAAAATAATTCCATGGGGGCATTTACAACCCAATTTTCATTTCCCATCCCCGAGCTGGGATCATAACAAGTTACTACCCAGAGCATTTCAAAAATAATGAAAACTGGAATTAGCATTCTAATATATCAAAACAATAAAGCAATCCTTCGAATTTCAAAATCATTACATGTGAGTACACAGAGTAAAATACTCTCTTAGTCCTTCTAAAAATGAAAAGAACAAAGCCATGAAGAGCAAAGGCACACAGGGTAGGAAAAAATCTATCTGCACACTTTAGCCAGGCTGTACCTTGGAGCTGCTTCTTGCACTCAGCAGGCGGGAGAGTGATGCAGAGCTTCTCCAGATTCCCACTCTCCACCTGGTGCATGAGGTAGAAGAGCTTCCAGAGCATCTGGACTGACAGCGTCCCAAAGGGCATTTCCGACATAAACAGCCAAATGCCAAGTCTGCGTGTTTTAAAGAGTAGGAATAGTTTCATGTATCAGTCACCTTCACCACACTGAGAAAGCAGGCAGACCTGCTTTGGTAGGAAAAAAAAGTTCTTAAATCACAACACATCCATTTTTCTAACATGCTTCGGCCATCAACGCCTCAAGGACGGGTAAGAGTAACAGCAATACTCACACAGCACTTTGTCTGTGCCAGGCACTGTTCTAATCACCCTGCCATACAGATCATCTCACTCCGTCCTCACTAAATCCAAGGCAAGTATTATTGATACTCTCCCCAATTTACCCATAAGGCTACTCAGGCACAGAAAGGGTAGTAAGAGGCAGAGCTGTGTTTTGAACCAAAGATCTTTTTAAGGCCTGGGTGACAGAGAGGCGCTTAGATGTGGATGTATGTGTCCGAGCCTGTGTGCAGGTACGAGTGTGCACACAGACACACGTGCAATGAGCGGGAGGAGAATCAGAAACCCTCCAGGGACTCCCTACTCATCAGCAAATGAAATTCACACTCCTCGGCCCCACGTTCAAAGGCTTCCACTATACAGCTCAGACCCACGTTTCTAACCAGAGCCCTCGCTGCGTTCAGAGTATGAGACGACTCCTGGACAAGCCGGGTGAGAACCTCGCACCTCCAACCTGCCATTCCCCACTTGGGAGGCCCTCCTCTGACTTCCTCCAGCACTATTACAGAACTCCATCCATACCTGACTTTGGCAATATCATACCCTTTATCGGTGGTTCTCACACCAGAGTGGGCAGAAAAATCACAGGAGACTATTCTAGGGGGGGAGGAATGAGTAAGGGACAGGCGGCGGCTAGGTAAGGAGAGATAAATAGGGGGCTACGTGATCAGGCTCACAGAAATCCCAAAAATGTGGAGGTGTGGGGGAAACCAGAGATAAGGGAACAAACCAGACCACCCTGCCCTAGGCCTGTGGGGTGGGTGTCTTTTTCATGATAATCACTTGTGACCAACAAAGAATAACCAGACCCTAAAAAGGAAGTAAGCCACTGAAGGTGTTATTTCTAGTCCTTGCTCAATGGTGGTATCAATAGAGATGTTAAAAGAATTTAAGTTCCCTGGTTAGCTTTCTACAAAAGACCAATCCTAAAGGCCCTCAGTGGCAACCCTGTAGGGATCCCTTTCACTCTTGAGAGCTTTTTCTATATCTTCACTTAATGAACTTCTATCGCTTTACTCACAAAAATAAAATAAAATAAAACCACTGGGAAACTTTGTGGAAAATGCAGAGTCCAAGGCCTGCCTACAGAGATCCTGACTTTGTAGGTCACAGCTTGGGCCCAAGAATTTGCAGCTTCTAGTCATCCCGGTTGACTCAGACTCAAGTGCTCCTTAAACCACACAGTGAGAAATGCCTCAGGTTGCTGTAATTTACGTACACATACAAACCACAACAATCTGAGAGCAGAAACCAGGTTTTGTTTATCTTTGAATAAACCACAATGTAACCTAGAGTCTTATATTTTAATTATCTACTACCTAAACCAGTATCTTGCAATCAGCACTCAGTAAATGCTCATTAACATTTGGTTATGTGAATTTTATCTCAAAAAAATCTTGAAAAAAATAGGGAGGCACTCAAAACTGTTGCTCTATTTTGGACAAACCTACAAACTGACCGATTACAAACAAAGCTTATTAAAAGAAAAAGAAATTAAAGTACATGCCTGACCCACATCTATGGGGCATCACGCTGCTAGTGGCCCAAACCACCATTGACCTAGATTCTGAAAAGCAATAGCTAGACTCCTGAGCAAAGGTTGAAGAAACTGTTCAGTTCAGTTGGGCCAAGCTTCTGTCTTATTATATAATTATCCCTAACACCTCACATAGGACCTGACACTCTTGTATAACTTATCCCAAAACAGCGAGAGGGACTTGCAGAGGCCTTAAAAGTAATGTCACAGGACTGTGTATTTCAGGATACGAAATTCCCCATATGAAAGATAGGCAGTAAGTCTGGCTTACGTTTTTACTGTCTTTTGGTTTTGTTTTGCTTCAGGTTCGGGGATAACCACTGTTAGAAATTTCTATTGGAGTGCCAAATAAATTTAAATGTCATGGCTTTAAACATCTGATTCTCATGTAATCTCTTTCCTAAGATAAGTTATACTCAAGAATAACAGTTCTTGATATTTTAAAGTTTAAAATGATTATCACCTTTGTGAATTACATGTATAATTACAGGACAGTTCCCAGCTCAGACTCTAGGAGGGGTAACTATGGTGAGAGCTTTCCATCTCAGCTAAGCGGCCACAATGATGAGTGACAGATCAGAGACAGGAGACTATTCCTGACCCCCAGCAGGGTTCTGCACAGGATCCAGTGCACCTCATGAGACCACCAAATTTATGGACAACATAGTAATGAGTAAACAACCTAGTGTAACGAGTAAAGATCAATTTCTAAGCCCAAGTTCTATTTATCTTAGACCCATGCCTTCTGAGTGCCTAAAAGTGCTTAAGACTTAGTCAAGGAGTTCTGCTATTTCTCTAAGAGAGCAGTTTTTCTATTCTTCATCTGAAACCACAAAAGAACCACCACCACTTACATCTAAAAGATCCTTCATGACTTAAAAAGTATTTCCATGTATTACTGCATTTCATCCTGGGATCATATCCATGAGGTCAATGGAACAGGGAGAATCATTACCATCACCTCCATTTTATAAATGAAGACAGTGAGAAGACAAGACTAGGTGACTTGCCCAAGGTGGCAAGACTCAAAGCCACTACACAACACACAATAAATACGGGCTGAAGCTGAGAGGCCCAGGCAAGAGGGAGCAGCGACAACTCAGAAGGAGGCAACGGTGGGGAGAGCCAGCAGTTCGTGAGTGCGCTGGAGGCCGCGTCCCCCAGCAGAGGGCACAGTGCTTGGCAGAACTTGCTCCTACACTTGGCCAGATACTCAGGGAAGACAGTGCAGGAGGCACCACTGTGCCCCTGCCTCTGCCCCAAGAGCACCCTGGGCTATAAGCAGCAACAAAGACAACATGATCAGGAGACAGCATTTACACAGCCAAGACAGGGGACCAGGACCCGCGAGAATCCTCACAGTAAGACAACTTCAACAATAAAATGGGCAAATCAGGGGCGCCTGGGGGGCTCAGTTGTTAAGCGTCGTCTGCCTTCAGCTCAGGTCATGATCCCGGAGTCCTGGGATCGAGCCCT
Source organism: Neomonachus schauinslandi (assembly GCF_002201575.2). Taxonomy (NCBI): domain Eukaryota; kingdom Metazoa; phylum Chordata; class Mammalia; order Carnivora; family Phocidae; genus Neomonachus; species Neomonachus schauinslandi. The sequence goes on along the minus strand of NC_058416.1, from coordinate 27,576,498 downwards.
GCATTGGGCTCCCTGCTCAGCGGGAAGCCTGCTTCTCCCTCTCCCAGTCCCTCTGCTTGTGTTCCCTCTCTCGCTGCATCTCTCTCTGTCAAATAAATAAATAAAATCTTTAAAAAAAAGGGGGGGGGGCAAATCATTTGTACTATGCACTGAGCACCTAATCTGCCTCACTTAGGCACTGAGACAGGTGGGAAATAGAATTCACACCTTGTTCAAGGCTACCCTAAAAGTTCAGGGATGGCAAAACTTGAAATATCAGAATTGGGTTATTTTAAGATTGAAAGAAACCTTAAAAAGAGCATTTCAGTCACCACTATAGATAAGGAAACTAAAGACAATGAATTTGCGCAAGATAAGAAACAGATGAAACACACTTAGACATTACTATAAGAGATGTATTGTAGTCTATGACTTTCACACAAATCTTCCTCACCAGCCATTTCTCAATAATTATCATCACACTTCTTACCTTTTGGCTTTCAGCACGTGTAGGACAGCTCTCAAAAACAGCTCATCAAATTCAACCTGTAGTTTCTCCATGGAGTAAGGCTGCTGGGCCAAACCCAAGCCTCGGTTGTGGCTCACAAACTGTGCCCAATGGTCGCTCACATAACCGAGGGTCATCCTGAGCAGGAGGAAAGGCAATACGGCACTTTTCATTAAATTCATTAATTTCATTAATGCACTCAATCCTGGCACCTTTATATTACATTTGAAGCACTAATTTATTCAATACATATTTATGGAACACCTACTATCTTCTAGGCTCTGAAGAGCATTCAGTGAGGGGACAAGCTACCCTCATGCAGCTTACATTTAGTGCAGGGCAAACAGACATTAAACAAAATAAAGTAAAAAGTATAGTCTGTTACATGGTCATAAGTGACGATGAGGAAAGTAAGTAGGAGAGGGCACTAAAGTTTCTCGGGAGTTGGGCAGAGGAGGGGGGTTGGTTGGGAGCAAGAAAGGCCTCACTGAAGAGCAACATGCGAGTAAAGACCGGAAGAAGTCACACGGATATCTACGGGAAGAGCATCCAGGTAGAAGGAACAACCAGTGTGAAGGCTCAAAGGCGTGATCAGGATGTTGGAGGAACAGGTAAATGAGAGAGAGACTGGCTGGAGAGGAAATCAGAAAAGTGACAGGAAACCAGACCAAGAAACCAGACCATGAAGACCAGGCCACTGTGAACCCTTTGGCTTTTACTCTGAATGAGACTGGGAGCAAAGGGGTGACATGAGCTACTGACTCACCATTTCCAGGGAACACTGGCTGTTATGAGAATAAGCTAAGGGGAGAACAAGGGCAAAAGCAGGAAGATAAGTCAGGAGGCTATTACAATTGTAATTAGGGAGAAATATCTGAGAATGAACTAGGGTGGTAGCAGTGAAGGTGGGGAGAAGCAGCTGGATTCTGGAAACAGCATGTTTCATTAGTTCAAAAGATGCACATCTTTCACATGTAATCCCTGCAATTGGAATGTGTATTAAATTGATAACATGCCATATTTTTGTAGCATTTTTTCCTTAGAGGCACACAAAATGCATCTTCAGAATTGGTGGCATCTTAGATTTGATGACAGTGTTTTGAAGCTAGAGATGACAGAATCGGCTGTTACACTGGATGTGGGGTGTAAAAAGACAGAGATGACACCCAGTATTCTGGCCCAAGCAACCAGAAGAATAAAGTTGCCACTTACTGAAGATGGGAAGGCCAAGGACAAGTGGCTTGGAAGGTGGGACGAGGGAAGTCTGCTGGGTGTATTAAACTACAATGTTTGTGAGTCATCCAAGTGGAGGTACTGAGCTGGCAGCTGGGCTTACAAGCTTAAGAGAGAGGCATAGGCTAGAAATAGAACTCTGAGAATCGTAATAGTATTTCAATGATATTTAAAGACATGAGAATGGATGAAGTCCCAAGAGCAAGTTTCGACTGAGCTAGAAGAGGTCCAGGAACTGAGTCCTGGGGCACTCCGACATCAAGACGTTTGGGAGTGAGGATGAAAACAACCAAGGAGGCAGAAAATGAGCAGCCAGGGAAATGGAAGAGAAACCAAGAGAATATGGGATCCTGGAAACCAAGCAAAGAAAATGTTTTAAGGAGAAAGTGAGCAACTCTGAGAAAGCTACGTAAACTACAATAATCAGCTGTAAATATTTACAGACAAATATTAGAGAGTGAATACTGACCTTAAAGCAATAATAACAATGTCTCTCCTACAGAGTTATTGGGAGAATAAAACAAGAAGGTATATTCCTGGCACATAGTAAACACTCAATCCTACATCACATATACGAACCCAAGGACAGGTTTTACCTTATTTAGCGAGCAGAATCAGAAAATCAATGTCTGAACTTCTGATAATAAGTAGATGGGCTTTTAGATTTAAAGAAATTACTCTCAAGTCACCAGCCATCCTTTCTCCCACCATCTCGTTTTCATTACATTCTACTAAAGGCCTTCTCAAGACCTTTAAAGTCACCCCCCAGCCTTGCAGGGCATCCTAGAATCATTTAGCTGGCTTTACAAAGCACATGGATACACATAAAAAATAAATTAATTACAATCAATTTTGTTTTGGAAACATCACTGAGGAAGGGGAGAAGTTTTAGAGGCTTTTTTTTGGAGGGAAAGGAGGTTGGAAGAAATAACAGCATATTGATGTGCTGTAGGGAATGACAGTAAAGACAGAAACATTAATGATGCAGAAAAGAAGATACAAAATTAATTCAATAAAAAGCAGTACATTCTCAAAATTTATTCATCCTTGATAATAAAAGCATAAACCCATTTTTCAATCAAATAAATGATAATGCTTTCCCCAGCTCGAAACAACGGCCACTGACAGAAGTCTTTGCAACTTTCTTCAAAGGGAATTTAACAGAAAATCAGAATAAGAATAAATAAGAGAGGTAACAGGAAAATAATGACACGAGAGAACTACTGCCAATCTTCCACAGCTAAGTGACAATTCCCAGGCAAAAGTGAGGAGGCAGAAGAAAACAGGGAGCAAAGGAAAAGGAGAGAGGCTTCAAAGAGGCTTCATTTTCCTTGACCGAGTTGAGTTTCTCTGGCCAAGTTCAACCCAGCAACTGCTTTGAGAACCTTGACAAGAAGGACAATTATCTAGCAAACCAGTTAAATCTGAGATAATTAACCAAATATTCTGACTGGAAGCATTTTTAGAATTCCCATCTGCTAGATGGTGAAAGAAAATTCTTACTTCTATGATAAATCAGACCTGAATCATACACTGAAATGTCCATCATCCCAATTTCACACAGTATGTGTGTCTGAGCCCAGCGAAGGCAAACAGAAACAGATGCAGCAACAGCAGTATTACCTGATCATATAACCAACTCGCTTCACAAACTGCCTGTAGCGTGCCCTATTAAAGGTTTCTAACCCCACAGCCAGAAGCTCCACTAGTGAGTTAGCAAAGGCAAAAATTTTCATCATCTCTTGAGGTCTTGTTGTTTCAGGTGAATAATCACCTAGAAGTTAATGGGAGAAAAGGAAGAAATTATAATTACTATGAAAAAACACGGAAGGACACGTGTAAACATCTCAGTGAGGAACAAAGCCAAGGCAGAGAAAACGTAACAAACCCCACTGGTCTGGCTCTTCTAGCAACATGAAATGGGGAACCTGAGACTAACTACAAAAATAAAAACAACACATTAAAGCTGGGCGAATTGGGGGGCGCCTGGGTGGCTCAGCTGGTTAAGCATCTGCCTTCAGCTTGGGTCATAGTCTCGGGGTCCTGGGATCAAGCCCCACGTTCGGCTCCCTGCTCAGCAGGGAGTCTGCTTCTCCCTCTCACCCTCCCCCTGCTCATGTTCTCTCTCTCAAATAAATAAATAAAATCTTAAAAAGGAAAAGCCGGGTGATGTGCAAGCTAGCTGACCTTTCTGCGTTTCAGCACTAGGTGGGAAATTAAAATCATAAGAGAAAGGAAGGAAATCTCACTGAGATCTGATGCAACCATGTCCGCATGGTATGGTCAGGCACCAGGGAACCTGAATCAGGAACCTGCCCAAGATGGAAGGCTGGATGCTGAGTTCCTGTGTTGAGCTTGCCACTGTCCCATTTAACACATGACAAAAGAAATCAGTCTACCTTTTGCTTTAAACCCAAGAAGATGTTGAAAGAGTTCATGGAACGGAAACTGGGATAAAAGGATAACCAAGTCATCTTCATTAAGGAGAAGCCAACTGGTCTCGGGGTCTTCATCCTAAGGGAAAAGATGCAAAATCATGTCAGCTGATTTGATCAGAATGCACCATGGTCTAGAGTTACAAGAGCTAAATTATCACAGATGCAAGTGGTACATCATGTCCATGTGTCTCCATGGACTTCTCCTACTATCAGTTCCGTAGATGGGCTGTAAACCCCCTGAATTTGCAAGCACAATTTTATGTGCATCTGGATTATATCAATTCTTCTGTGGCTGAAATTCCCTCATTAAATGTCCATCCCAAAGCAAATTTAAATAAAAAAATTCCTCTAGAGTGGGGAACCTTACTATAAAGCTCAGTATTTTGACAACATGAATTAAAGAACCACACACTCAGTCCAAGTTATTTTAGCTACAAGTCTCTTGCCCCCAAATCAAGGCCTACTGTAGTATTCAACTGTCTTATGGTGGAGTAATTTGCATTTGCTATAGATAACTGAAGCTCTATTGCCAATTGGTGCTGATAAAGCAGGTGAGACTAACAGATCATACAGAGATTATATAGGGGAAAACTTTAGGGTTTATTGTTTAATACCGAGCACTAAAGTCATCTTAGAAATTAAGTTGATTTGTGTTCTAAAATATGCTACATTCAAAAAGGGAATGCTGTAAAAAGATCCGGACATCCTGAAGTATATATCACCTCAATTTCAATAAGGGACTAATGTAATTCATTCATAATTTCCCAAGCCACTTATTCCCCCGCTGCCAACCCTGCCCCATTTTAGGTTCTAAATGGCTAACAAACAAGCCTCAGAAACTCTACTTAGAGCAGTAGCTCTCAACTCTGGCTATACATCAGAATCACCTGGGAGGCTTTTACACACCTGGATGTCCGACACGGCCTGGGCAAGATTTGTAAGTTGCCCAGGCGGTTCTAATATACAGACGACATCAAGGAAGCACTAATGAGCATAATCCAGAGCACCTTCCTCTGAGTCAAGAGCACTCTCAACATTCTCATCTACTCCCCAAGTTCTTGAATTCACTCAATGGTCAGTGAGGGCTAGCCAGGGGCCAGGCACCACTGCAGGCTTCCCCAACCATCATCTGTCTCTGGGAGTAAATGTAGGAAACCTCCCAGAGAAAAGACTTCTCTCTCAGAGGAGAACACTCTTGGGGGAAAAAAACCTGTTCCACAATCTTTAAAAGACCAATTTGCACCAGCTCCTGAGAAGCTCTCTTCAAGGTGACTGTTGAGTCTCTAGCAGAGATGTCTGAAGAGTAAAAGGAGTGCGAAGGGGTCCCCGTTTCTGAAAGAGCACTTGGGTAAATACACAGACATGATCCCCACTGCTGCCACGGCTGTCATTCTGAGAAAGATGTCTGCTGCAAACCATCACTTCTTTAAAAAGAAGGAGGCTTAGTAAATCTGGTCCCTGGCCACCTTGGACAGCACATCAAGTCAGGATGTGGACCATAAAAAAGCACTAGGGCAGATAACTAGCTGGAGGAAAAATTCCTTACAGATACACTAACCCTGTGTACAGCTGAAAGAAAAATCAACAAGCACTATCTTGAGAAACTGGATTTTGATCATTCAATTCTCACCACGAATAAAGAACCATCTTCTACCTTGCAAATGAGAAGATATGGATAAGAAGTATTCGTAAGAGTTAAAGGCAGACCTTGCTAAGCTCCAGCTCTTTTATACAGACTCACATTACCTGATTGGGTGGGGGGGGATCCCAAGCCCAGGAACTTGTTACTACATAAAAGAAAATCCTAATATAAATTTTACACCATATGAATATATTGCCAGGTTCCAAATTCTCCCAGCTGAACAGGAAGATATCCTACATGAAGGTGACAACACAGCACACTGGCTCAGAGACTCCACCATTCAGTGACCTGATCTGCGAAAAATCCTTCACCCCCAGCACCTCGGTTTTCTCACACCAATACCTGCGCCTCATGGGGCTGTGGGCAGAAGTCAAGGAGAGACTGTGTGACAAGCGCTTAGAACAATGCATGGCACGTAAGAGGAGCTCGACAATGATTAATCAAAATAATGCAGACACGACAAGTTACCTCTTCTCCTCCCTCATCTACTAGTGTCCATGTCCCGGATGCAGGCCCTGAGGAGGATGGCTTCTGCTCACTAGGCTTCATGTGGCACAGGAACTCCGCTCGATTTCTAAAGGACAAGGGAGATCACTCCAATCACATAAACACAGAAAGCCTGCATGCATGCACTCTGGATCATCTATTCAACCCTGCATAAGAGTCAGCCAGCCACCTAATCTTCAAATGGTTTAAATTAGCAAACAAGAAATAAGGACTGGCGAGAACTCAAGGCAGCTAAAACCTCACTAACTTCATTGTGCAGACCTTGAGGATTCTAGATTAGTAGTGACAAGTAATTGCAGAGAAGCGGTTATGCTGGCCCAGCTCCCGCACGCATGGGACCTCGATACATACAGATTGCTGCGGGACCTCACCTCCAGCCAGGCCTACAAACTGTTGCCAGGGCACGACTTGAGGAACCATGCTTTACTGAATATAAAAGGATAATCTGCAGGTAACTCAGAAGCTTGTTTAGGGCAAAAGAGTACCTCTAAATGCAAAACCATTTTTAAGTCAAAATCCTATCTACCATGTGTTGGAGAAGCCCCCTGTCTCCAGGCAGAGAGAGAGAGAACTGGAGAGAATTTCCTGCCAACCAGACTTCACAAGGTGTTGGCTAGACCTGATGAGCAGGTGTAAGTGGCGAAATTTCTTCTCTTAGACTATGACACGGTTCTCAGTCCTTTGTTCCTTCCCCTCTGGCCTGGCCCTGAAAAATTCATCCATTCCTTCCTGTTACAGGAACTTTCTCCCATGACTTCCAGTTCTGTAGGTCCACTGCTTCCCTTTCAACCCAAGGAGCTCCAATCCTGAAGCTCCAAATGTCCACTGGTATCTGTCCCTTGTTATGTGTCCACCTGTATGCCTCAATGACCTCAGACTTTCCTTCTGTTAGAGTGTCAATGCCCCCACAGTCACTCAGGCTCGGACGTCTAAAGAGTTCTGTTGGAACCACTCCTATTCCTTATTTAGTCAGCTACTTAATCCTCTTCTGGGAAGATAACCTTTACGTTCCCCTCCTTATCTTTCCCACCACCATTACCCCAATGCAGGCTCCGAGGCAGACAGGTTTTCCAGGACTGAGAGCCAGTGGTAATAACACTGTTCAAGGTCACTTAGACAGAGACTGTGCCTTCTCCCCCAGTTAAATGTCCTCTTGATGACGAGTTGGGATCCAGAGCCAGGAGAGCCAGAAGTCTATAACTGTAATTCAATTAAGCAGAAGCACATCTTCTGCCTTCAGTCAATCCTAGCCTCCCTTGATATGACTTTTACCTTTATTCAAAAGCCCTCAACTGCTACAGGGCCAGACCGTATCAAATCTGGACCCCTCAAAACCTTCTATAATCCAAGTCGCTGCAGCTATTCCACTGTATAACCATCTCCCATGCAGTTCTTCGCTCAAACCAAGCTGATCTCCTACCTGTCCTCCACACAGCCATCTTACCTAGACTCTGGGCCAATGCCTCTTCTCCCTGCCAATAGTGCCCTGCCTGCTCCTTCTCTCTGAGATCTAGCCCTTTCTTGCAACCCAGCTCATGCACCTGGAACCTTCTCTCACTGCTCTACCTCCTCTCTTCAGCCTCTCCAGTGCTAGCATGCTGATCGCAGCTTCCCAAGCAAGCACTTAGATCTCTGCACTTCTTTCCCTCTCTACATCTCTTCTTCTAAGGAAAAGATGATCTTTCTTGTCTCTCCATGGCACCTTTCACAATGACATATATGACAGGAGAGGCAAACCCACTAAAAAGGAGGACCCAAAAAAGCTTAATTGCTTATATATAAGCAGTTAATAAGATCATCTGGGGACAAAGGGTATCCAACCCAAAGAAAATCTGCAATATTAAATTCTGGAAAGCTGACACTTCCCTTAGCAGTTCTTTGGATCTGGGCAGTTTAGGAAGTCAATCCTTTGGTAGAAAGAAGCATTTCAATTTCTACTTCATAAAGCTCTTCCGCACTTACTTGACAGGAGACATTAGCAGGGCAAGGGACTGCATAAAATGAAAGACCCCTGATGGATTATTCAACACTTTGATCTGAAATCAGAAAAGGAAAAGGCATACTGTAGAAAACCGACAACCCAAGTATCCATAATCTTAGTTCACCAGCATTCTGGCAAAGGGAGTGGTTATGAAAACAAAGATGGAAATGGCACGTAATCCACAAGCATGAGAGTGCGGCTCTGGGTTACCTGGCAGTCCTGGTTCGGCTGCACTCAGAGCGGCGTGAGCTGAGCAGCAGACTTCAACTACTGTAACCATATAGGACGAAGCACAATACTGCTCTTTTAGACCAAAGACAAAACAAAACAAAAAAAATCCTCCTCCTACCTAAAGAGATTCAGACTTCTCACCACCAGAAATACTAAAGAAAAGGTCATGTGGAGAAGTTGAACCTGGCATGCACTTGGCTTCCACCCATCTGAGTGGTTGCTATGAGTAACAAAACAACCCAAAGGCAAGCAGCAGAGAAGAGAAACTGTGAACCATATCATCAGCACTGAAGGTGATTATATGAGAGCCGATCACACAGGCCTGGATCTCTGCTAGCATTAAAGAACATGGAGATGCTCGTGGTTTCTGTTTTGCCTCTACCAACTGTGCCGTGAGGTGGGTTAATTTAGGAAGCCGTGTTGAATATTACCAAAAAACAAAAAAAAAGTCCCAGTGAGTCTTCCTGCACAGAAATTTTACAGAACTAAATACGAGTGACTCTACCAAGCCAGACTACAGGGGAACTTTTGCAATTCTATCTTAATTTCATCAATTATGGGGGGGGCCCAAGAAGTTCCAGCATAAAAACGCCTGTGAATACATAAATATATACTAAAATATTTTAAGAATTTTATTTTAGGTATCAGTATGTTGAAGTAGTTTTTTAAAGGAGAAAAAAAGCAATTTCTTCAGGAAAAATGTTTAACAAAATCTCTCATCCCACTCAAAATCAGAAGACCATCATCATACCTGGATGAAAGGAACAGCCCATTCACTAACACCAGCTGGGCATCGAAGAATATGGTTTAAAAGGAAGAAGTGATCGCCAGGACAGCCAACTCTTTGTAACACTGACACCTGAACAGGGAAGGACATATAGTTTCATTATTTAGTAAGAAGAAAAGTGTACCAAGGGGTCTAGTAAATCACTTAGCCAATGTTTAAATATAAGAATCTTTCAGAAGAATAACCAGAGATCTACTGTATATACACACATATATATAGTATATATACAGTATATAACCAAAAATACACTATTAACATGTTGAGTTTCTACCACAGAGGCACATGGAGGCCTAAGAACCTACAAGTACTATGATAAAAATATCCTAAGTTGGGGCACCTGGGTGGCTCAGTCGTTAGGCGTCTGCCTTCGGCTCAGGTCATGATCCCGGAGTCCTGGGATCGAGCCCCGTGTCGGGCTCCCTGCTCGGCGGGAAGCCTGCTTCTCCCTCTCCCACTCCCCCTGCTTGTGTTCCCTCTCTCACTATGTATCTCTCTGTCAAATAAATAAATAAAATCTTTAAAAAAAAAAATCCTAAGTAGTTTCCCTGCAAACCCAGTTTTTATTATCTGGCAAAATACAACTTACTCACGTTCCTGGCCACATGTGAATAGATACAAGCCAAGTAGTTTAATCTAGTCTCAGTTTGTAATAGATTCTCAAATCCAAATAAGTATGCTTGGGACTTTACCACATATGTAAGAACTCTAATATTAACCTAAAAAAAAGCACCCAAGGCAGCCCCATTGAAAACACAACCACTAAACAAATAAGCCTCCTTACACTTAACATCTTTCTTAAATCTCCCAAATCCTGACACCAGCCTTTTTTCTAAGTTTTTAAAGTATGATTGAATACAACACTAGACACTAGATAATAAAAATAAATGATATGGAAGGTTTTAGATCAGCTACCTATATTCTAAATACATATCCCATCTTTAATTTAGCATGCTTCCCACATTTCCATTTCTTCCTAAGCTGAAGGTATGAGATTAAAGTGTATCAGAAAGAAAAATATTTTGTGCTTAATGACACACTAGATAAGTATAACTTATTACCATGTGTCATGAACGAAGAAAATGTCACTAACACATTAAATGAATTAGCTGAAGAAGCTGTTGAAAAAAAACTAGAAGAAGACATAATTCTTCAATTATTTGTTCCCTTACCAATTTCTGCAGCCAGAGAAGAATATCGTCATGGAACTGAGTATCTTCATTAACCCTTCTGGTGAACATGAATAAGACACTGATGCACTCCTTTAGCTGACACAGGTCAGAGGGAAAGCTTTCTGTCTGTTTACAAGCTATAAATTAAAAAGAAGATTAAATGAGCCCCACATAAATGGGTGTTTTGGAGAGAATTTTTAGTGTCTCTACCCATCAATTAATTAATTAACTAATTAATTAAATCTTTTCAAAATATTTAGTTCAGATAAAAATCCAAGGAGAAAAGTTGCATCAAAAATATCTGAATTTGGGCGCCTGGGTGGCTCAGTTGGTTAAGCAACTGCCTTCGGCTCAGGTCATGATCCTGGAGTCCTGGGATCGAGTCCCGCATCAGGCTCCCTGCTCAGCAAGGAGCCTGCTTCTCCCTCTGACCCTCCCCCATCTCATGTACTCTCTCATTCTCGCTCTCTCAAATAAATAAATAAATCTTAAAAAAAAAAAAAAATATCTGAATTTGGGGGAACCTGGCTGGCTCTGTAGGAAGAGCGTATGACGCCTGATCTTGGGATTGTGAGTTTGAGCCTCACATTGGGTGTAGAGATTACTTAAATAAATAGAACTTTTTGGGGCGCCTGGGTGGCTCAGATGGTTAAGCGTCTGCCTTCGGCTCAGGTCATGATCCCAGCGTCCTGGGATCGGGCCCCGCATCGGGCTTCCTGCTCAGCGGGGAGCCTGCTTCTCCCTCTCCCTCTGCCTCTCTCCCTGCTCATGCTCTCTCCCTCTCTCTCTATCTCTGTGTCTCAAATGAATAAATAAAAAAATCTTTAAAAAAAATAAATAAATAAATAGAACTTTTTTTAAAAATCTGAATTTCTACTAAACATGTAATCCAAAAAATTTTTAACTTTGTGAAGTATTACAAAGCAAGGGAAAATTAACTTCATCAAATCCATTTTTATTTAAAAATCAGATCATTGATCTAATCCCAGCTCTTCGATTAGTTATAAAAACAATGAGGGGGAAGGATTTCTTTTTTTTAAGAGAGAGAGGGAGAAGACGAGAGAGAATCTTAAGCAGGCTCCACACCCAATGCAGAGCCCAACGTGGGGCTCGATCTCACAACCCTGAAATCACGACCTGAGCCGAAATCAAGAGTTGGACACTTAACGAACTGAGTCACCCAGGCGCCCAGGATTTTTTTACTTCAAATATTCTTAATATCTCCCCCAGAAATAAAAATTGCATAATTCAATTAGCTAATTCACACTTAACACATCATACAATCAAGGCTAGGGTTTTTTAAAACCCAAATATGATGAAAAATGCAGAACATTATAGATCCCCTGATGAAAGTTATATAAAACAGCCCAACAAACTAGACAAGCAAAAATAAAGTACAAAAAATACAGGATGAAAAAGTACGCTATCAATTTTACAATCAAAATGTATTTGAACTCTACTTGGTAACAAGTACATACATTAGGACTAAGGGACATTAATGATAAAAAGCAAGCTTTTTGGCTTCCCAGAGAAGCAGAGATTGACAGCCCCAGGGAAGGGAGACCTAGCACTGCTCCCAAGAAATGGTATGAAGGCAGATCTCAATCCTACTTTGGGGAAGGCAAGGTAAAACAGCTAGCACCAATATTCCCTTATAATACCAATTAGTACACAATCAACTCAACTCCTCACTTCTTTCCTCATTGCAGACCACGAGAAAGAGTGAGACTTTCACGATTCACATACCTCGTCCTTGAATTGCGAAAGATCTCAGAAGAGCTGAACCATTGAGTAAGGCATAAATATAAGACTCCACTTGCAACTTTGAGAGCACAGAAGTGTATGAATGCAGAGCGAGGGTCTGGTGGAGGTGCTCAGATTTGGCATCAAATAGCTTCTTTAGCTCCCCCAGTGCATTTTCATTCATCTCTACTCTCTGGTAGTGATGATAGCCTGAAACTTTCACTTGATCTGCACAGATACCCTAGAGGTGGACAAAAGGGTAAAACAGGAAACCAGTTAACTCTTTACACTTGAAATAATCAGGCTGCAGGCATATGATATATTGGCTTCAGTACCACCTTCAAAGAGCTTATAAATCAGAGTAAGGGGACAATCCTACCACATAGGGAACAATAAATCAAATATATAATCAGGGGCCAAGAGGGATAATGCCAATCACAAAGCATCACAAGGTCAAAGAAAAAAAAGAAACCCTAAGAAGAAAACAATAGAACTTGTCCCTAAGACTCTCACGATTGATAATCTTACCTTCAACTTTATAAACACGGAAGTCATGTGATATCCCCACAACTCCAAGGGACTTCAAAATATCTCTGTACCTACCCTCATCATTCTTTGATTCTGCTCAAAAGCAACCCCTCTCCTTTCTAATACTAACACCTCCAGCTGTGTTCCTGATTCTATCCTCTTTTTCAGTAGTTTTCAAATGTCCTCCTCTCCACAATCTCCTTTCTATGTACAAAGAGAGATACAAAGGTCCCCCAATGAATGAGGATCAGGGATTGGGGAAAGCACGTGTTTCTCCTCGATATCTCCTCCAGCTTCCGTTCATTGCCAAATTTGCCAAGAGTGGCCTCCTTTTCTTTGCCATCCTTCCCAGGCCACTGGGAAGTGGCTTCCCTAATGGTCACCTTGGCCTCCACAGGGTCACATCTAATTGCCTTCCTGTTTCCTCATCTCTCAAGTTTATTCCATGGATCATCCTCTCCTTGACCCTCTCTACCCATGTGGATGTTCTTGGCATTATGCCCAAGGTTACAAACTAAATGGTCCACAGGCTGCATCTGACCTGGAAACATGACTTGCTTGGCCTCTACTCTCTATTTTGTTGCCAACATTCACAAATCAGGATCCTTCACACAGAAATCCAGATTTCCAGTTCCTCTTAGGAAGTGAAAAGATGTGGCAATGTTGGACCAACACAACCATCACGGCAACAATCAAGAGCGGCTGCCCCCACTGGACCAGGCAGGAGCTTACCCATCGACCACCGTCCCACTCGGCCCACTTCACTCCTCCAGGTCACCTGTGTGGCCCCTGCAGGCATCTGACTTTGTGACCCCTACACCGCACTACTCTGGGCTAGGATAGGGTCAATGTGAGTACAAGCATACTCCAGACCTGGATGGTATCACAAGAGAAGCAGCTCCACTGCAAATGCCCCAGGCTCCCAAAAGCTTTACAGGACACCAAGATACCTGCACAGACAACTGTTCGTCCTTAAAGTGCCACAGTCGACTTTTCGCATTTTGGCAATCAGACGTCAGGGCAAGCAGCTCAGCTTCAGCCAGCAGCAGCTGCCTCCTACATCGTGAGTAGTTCAAAAGCAACTCATAAAATTCATGCCTGTCCTGATGAGCCATGCTGTCGAATTCTTCTAAATACGACTCAACATTTTCCAGCCATGAACCAGGCTCAAAGATTTTTAGCTGTTCTTTAGTAAATGGTACTAGTTCTGGTTGAGATGGGAGCTCTGGGTAGAGTCGCTCATTACGAAACAAGGGTTTCGCTGCCACCAAAGCTGGTGCTTCTCTAGCAATTTCGGCTGGCAACTGAGGATATAGTTTTTTCACTCTAGGTGGCTGAAAAATGTCTTTGGCTTCACAAGAACTCTGCAAGGGAACATTTTGTAGCACCTCTGAAGAAAAACCCAAGGCTTGCTTGTCTTTCTTTTTCTGAGTTTCTCTGACCTGTAAATTTTCCATTTCCTGCTGAGTATAAGAAAAATTAGATTGCAAGGTGCTTTCAGAAGGTCCACACTGTACCAACTTATTTTCCTCTACTTCTGTAAAGTTCTTGGGAGCTTCTACTTTGGTTCCGACATTGTCTCCAGGGTCAACCTTCAGCTTCACTGCATCATCCCCAACACAGGCTCTGACCTCCTCCCCTTCCTTTAGGGTCTCTGTGTTCCATGTCAGGGACCCTTCATCGCTTATAGTTAAGGAGGTGAGTGGTACATCAAACATTTCACTCTCGTTTTGTCCACTGGCAGCATTCTGGAGCTGGGAATCAGTTAACACCTTCAAACAGTCTCCTTTGAATCCACAAGCTGGAGTAGGGATTTCCAGCTCTCTGGAGGTTTTTGGAAGGGAGACTTCATCAGATTCTTCCCTCTGAAGAGTTTCAGATCTCTTTTTTTCCTAAAAATGAGATTTATAATGTGAAATAATTTATAATATAGTAATAATTGATGCTTTCAACATGAGAAATTCTTAAATTGTATACAAAATCTAAATTTTATAATTAGCAAATGGAGTCTAAATAAAATTCCTAAGCAATGTGTTTCATATTTCCTATTATTATTCAATTTTGACTCTGTTAAATTTGGGAGATTCACTAGTCTAATCCCAACAGAGAAAGACATCAAAAGCAGCAGCAAATTACGACTCATGAACAGAGGAGGAAAGTTTTAATTAGGTCATTCTCCATTCTCCTAGAGGTCAACAGAACAGTGTCCACATAATGTAGGCCTCAATAGATTTATCTTCATCTTGACAAACATATTCACTTAAAACTCATGCAGAAAGAGTCAAAGAACTTGAGCAATAAAATGAGTATTAGATTATAACCTACAGAATAAAATAAATATCATGAGTCCATACTGACATAAATAAATAATAAATGGGCAAAAAGTGACACCCCTCCCTACAGAATTCCAATCAATAAATGTAGATGGAATGAGAATAACAGAAAAGTCACCATTACAACACCATGGTAATAACTGCCACAGGCAAAATCTGCCAATGGATGTTAAAGTGAGTGAGTGAAAATGTAAGCAGAAACAAGACAGCTGGCTAGCATCAAAGTATCTCCTAAATATTTAGTAATTACAAAGGGGGAAATAGTAAGGTTCAGTGGAGAATTCCGGCAAACAATATATTAACTGCTTAATCAAGATTGATAAGACCAGTAGCATATCCCCATGTGATGTTCTGAGAAGGCCTATCACCTCTTCAAGTATCCTTTCCAATAACATACAACCTCAATCTAATCATAAAAATATACCAGACAAAAACTCAAATTAAGGAACAGTCTACAAAAGAACAGAAACATGGGGTCCCTGGGTGGTGCAGTCAGTTAAGTGTCTGACTCTTGGTTCTGGCTCAGGTCATCATCTCAGGGTTGTGAGATCAAGCCCCATGTCAGGGACTGCACAGAGTCTGCTGAAGTTTCTCTCTCCCTCTCCCCCTCCCCATGTTCGCGCTCTCTCTCTAAAATAAATAAATCTTTAAAAAAAAAAAAAAAAAGAATAACAAATGTTATGGTCATCAAAGACTGAGGAACTATCAAGAGATTGGAGGAAACAACAAAGACAGGACAACTAAATGCCCTGTAGGACCCTAGATTGGATCCTGGAATAGAAAAAGAACAGTACTAGGAAAACTGTTGAAATCCAAATAAGTTCTACATCTGAGTTAATAGTTTTGTGCCAACATTAACTTCTTGGTTGTGACAAATGTTCTATACCATAGAATTTATGATTATGTGAGAGAGTGACATCAGAGGATGCTGCATGAAGGGTATATGGAACTCTCCGTACTATATTTACAACTTTTCATGAAGTCTGAAATGATCTCCAAAAAACAAAGACAAAAAAAAAGTTAACTTTAAAAGAAAGTCCAATAAAATGAGGTAGGGTTTTTAAAAAAACACTTCAGGCATTAACACACAAACTAGATACACAGCGGGGTGCCTGGGTGGCTCAGTCGTTAAGCGTCCACCTTTGGCTCAGGTCCTGGGATCAAGCCCCCGCCATCGGGCTCCCTGCTCCGCAGGAAGCCTGCCTCTCCCTCTCCCACTCCCCATGCTTGCGTTCCTCTCTCGCTGTGTCTCTCTCTGTCAAGCAAATAAATAAAATCTTTAAAAAAAAGAAAAACCCAAACTAGAAACACAGGAAAACATGCTGATAAAGAAGAAAAAAATTATAGGAAAATTCTTTAAATAAAATTGTTACACGCAAACAAACTGAAAAAAAATGACTACATCACCCTAATACTCCCCTTTCACTATGAAATTTTAAGAAGACAAACCTG
The DNA here is from genome assembly GCF_002201575.2 of Neomonachus schauinslandi. Taxonomy (NCBI): domain Eukaryota; kingdom Metazoa; phylum Chordata; class Mammalia; order Carnivora; family Phocidae; genus Neomonachus; species Neomonachus schauinslandi. The sequence continues at coordinate 27,559,967 of NC_058416.1, read as the reverse complement.
ACAGTTTCACAAGTTATCAGTGATTTTGGATTGTGCTGTCCAGCAAATGTCCAGCAAAAAAAAAGTTGACAAGAACCAAAAATGTAAGACCTTATATGTACCTAATATTAGGAAGAAAAGATAAACGTTTTTGAAATGGAATTTGAGGTCACTTGCTGGTAATGGCTACCAAACATTTACAATGGTGGTGATTGAAGAAGCAATGTGCCCCTCCAAAATTACTTTAATCTACACTGTGAACTGTGGATATCAGATTCAGATATGAGCCACACAATGCATACAAACGAGTTTGTCAAATTACCTAGAATCATGAATAACAAAAAGCATTATACAAGTATTTATAAGAAAATGAAGAAGTGGGTCTGATTACACTGCAATGATGTTTAGCACACTTCTATAATAAATAGGTTTGTCAGACTGGGAGGTCAGAAAGAGACAATCAGGAGACGGAGGCCTATGGTTACTACAGTGAGAGAAATGCTGGTGTACTGGTCAGGAGAAAAGCCAAATTTAAGTGAGTTGAATAATCAAAATATAAAATTAAGAAAATAATTTCATTTATAATGAGCAAAGAAAAAATATAGGAAGATAACTTTAACAAAAGAATTGTAAAAGCTGTACTCTGAAAATTGCCAAACATCGTTAAAAGAAATTAAAGACTTAATAATTGGAAACACATCCCATGTTCATGGATGAGATCACAATATTGTTAAGATGGCAATCCTCCTCAAATTGATACACAAATTCAACATAATCTCAATCAAAAGTCCAGCTGCCTTTTTTGCAGAAAATGACAAGTTGGATCCTTAAACTCATAAGAAAATGCAAGGGACCCAGAGTAGACAAAACAATCTTAAAAAAGAACAAAGGAGATCTCATACTTTGTAACTTCAAAACCTACTATAAAACTAGAGTAATAAAGACAGTGTGGTTCTAGCATACAGACAAATACATCAATGGAAGAGAATTGAGAATCCAGAAATAAAACCTTATATTTAAGGTCAATTGATTTTCAACAAGGGTGCCAAAACAATATAACGTACAACGAGCAGTCTTCAACAATGGTACTTAACAACAGGATATCCAAAGACTGAAACTGGACCCTTACCTTCTTCCATCATATACAAAAATTAATTCAAAAAGGATCATAGACCTAATGTAAGAGCTAAAACTTTAAAACTCTTAGAAGAAAACACAGGTGTGAATCTTAATGACCTTGGGTTACACATGACACTAAAAGTACAAACAACAAAAGAAAAAAATAAATTGAACTTCATAAAAATTAAAAATATTTGTGCTGAAAATGACACCTTGAATAAAGTGAAAAGATAACCCATGGAATGGGAGGAAATAGTTACAAATCAATTATCTTATAAGGGACTTATATTCAGAATAAAAAAAAGAACTCTTGTAACCCAATAATAAAAAGATGAATAACCCAATTTAAAAATGGGCAAAGGATATGAATAGACATTTCTCCAAAGAAGATACACAAATGGCACATAGAAAGATGCTAACATCATTAGCCATTACAGAAAAGCAAATCAAAATCACGAGACACCATGTCATATCCAGTAGGAAAACTATTTAAAGTCAGATAATGGGGCGCCTGGGTGGCTCAGTCGTTAAGCGTCTGCCTTCGGCTCAGGTCATGATCCCAGAGTCCTGAGATTGAGTCCCGCATCAGGCTCCCTGCTTCTCCCTCTCCCACTCCCTTCTTGTGTTCCCTTTCTCACTGTGTCTCTCTCTGTCAAATAAATAAAATCTTTAAAACATAAATAAAGTCAGATAATAAGTGACAGTAAGGATGTAGAGAAATTAGAACTTCATACACTGCTGGTGGGATTGTAACGTGATGCGGCCACTATGGAAGACAGTTTGGCAGCTCCTAACTGTGGTGATGGCTGCACAACCTTATGATCATACTAAAAACCACTGAAATATACAGTATAAATAGGTGAATTGTGTCATGTGTGAATTACACCTCAAAAAGCTATGAGAGATTTTTAAAATTTACTGAGTTGACAAATGAATGAGAAGTAAGAGCGCAGAGACTGGAACGTGGAACAGAGAAGATTCTTTTTTCTCTTTTCTTAAGCTGGAAGAAACCTCTGTGGTTGTTAAATGCTAACTGGAAGAGAAGACAAGGGAGCTGGAAGCAGCCACATGACCGGCCACAGGATCAAGGGCACAGCAAGCAACCACACCTCCTCCAACCCACAGGCCTCCAGAGCCTTCCTATCCAACCTATCCTTCAGGCAGTTTTTAACCTCCATGTGTCCCATCTCACTCCACTCCAACCCCACCTCACTCAGCCCTCTCTCCCCACTCCAGGATGGCCCTTGCAATTCCAAATTCTTTCCCTCCACTAAACAAAATGAGGTCTCCAGCGGCTAATCCCAAACTTGCCTGCCCACTCCCAGCAGCCGTAGAACAGATAATGCAGCCAGAGAATCAAATGAATTTTTTAAAAACTTCTTAGCCTCTCTGGAAAGAACACACAAGATTTTGTTTAGGTTTTATTTCCCCTGGGGTAGAACTCAGTGCTTCTCTGGGTTTCTAGAGTGGAACCAAAGAAAACTCTCTACCTGTACTGGTTAGGGAAGTTAGGTCCAAAGAGAAATTAACCTGGAGTTGGCCCAAGGAAGGAGTGGGGGAAGGACAGAGAAGCTGGTGCTTTGATTCAAATGGACCATCCAGACCAAGAAAGGTAACCTGGAGGGAAGGATGGACAACCATTTGAGCTGATGGCAAAGGCCTGACGCTCCCTTGAGGATCCCAGGACAGACACAGGACCTCTATGGTATGAATGCAGAGAGAGAGGGGATTTGCTGAGATCATCACTGATGCCAGAGTCTCAAGAGCAGTGGTGAGCTCCCTGTGGTTTACTTCACTTTTCCAAAGCACTAAATAGGGGAGCAGGTCCTAAATGGTCTCCAAGCCTGCAGCCTCTGCCCACCACCAATTTATTCCAAATGCCATTTTCACATTGGCTTCCGCAAAACACTGCTCTGAACACCACAAACAGTCACAGCTCTCCATTTAATGCAAGACGGATTCTTACCCCTGGCACTCAGTGCCTTTGATGACTCAGTTATGATCACACCTCAAGACAAAATCTTCCTTCAGTGACCACACCAACCCCTCCACACATGCTTTACTCTGAACTCCTACAATATGTACTTGTCATCCGGCCCTGGTTACAGGTTAATTTATCTTTAAATTCTGTCTCCCCCCCCAACATAAACCACAAGTATCTTAGGGCCAGGCACTATATCTTATGTCTTTGGATCTGATCTGCCTCTGACTTTTGACAGTGTTCAATAAATGTTTCCTGAGACAAGAGTGATGACCTATAAATCACAAGGATTTATTGAGTACCAACTGTATAGTGGGCTCTGTCCTAGGTACTAGAATAAAGAAATATAAAGAAATTTTTCAATTATCCAACAAATATTTATACTTACCATATGCTCTGGCACATTCAGAAATTTATTTTTATATACCTCTCAGAAAGCAGAGGGAATATCCAATGAATTCAGAGGAAATTCAACTTTTATGCCAAAATCTGAATCCATTCTTATACTAAAAATATAAAATTTCACTTAAAAATAAAAAAGTCAGCTTCCAATTATTTTGCCTAGAGATAAAGATATAGGAGAACATACTGTATATATAATAATCATTATACATCACAAAATAAAATTCAAACGCAACTCCATGTGTATCAAGTCCATGCGTGTGCAAAAATTCATACTTACATAATTTTATTTTAAGCAAAAGACACGTTTCTTACAACTAAAAACACCCCGGAGATTAGGAATCTGTATTTCTTTACTTTTAATCTCCACCTAAGTTACATATAGGTAGAGAATAAATATTAAAATAATTCCACAGAAGGAAAAATAATCAAGCACTGATACAGAAATGGAAGAATTGTTAATAAACAAGGAAAAACAAACTTAACTACACATCACAGTAAACATGCTCTGGAGTGCTGTGTACATGTGGGAAAAAAACTAAAGAACTCACATAAACCACTACCAACAATTATCTCCAGGAGATAGAATTCAGGGCATTTGATTTCTGCTGTACATTTCTGTGTGTGTGTGTGTCTCCGTGTGTGTGTGTGTGTGTGTGTCCGCTCAGATGCACATACTTCTTGAAGCAATGAGCACTTTTGTAATCAGAAGAAAAATACAGAGTGTAGGTTCTGGGGCACCTGGGTGGCTCAGTTGGTTAAGCGACTGCCTTCGGCTCAGGTCATGATCCTGGAGCCCCGGGATTGAATCCCGCATCGGGCTCCTTGCTCAGCGGGGAGTCTGCTTCTCCCTCTGCCCCTCTCCCCCTCATACTCTCACTCTCTCTCTCTCAAAAAAAAAAAAAAAAAAAGAGTGTAGGTTCCGGGAAACAAACTGGAAGTTTCCTCACTCACAGTTCTTTCTCTCTGAGCTGGAGTAAGTAAAAAAAATTACAACTCCTTTCCTTCTGTAAAAATAACAAGCTACTTCTTTATGAACAATGAAGATTCAAGTTATACATTTTGTAGAATACTTCCATGAGAGTATTCTAAAGACAGGGTCTGTTTACCAATAATGTCTGTATCCGCAGCACTTAGCACAATGTCTGGCACAGAACAGATAAAAAGGGCTTGGACACGTGGGTCTGTATAAATCAAAAGTTCTTGGGGCAACTGTACCAGCTCTCCTTGGGGTGTCCAGGGATGGTGTACAAGTCAAAAGGCTTGGGGGAAGGATGGGGCCTCTACATTTTGCTCTGAATACAACATCTCCTGGCTGCCACCCCTTTCCTGTTGTATTAGCATTTTGCAGGCTTGACCTCTTCCTCCTCCTTCATACACTTCCTTCACTCAGCTTCTGGGACCCTACACTCTCGGGCACTGGGGACACATACTACCTCACTGGTCACTGCTCACACTCCTTTGTCCTCTTCTTCTCCTCTTCTCCCCAAACTCTTAAAGTTGGGGTGCCCCTGGGTTCTTTTCTTATCACCTTTCTATACTACGCTCATTCCCAAAGTAACCTAATTCAGTCTCTGGCTTTAACTATCTATATGCTAATGACTATATGCCAAAGACTCCCAGATCTTTTTTTTTTAAGATTTATTTATTTATTGGGGAGGGGGACCAGAGGAGGGTGAGAGGGAGAGGATCTCAAGCAGATTCCCCACTGAGCACGGAGCCCAGTGCGCGGCTTGATCCCACGACCCTGAGATCATGACCTGAGCCAAAATCAAGAGTTAGGTGCTCAATCGACTGATCCACCCAGGCACCCCAAAGACTCCCAGATCTTAATCCCAACCTGGAGCTCTCCCAAGCTCTAGATTCACATACCCAACCCTACTTTACATCTCCATTTGGAAGTCCAGTAGACACCGGTTTCAAAATTAGCATATTCATCGCTTCTCGGCCTTTTGGCTAAGATCAAGTGCAAAATTAGCATATTCAAACCTGAACTCCTGATCAGCGCCCAAACCTGTTCCACCCCCCACCTCCTCTGTCTCAGAGTCATCTGTGCCTGTTTTCTCTCACATGCCAGATACAAGCCATCAGCAAATCCTCTTGGCTCTACCTGCAGAAACTCCCAGACTTCAAACACTTCTCACCACCTCTCCCATACAAGTCTGGTCCGAACCACTGTCACCTCTTGCCTGGATTACTGCAACAGTCTCTTAAAAGGTCTCTGCCTCTACTCTTGCTCCTTTATAGTCTATTCTCCACACAGCAAGCACAGTGATCCTTTAAAGCCTAACTCAGATCACACCCCTCCTCTGCCCAAAACCCTGAAGTGCTTACATATTTCACTCAAAGTAGAAGTTGCTACAATGGCCCACACAGCCCAGCATGACCTGGCCCTGTGTTAGGTTTCCGACCTCATCCCACTACTCTCCCCTCCCTTACTCCCCCCCTTCCCAGACTGCCTCCTTGCAGTTCTTGGGGCAGGCCAGGCAGGCCACTCCCTTAGGGCATCAGCCTGGAATATTTCTCCCCCAATATCTACATGGCTAACTCCCTCATCTCTTTCGTGTCTTTACTTATACGTCACCTTGGGAAACTGCAACCCATCCTTATGAGTCTGCTTCTCTCTCTCCCTCTGCCCTTCCCCACTGCTTGTTCTCTCTGTGTCTCTCAAATAAATAAAATCTTTAAAAAATAAAAAAATTTAAAAAAGGTCTTTCCATTTCATGATCAGCTTTCTGGGCCACATCTCAGTCTATCCTTAGCAATTACCATATGCTGTTACTATTAAGGAGTTGCTAGCATTCAGAATTTAACTAATGTTTGTGTACATCCCATGACTATAAAATATACACTGCATCTGTAGAATAAGTCCAAATCTAAAAATCTACTGTTCTTAACTCATAATCTACCAAGATCACCAAAGCCAGGGTCCTCTGAGGTGGGGGATAGTCTAGTAGAAGATGGTACTAAAAGAATGAAAACATTACTGGGACAATCTCTTAGGAATGAAATTAACTACAACCTAACAATGTGAGGTCATCTACCAGATGATTAACATTGAGGAATGCAGGTCAGCTGCTAGGTAAAAAAATCCACAAGCCACTCAAACTATCTAAAGGGAACAACACATGACACTCCTCACTTCCTGAACTGAGTCCTGGAACTGCTCCATAAATAGCTGCCAAATTATACCACAGATAATAAAGATTTCATTAATGTAGAACTTTATAATTATGGCTAAACTACAGCCAGCACTAAAAATGAATCTACTGACTCTAAAAGAACAATTTTTACAATGACAAGTATGAGCGCCTTTGTTTTTTTCATTCTACGCAGAGGAAATTTACTAAATTCTTCTAAGTGACAAAGCTTGGAAATATTCTTCAATACCGGCATCTATTCGTTACTCAACAAACATGACCAAGTGCATAAAGGGCTGTGAAGGGTACTGGAAACAAACAAGTCCTTGCCTCATTGAGGACACAGCCTGAGAGAAGAGCTTTTGACAAAATAACTACAAGTGAGACAAGTGACAAAAGGGGTGCAGGGTGTTACTGCAGGAAGGAGTAATGCAAGGGTCATGAGGGAAAGTTCTTCTAAGGAAGTACTGTTTTAGTAGGGACCTCATGACTGAGTAGTAGGTGAAGAGGGGCAGGAAGAGGTATCAGGGCAGAAGAAATAGCATGTGCAAAGGCCCTGAAGCAGAAAAAAAATATATATATATAAAATTGAGAACCAAAAGAGATGGTAGTGGTAAACCTAAGGTTGAAGAGAAAGATAGAAGCCAGGTCATTTAGGGCCCTGAGTCCATGCTAAGGACTCTGGACTCTAGCCTCAGAGTAATGGGGAACCTCTGAAAGGTTTTAAGGAGGAGAGTTATCAGTTTTGTTTTTTATTTTGTTTTGTTTTAAAGATTTTATTTATTTAGGGGTGCCTGGGTGGCTCAGTTGTTAAGCGTCTGCCTTCGGCTCAGGTCATGATCCCAGGGTCCTGGGATCGAGCCCCGCATCGGGCTCCCTGCTCAGCGGGAAGCCTGCTTCTCCCTCTCCCACTCCCCCTGCTTGTGTTCCCTCTCTCACTGTGTCTCTGTCAAATAATTAAAATCTTTAAAAAAAATTAAAAAAAAATAAAACAATCGGCTTTAGTTTACAGAATGGGCAGCAAGAATGAATTTGGAAAGGCCAGTTTAGCAGAAATCCAAAAACTCTTCCTTGGAGGATGGTGGTGGTAGGATGGAGAAAAACGAGCAGAATTAAGAGAATATTTAGGAACCACAACTGGCAAGACTTAGTGACTGATTAGATTTGGAGAGTGAGGAAAAAGTATGTGTCCAGGATTTCTGGTTTGACCAAATACCTCTGGAATGAAGGCCTCTTCAAATAAATTAACATAGAGGCGCCTGAGTGGCTCAGTCGTTAAGCGTCTGCCTTCAGCCCAGGTCATGATCCCAGAGTCCTGGGATCGAGCCCCGCATCAGGCTCCCTGCTCAGCGGGAAGCCTGCTTCTCCCTCTCCCACTCCCCCTGCTTGTGTTCCCTCTCTCGCTGTGTCTCTCTCTGTCAAATAAATAAATAAAATCTTTTTAAAAATTAATTAATTAATTAACATATGTCTGTGAAAGAAAATTGCCTGAAATGTGTCAATAAAATGAGCAATTGGTTTTTCTTGACAGATTAAAAGCTTAAGGTTTTTATTTCAGAAATCCTGTTGCAAACAAAATAACTTGACACAGAATCCTCTTAACTGTTTTTAAGTATTTATAGACAGAGGGGCGCCTGGGTGGCTCAGTCGTTAAGCGTCTGCCTTCGGCTCAGGTCATGATCCCAGGGTGCTGGGATCGAGCCCCACATCGGGCTCCCTGCTCAGGGCTCCCTGCTCAGCAGGAAGCCTGCTTCTCCTTCTCCCACTCCCCCTGCTTGTGTTCCTGCTCTCGCTATCTCTCGCTCTCTGTCAAATAAATAAATAAAATCTTTTTAAAAAGTATTTATAGACAGACATATAGATATATGAATTATTTATTAAGCTACTGGATTGAGATTTTTGGCTTTACCTTGAGTTGTCAAACTGCACGACTTTGGGCCTACCATTTAACTTCTCTGGGCTTTAGTTTCATCATTCGTTTGGAAAAAAAAAAAAAAAAAAGCCCTACAGAGTAAGATTTAACATTCTGCCCTCTACATGACTGATGTTTACATGTTATGTAAACATCATTATGCACTACCATATTCTAGGTTCAGGGACCTTATGCATGGTTCACCAAGGGCTTTTTTTAATTCCTCCTCCATCTAGCTAGTTCTTTTACCAGCCCAATACAATGAAAAATTATTTCTCTTAAATACGCTTCTTAAATTAGATAGCAAAATGGCTTTCACCCCAAAGAGTAACTCCTCACAGGCCTGGGTACGCCGGTGTGCATAACTCCATTACAGCCTTTTTAAAAGGCACAATGAAACAGCATCAATCATTTATGGCTTATTAAATACAGTATCTTTGAACACCTGTCTCCTGCCAAAACTTAGTTCCCATGAGAAAATCAGATTTGGGTACCATTTTTAAGGTACACTTGCTCTGCAATATCACCCACTTGTCGGAAAGGAAATTTCCAGTAATTGTAATACTACCCTCATTATTTCCTTAATATAAATTCAGTTCCCGGTAAGCCAGAATAATCTAGGTCCAGTCATCCAGGGGCAGCATTTAACCTGTTCACTGTAAAATAAATGTCATTTCAGGAAATATATAGGAGAAAAATTAAAACCCAAGCTGCACCTGAAACAAAACAAACCAACAAAAGTAACCCAGAAAATTCAAATCCATCTCTACTGTGTGAGTCCTGCCCTGGTTTAATTTCTGGACATTCGTCCCCCATCAAAAACGACCAGGATAATGAGAAATAAACAGCAGCAGCACCACTATCACCTTGAATTTCAAAAGTGAAAAGGTACATCGCTACAATCTATCTGTCGCTATCCATAAAGCTCTGACAGAGGGTCTATACTACGCGTGGAGGACAGGTTCCTTCCCTCCTTGTGCATGAGAGGACTGAAAATGTTCCCAGGTGTAAAGGACAAAAGAGACAACGATGAAGCTGGGGATTGAAAAGGTGCTCAACGGCAGGAACCCAGACCCAGATGGGGAAAAGTCAAGAAGAAACCAGAAAAGAAAGAGCCCACTGAGATCAGAGGAGGAAAAGGAAAATAGGGCTCCCGACCAAATCTGGTAGGGGAACGTGGAGATGGAATAGATGAACAGGATTGGCGTCACTGGGTGGTGGGATCAAATACTGGGAGGTGCGGGCAGAGACTGCGGAGGGCTCAGGAAATGGGTAGCCCTGGGGGAAGAGGGAGGCCCAAGAGAGGAAAAAGGAGACAGGGCGCATCCGCCACGGTCTCGGGAGGGTGGCGGGGAGATCCTCACCTTGATTTTAGTCCGGCTGGCCTTGGCCTTGGCCCGGCGCGGGGGCCTCACCGCCTCGGCCATAGACCCTGCGGTAGCGCCGTCGCCGTTTGTTTTTGTCAAAACCCTGCGCTTCCCACACCTGTCCAGTTCCGGCCTCCGGACTTATCACGTGACCGGGCCTCCACCACTCCCGGAGAAGGGGCGGCAGCACAGGGACGCTACGGGCCGCGACGTAGGACAAACCACTCCAGGAAGCACGTTTTCCCTGAAGGATGGTGGCTCCGCCCTCTTCCCTCAGGCCCCACCCCTGGCGCGGTGCTTTGCACCTCCAGGTGTACCCCGTACGCGCGGGTTCGTTCGGTTGTGTGGCGCCCTGGTGCTGACTGTCCGGGTTGAGAGTGCGTCTCTCTCCGGCCTGCACTCGGTGTGGAGCCCGGGTGCGCTGGCACACCTCACTCCCGCCGGCTTAAAGGAGTCCGGGGAGGTATGTTTATTTATCAGTCTTCTTTTGACCTGTAGTTAAGTAGATCCCCCAGTCAGCCTCAATCTCTGCTTTGCGCCCGTGATGTGCCCTTGAGATTTCCACCTCGGTTCCCTCTTTTGTAAAGGGGAACGATGATATTTGATGAAGATTAAATGTGCTAATCGTGAAAAGTACTTGTGGAGCGACAGGCATGTCAGTAAATGGAAGTTATCATTACTATACAAATTGCTAGGCAGGAAATAAGACACCTGTCCCGAGAAGGGCAGAGAAGAAATAAGACACATAAAAGTTTTCTTATTATAGATTTTCCGTACCTTGCTTCATTTTTAAAATTCCAGATGTTAAAAACCTGGCCCCTTCTCCCTTCCCCAGCTGTTCAATTTCTTTTTTCCAAAGCACTTAGTGCCTCTTAAAATACTGTATAATTTGCTTTTATGTTTGTGTCTGTCAGCTCCTCCAGAATGTAAGCTCTTAAAGGGCAAGGGTTCTTTGTTTTGTTCCCTGTTGTATCCCCAGGGCCTCCACAACACGGGCCAGCCTAGAGTAGATGCTCAATAAATATTTGATGAATGGAACAAATGAATGTGAGTTGTTTTGTCTGGTGGTGGGGTAAGATAGTTGAGATGGCTTCTATGGGAGGAAAATAAGACTATCCACCCACTGGTGGCATATCCTAGAATGAAAAATCCAGGAATATGACATGAGAAATGGGAAGCACTTAAGAGATATACACTGCACAGTGACTTGTTTATGAGCTATTTGATCATATACAGTTTCACATATTTTGAAATCCTCAACAACAAAAATGTTATCAAGCCACTCAGAACGCACATGCACTTTGTATACCTGTGTGTGTGTGTTTGTGTGTTTATTTATTTATGTGTAATGGGCGAGACTTGGCAAATATGAACAAAATCTTTTTTACCACCTTTACTACCCATTAATTTTGCTGGTGTTTCTTCAGGTCTGGAATACCCTTTCTGGTTTAGACCAATTCAATTCCTTTTTGGCCTTCGAAGTTCTCTATGTGTTAGTCACTACTTAGCAAAACAGAACTGACCCTACCTTCACTTTCTATGGTTCACAATTTTGTTGGGAAGCAGACACAATGCATAGGTAAATTGCGATAAATATATCACAGCCAGGCCACCTGGGTGGCTCAGTCGTTAAGCATCCTCAGGTCATGATCCCAGAGTCGTGGGATCGAGCCCTGCATCCGGCTCCCTGCTCAGCGGGAAGCCTGCTTCTCCCTCTCCCATTCCCCCTGCGTGTGTTACCTCTCTCGCTGTGTCTCTCTCTGTCAAATAAATAAATATCACAGCCTAAAGGGAAAAGCGGCATACTTTACATTTATAAACTCAATTTTGTAAGAAAATTTTGCAAAAAAAAAAATATATATATATATATATGAACTGAATTTATTAGACCTTAGTACTGTAAGTAGTTAGTTTTGCTAGTCAGTTCAGGCAATAGAAGAAATTAATCTATATTAAACTTAATACTGTAGTTTTAAATGCTTGAGGGAATTTAAATCACAATGGGACCAATTTTTTAACAAAATTTGGTCTATTGAATTTGAATGACCAAATGTTAAAGTTCCCTCTTGAAAGTGATTATTAAAATTCATTAGATTTATAAATAGAATGTTGAGATGAAATAATAGAATGTTGAGATTTATAAAGATAAAGACTTAAGAAAAACTAAATTAAAAAAAGAAAAAGAAAAACTAAATTTTACAATGTATATGACTAATAAATAGAACATTAATTTTGAAATAATTTAAAAGGTCAATTTCAAAAAACAAAATAATGATAAATGTACATAAACGCTACCTGCAGACACCCTAAAAAATGTACATTGACGGCAAGCATGGTTAATCACCTAATTTAACAGTGAAGGGTTTGCTACTAAGATTCTTGGGCAGTAATCACCATTTCCTAAGCTCTTACTATCAGTCAGGAACTGTTCTGAGTACTTTTCACATAACTCATTTGATTCTCATAACAATCCTGCAAAGTCAGTTGTTTTATTGTTCTCATCTTATAGACAGGGACTAAGGCTCAGAGAAGTTAAATTATTTGCCTACGGTCACTCTAGCGAGCTAGGCTGAGCTAGTAAATGGGGGAGCTGGGATTTGAACCAATGCAATTGTACAGTATAAATAAATAGACTTTTTTTTAAAGATTCTATTTATTTATTTATTTGACAGAGAGAGAGAGCACAAGCTGGGGGAGCGGCAGGCCGAGGAGAGGGAGAAGCAGACTTCCCGCTGAGCAGGGACCCCCCCCAGGGACCCCCCCCCCCCGATGTGGGGCTCAATCCCAGGACTCTGGGATCATGACCTGAGCTGAAGGCAGACGCTTAACTGACTGAGCCACGCAGGTGCCCCTAAATAGACTTTTAAGATAGGTAGCTAGGCTTACTCTCCCCATATTTGTGATACTCTAAACTTACACATTGGAGCTGAGATGAATATCAGAAATATTTCATTTAAAAGATACTGGGTTAGGGGCGCCTGGGTGGCTCAGTCGTTAAGCGTCTGCCTTCAGCTCAGGTCATGATCCCGGGGTCCTGGGATCGAGCCCCGCATCGGGCTCCCTGCTCTGCGGGAAGCTTGCTTCTCCCTCTCCCACTCCCCCTGCTAGTGTTCCCTCTCTTGCTGTGTCTCTCTGTCAGAGAAATAATAAAATCTTAAAAAAAAAAAAAAAAGATACTGGGTTATTCAGAATAGTCACAGCATTGACTGTTGGGTATTGGTTTTATATATTTTTTCTTTCCTTCAAAAAATTCTATAATAGTTTTAAATTTTAATATTTTTAAATGTATCTGCAAGCAACATAAAGTACAACATAGAAAAACATGTAATAGAAAGTTAACCCTCCTCTCCCTAGAGTTAACCATTATTAACAGTTCAGTATGCATCCTTTCAGACATTCTACCCATGTACAAATATCACATTCTTAAATACTCAATGTCCATGTATATATTGTCCGTAACCTTTTAATTAATAAATTCTGGAGATATTTCCTTGTAAGGAAAATGGCTCTATTCATTTTTCCCTTAATTAATTAAATATTCCCTAACTTTATTTAAACACACTTCTGATGGCCATTAAATTGTTTCTGATTTTTCACTATTAAAAGCAATGCTTAGGGGCTGGCTCAGTCGGTAGAGGATGCAATTCTTGATCTTGGGGTTGCAAGTTTGAGCCCCACGTTGGGTATAGAGATTACTTAAAAAAAATCTTAAAAAAAAAATGCTTACAAATGACCATACTTGTACATTTTTTGTGCATGTGTACTTCTATAAGATAGATGCCTAGCTGTAAAATTGCTGATCAAAGAGACATTCTCAATTTTAATTTTAATAAGTATTTACCGAATTTCCTTCCAATGGGTTATATTCATTTTCATTGCAGCTTTCAGAATTTAAAATAATTTTTGCGGCATCTGGGTGGTTCAATCAGTTAAGCATCTGCCCTCGGCTCAGGTCATGATCCCAGGGTCCTGGGACAGAGCCCCACATCAGGCTCCCTGCTCAGCAGGCTCTCTGCTTCTCCCTCTCCCTCTGCCTGCCCCTCCTACTGCTTGTTCTCTCTCCCTCTCTCTCTCTCTCTGCCAAATAAATAAAATCTTTAAAAAAAATTTTTTTAATGAAATATTTTCAATCTCATGAGAAAAATCCCAATTTAAAACAATTACCAGGCATTCATAAAAGGAATATAATTCACATACTATATTACAGTATTCCAAAATTTCATATGAGCCTGATTCCTAAGGCAGCCAGCATCTGGAACAGTATTTGCCATAACAGGGGTTCAATGAAAGCTGCTGCACTCAGGAAGGAGCGCTGGGTAAACCCTTCTTAAACTCCCCTATGAAATTAGATTCCAGAGGCTCTGTTGCCATCTGGTGGTAATTTCCCCCCTGATGACACCTCCTCTGACATGATTTCCGAGAAGTCCTTCATTCTACAGTTAATTACTTCCTCAGTCTGTATGAGGCATTAATTATTTCATCATCCATGATTACTAAACATATTTTTTTTTAAATTATGAGGAAATCACATTATTTCTAAATTTTTTTCAGTTTCTTGAGACAATTAGCTGGAAGTGCAAGTACCAAAAATATCCTCCTGCCTACATTTTTTTGAAGACTCTTAAATAGACGGGAGCTCTTCTATTAACAGACTTTTGCTTCCACAGTAAGCAAAACATATAAAACTTATCTTTTTTCTATTATTTCCCCTCTCGTAATCTTCCCCACTTAAAAAAAAAAAAAGTTAAATGAGTCATAGAAATGGTGAGTTATTTGTACCCCCCAAAGCATCAGATACCTGCTGGTGTCCCACTCATATCTCCTTGGCATTTATGATTTCTGAATATGCAGATCCAAACTCCAATTGTCACATCTTTGCCTCAGAGCTCCCTTTGGCCACGTGTATGCAGGTGCCAGGGAAATACTGCATCCCCCTAAACTGAAAGCAGCCCTCAACCACTGACAGATGGGGATTGACATATAAATACCATTATGGGTTGAATTGTATTTCTCAAAATGCATATATTGAAGTCCTAACTCGCAGTACTTGAGAATGTGACCTTATTTGGAGATAGGATCTTTAGAGAGATAATCAAGTTAAAATGAGGTCATAAGGGTGGGCCCTAATCCAATATGACCTGTATCCTTATACAAAGGTGGAATTTGGACCAGAAATATGCAGAGAGGTAAGACAACCATCCACTAGGCAAGGACAGAAGCCTAAAACAGCTCCTTCCTACACAGCCCTTAGAAGAAACCAACTCTGCTGACAGTGTGACTTTGGACTTCTAAACTCCCCAACTGTGAGAAAACACATTTCTGTTGTTTAAGCCAATCAGTGTGTGGTACTTTCTTATAGCAGCTTTAGCAAACTAATACACACACCCTGCTCCCTCACACCTGGCCTGGACTAACACTGTGATCTGTGTTCTGTGCTGTTTCCCAGAGTCCCCCATGGGATTCAGCTCCAATTACCCACAGTGGCAACTTCCTTGATAACACAGTCTTTATTCACTTCCTTCTCTTCCCTTTTTCAGTTCCCATTTCACTACTAGGTCCACCTCCGAAATGAACTACTTGATCTCGAACTCTCAAACTCTTGAACTTCTGGTCTCCAGGCCTCCTTGAGGAACCCAGACAAGACTGTATCAGAAACGGTACTCAGATGTCAGGATGGCATTCTGGAATCAGACCCCTTCCCAGCCAGATGGTCACAAGATCTCACTGCTTACGGACGTGGAGTGAGGGGTGATGACCACCAACCTGAAGCATCACAATTATTGGAGGCCTCATCTGTGGGGACTCAGGGCAGGATTCAGGGGGACAATCTTATACAACATTCCTGGCATTTGAGAGATGTGGGGTGAAATGTAGCTATAAGGACCATAGAGTGGGTTGGTTGTCGAAGGCTGTCAGTGTACCAAAGAGAATTACAAGCTCAGGCCACTAGGACTAACAAGAAAGCCAGAAAGCCTCTATGGTAACATGGACAGAAATGCATTTTATAGAAGTTACAAAGGAAACAGGAACATGAAATAATGTTACTCTAAACTAGCTTATCCTCATTTAGACCCCCCTGAGTCAGGTCCAGGGGGCATTCTGGAACACATGGTACATTCTGGAACAGGTGAGGGCAAATCCAGAAGGCCAGGACATCACACAAATGCAGACATCTCCACCAGCTTCCTCTGTCGCGCCCATGCTTTTCCTTCCAGCTCATACCTGCGGCCTCAGAGGAGGTGTCCTTCAACCCGGTGTGTGGAGAAGAGCAAAAACACTCGTGCCTGGTTCAAGAATAAATCATCTCTGTATGTTAATTGTTGTTCATCTCTATGTGGACTGCTGCCACACGACAGCCCCACCCAGGATGAAGAGAAGTGCTCCCCGTGGGCAGCGCATCAAGTAACCCAGCTGGTCATCACGTGGTGCGAAAGGAGAGGAGCCCCAGGTAAGCACAGACACAGACTGCTGGGCAATGGTGCACGACTTGACTGATGGATCAGGGAATGGGATCAGAAGACTGAAAACAAAAGAATGGGCAACAAAATGTGAAATCTGTGTGTCTTACACCAGCACCCACAGAAACTACTCATCAAAGGAGGTGCAGAGCAACCAGGTAGGTAGGATGACTCATCCAGGGACGTCCAGCCAGCCTCTGTCCTTGGCCATGCCAGTGCTCCCTCAGTGGACTCATGAGCAGAGTAGCTGTGGTAGCAGGGATGAAGACTTTTACACCAGGCCCACCTTAGTGGCTACTGCTAAATGTCTGACCAATTAACCCCTGAAGCTGAAGGTGAGCCCTAATTATGTTATCATCCCCCCAAGGAGACCAACCAGCCACTTGGTGGAAATGTGATTCCATTGAACTCCTTCCACTCTAGAAGGAGCAGAGATTCACCTCTACTGGGACTGAGTCCAAGGACAGATTCTCCTTTTCTGCTGGCAGTGTCTTGACCAACAATGCTATCCAAAGGCTCAAAGAGTATCTCATGTATCATTTTGAAATTCCACATAACATCACCTTAGACCAATGTTTGCCAAATTGCTTTTCATTACCCTTCATTAGACACTTTTTGCTAATTGCCACTCCCATGAAATTTTAATAGCACAGATATACTGTATCCCTGTATATGCACCATATGTGTATCTGTGCTTTAAACATAAGAAGACTAAAATTAGTTTTTCCCATCAAGAACCAATTTTCACCCCTTGTGAGTAATACTGCCCCCACTGAGAATGCATACCTTACACCAAGAGCTTCACTTTATAGTGAAGTTGGTGCAACAACAGGGAAATGCCCATGGGCTCCACTTTGTCTGCTACATGCCACGTCACCTAGAAGCTGCTGTCCTGATAGAATGTTGGAATGGCCTTGTAAAGGTGTGGCAGCTTGAGAATACATTGCAGGGATTGGGGTGCTGGTCTTAATGATGAGGTCTTATATGGTGCTTATATAGCCATAATATGGTACTAGATGTTGACTCCAATAGATAGAAAACATAGGTCTGGGAGCAAAGGGATGAGAGTGGCCTCTGCCACCAGAGATTACACTGACCCACTTGGGAAACTGGTGCTTCCCATCTCTTCAACTTTAGGCTCTGCAGCACTAGAGCATCTCGCTCTATGTGGTTACCAGGAGATGCATCAACCATGGGGCATAGAAAGGGTTCCACTGGGGCGCCTGGGTGGCTCAGTCAGTTAAGCATCTGCCTTCAGCTCAGGTCATGATCCTGGGGTCCTGGGATTGAGCCCATGTCAGGCTCCTTGATCAGTGGAGAGTCTGCTTTTCCCTCTCCCTCTGACCCTCCCCCCACTCATGCTCTCTCTCTCTCTCAAGTAAATAAATAATCTTGGGGCGCCTGGGTGGCTCAGTTGGTTAAGCAACTGCCTTCGGCTCAGGTCACGATACTGGAGTCCCGGGATCGAGTCCCACATCGGGCTCCCGGCTCGGCGGGGAGCCTGCCTCTCCCTCTGACCCTCCCCCCTCTCATGCTCTCTCTTCCTCATTCTCTCTCTCAAGTAAATAAATAAAATCTTTAAATAAATAAATAAATAAATCTTGAAAGAAAGAAAGAAAAAGAAAAGGAGGGAAAGAAGGAAGGAAGGAAGGAAGAAAAAGAGAAAGAAAGAAAAGAAAGAAAGAAAGTTCATTCTACTAAAACTGTGACTGATGCCTAGTCATGCCAGTAGATGAGCAAGAAAAGAAAGGAGTAACTGTCCCAGCAGGAGTAGATGATTATCATGAGGAAAGTGGGACAGGGAGGAATATATCCGGAACACAGGAGTTTCACTGGGATGCCTCTGGGGGTTGCCATGCCTGGTGAAAAATTATCAGTTGGCAATTTCAGCAAACAGGGTCTGACAAGAGCCTGATAACCAGGGGCTGAGACCCCTTAGGGATGAGGGTTTGGGTCGCCCCACCAGTCATGCAACCTAGACAAGCAGTAGATTTGCCAAGGGGGAAGGGAATCTAGAATGTGTGGTATTAATTTGCTAGGGCTGCCATATCAAAATACCACAAACTGGATGGCATAAACAATAGAAATTCATTTTCTTGCAGTTCTGGAAGCTGGCAGTCCAAGATTAAGGTGCTGGTTGGTTTCCTCTGAGGCCTCTCTCCAGGCTTGCAGATGGCTATCTTCTGGTTGTTTTTCAAAGGTCGTTCCTTTGTGCACACTCACCCCTGGTGTCTCTTTCTCTTCTTAGAAGGATGCCAATCAGAATGGATTAGTGCCCCACCCCAGGGACCTCATTTCAACTTAATCACCTCTTTCAAGGCCCTATCTCCAAACACAGTCACATTCTGAGGTGTGGAGGATTGGGACTTCAACATATAAATTTGGAGGGGGCTGTGAGCAGAATATGATTCACTCCATAACAGGCTGGTGGAGGAAGGAGATGATGAATAGCAGTTATAGACTCAGGACCATCTATAGCAAGGGACTATAGCTTGTCCTACTAAACCCGCTGGTGTGCGTATGCGTGTGCGCGTGTGTGTGTGTGTGCGTGTTGGAAACCAGAACTTGAAGAAGTGATGGCAGGCAGGGTGGAGTAAAATTCATGCGGGCACAAATGGATCTGAGCCACGCAGGGGTCAGCCACTGTCAGGGCACCATCCACATTCCTTCTGCACTTACCGTTCCCTTACAGGGCAGCCCAAATTCCGACTGCCAGGAACTGCCCCTCCCAAGGACTCTCTCGGCAATCTGGATCCCACTCTGCTTGGCACTTCTGCATTTCAGGCAGGTCAGAGATGCCAGGGAATTCATCTTTCCTGGGGGTGGCCCTCAACCAGTGAGTGCAGGGAGCTGGGGAAGGAATATCACCACTCCTCTCCACTGGTGAGTCGGCTTGAGGTGTGTGTCCCACACGGTTCCCCAGGAGTCCCCAGACTGAAGCTCCAGTGTCCGCAGTGCTGACGGCTCAATAATGCAGGCCTTTTTGTTTTCCTTCCCTTCCCTCCTACCTTCCATCTCCTTTACCTTCCCACTACGATACGGGTGCTTTCTGGGATCACCCCCCAGAAAAAAAGACCTGCACTCAAATTCTTACCTCAGGGTCGGCTTCTGGCGGAATTCAAATTAAGATACCCACGGTCTTCAGGGTAGCTCATATTTACTAAACTTAACGTGTATGCTTATTTGACTGGCTTTGCTCCCTTTACACTCCTGGTTTCTCTCTCAGACTGGTTGCTTCTCCAGGTGCGCTCTCTCCTAGCCACTAATTCTTTCATACTTACTACAGTGTGTCAGGTGCTGGGGACACAGCAAGAAAAACTGACGGGGAGGGACCTGCTGTCATGAAGGTTACTGTCCAGAAGGGAAGCCAGACTTTAAACAATTAATTTCAAGAGCGAATCATGTCCTATCAAGGACAATCTGGGAGAGAAAAAGGACACAGCAGTGGGATCCAATCTTGTCTGGAGGCGGGGACGGTGCCTCCCCAAGGAAGTGACTTTGCTGGAAGGATCACAAAAATGCAAAATAAATCACCAATCACCAGGAACCTTTATTTTACTTCATATCAAACTGAAAAAGCCATAAAATTAAAATATTTTCAATTCATAAAACTTTTACATCAATGACACTGACCAATAGAAAAGTGAAATCCCTGAGGAATTGCCAACAATAAATAAAATACTTAAAAACAGAATGTTCTGAGTTCGAAGGAAAATTTCCTGAGCTTGCTCAATTTGGGGAAGTCAATGGCCCTTTGCAAACTTCAGTTTGTCAAAAGGATATCCAATTGATGCAAGTTTCCTGTCATGAGAAGAAGCTGCCACTTTCAGTAACACCTTACATTAAATGGGGGGAAATAATCTTGTTTCAATCAATTTATGCATAGTTCTGAGAAATCTATTACACGGGCAGGAGAAGAAAATATGTGCTCTTTGTGCCAACAGACTTTTACAACATACCAAATAAGTACCAGTGCTAGTTTTAATTTGTTATTAACTACAATGTGTTGTTTTCTTGTGGAGTGTGGATATTATACAAAAGGGATGTAGTCTCCCTACTGTTTGTGGGTAAGAAAAAGAAAGACTCAAATACCTGTGAAAGGGTAAGATCAACACTTTTAAAAATTCCAGAATCTAGCAAGGGAAAGATTCTCTGTGAAGAAGACCCAGGATGGAGGACTGGCTTTGGAGCTCTAGAATTTCTTTTAGGAATGGAGTCAAAATATCTTGTTACATGGATTTGAGGATGTACTTTTTTTCCCCCACACTTTCACAAATCAAATTCAAATGGGCTTGGCCATTAACTGTCACAAGTTAACGGTCAAGTCCCCCACCTAACTTTCTCAGTGGTATATAAAATAATGGCATGCTTTACAAACACCTTCTTAGACTAAATTAAATATGGTGCTCTGTACTTCAGCACACACAGTGAGTCATATAAAAATAAATCTGACATTTAAGCCCTGGTAATTTTCCCAACTGAAAGGACACTGGCAAAAACATTTGGTGACTGAAATTTCAACACGAGCACCATAGCCTCAGGAAGGATTAGGACGAATGGTGATGTGGGATGAGCTTACACTCTGGTTTTGGTTCTGTCCCTAATCAGTAAGGAAATGGATTTCACACTTCTGGGCCTCATTTCCTCATCTGTAAAATGAAAAAGTATGATCAGATGCCCTCTCAGTCCTCCAGCCAAAAAGGAAGGGGATTTATAATTCTGCACCACTGAGGGCGCATCCTGCTGTGGAACATTCCACAGCCACGCTGCCCCCAAAGCCAAAGACGTGCCTACAGGCTGACGGTGTGGACCCCTCTTCAGCCACCTCTCCCCCCACAAGAAGAGTCAAGGCTCCAAATCCAGAGATTTTCTGGAATCAAGGAGATAACACAATTCATTCACAATGTTGGTAACTGAGAGGAAAAGGGTAATTCTTCAGTTTGGGGCAATGTGTAAGCTTCTTTTAAAAATTTCAGAACTTCCCTAACCTCAGTTGATCTAAATGTCTACCATCAATATAAAATACCAGAACATGACAG
Organism: Neomonachus schauinslandi; assembly: GCF_002201575.2. NCBI lineage: Eukaryota > Metazoa > Chordata > Mammalia > Carnivora > Phocidae > Neomonachus > Neomonachus schauinslandi. The sequence continues at coordinate 27,538,570 of NC_058416.1, read as the reverse complement.
CAAGGTCTCACTTCAAAGTTTCATGACTGACATAGCTTGGCTAGAGATGCTCCTGCTCTGAGTGCTTCCTCCCATGCCATCGAAGCACCAGCCGGGAAGGGAGTTGTGTTCTGAAAGAAAATAACAAAGAAATTTCATTAGAATGAACCATTGACCTCAGCTCCTCACTCCTACCTTGATACATTATCTACAAAGAATAAGTATGCTTGGCCAAAGAAAGCAAATGGTGAGGAATAAGTATTAAAAGTGATGAAAAATGGGGGTGCCTGGGTGGCTCAGTCGGTTAGGCATCCGACTCTTTTTTTTTTTTAAGATTTTATTTAAAAGACAGAGAGACACACAGCAAGAGAGGGAAAACAAGCAGGGGGAGTGGGAGAGGGAGAAGCAGGCTTCCCGCCGAGCATGGAGCCTGATGCGGGGCTCGATCCCAGGACCCTGGGATCATGACCCGAGCCAAAGGCAGACGCTTAACTGACTGAGCCACCTAGGCGCCCCCAAGCATCTGACTCTTGATTTTGGCTCAGGTCATGATCTCAGGGTCCTGGGATCGAGCCTGGTATTGGGCTCCCCACTCAGCAGGCAGTCTGCTGGAGATGCTCTCTCTCTCCCACTGCTCCTCTCCCCACCCCACCCCCCAGAGCTCACATGCACACACACACACACACACACACACACACACTCTCTCTCTCTGTCAAATAAATAAATAAAATATTTTTTTAAATTTTTATTTATTAGAGAGAGAGAGCAAGCACGGGGAGTGTCAGGCAGAGGGAGAGGGAGAAGCAGGCTCCCTGCTGAGCCAGGAGCCTGATGCGGGGCTCAATCCCAGATGCGGGGCTCGATCCCAGGACCCTGGGATCATGACCTGAGCCAAAGGCAGACACTTAACTGACTGAGCCACCCAGGTGCCCCCTCAAAGAAATACATTTTTCAAAAAGTGATGAAAAATGGATTGTGATGACAACAGCATTGCTTTCTGGTAAACAATACACGTATTTATATTTTCTGATACACAAAAGTTATAATCTGTCTTTACCTAAACATGTTAGAACCAAAAACAGGCAGAGCAGCTAATACCAACGACACCACACAAACCACAAATTCCTACACCTTCCTAGTTCGTTTCCAAAGGCTCAAACTCTTTTAAGTGTTGTGAGAAGTTGCTTAGCTAAGTTATTAACTAAGACAGACTTCCTTCTGTAAAATTCTCTTCAGCTCTGTCAATAATACCCATATATGCTGAGCCCCTGTCCGTTGAGCTGGCGCACACCAAGGAACCCGAGGAGGTGACAGAGCTCATGTGTGTTGGTGTTCGCATCATGCATCTGTGAACAGCAGGTTCTACAGCTCTGAGGAACTAGAGCTGCCAGATCAAAGGTTACCATTACGCCACTAGAATACATGCTTTATGCAAATAGGTGAGGGTAGGAAAGGAAGAGGTTAAAAAAAAACAAACACCACCAAACTCTTGGAGCTGCCCATGACTGCCTGCAGCCATCATGTATGTGGTGTTCCAGAGGGTGGGGGTCCCAAGTCGCTGATTCCCCCGTCCCTCTCTACCGCTAATATGGGCTGTGCCTCTTTCCATGAGAAAAAGGGAACCTTATGAAATGAAGAAATGATGACCAGTTGTAAAAACTCCATTTGTTTGTAAGTCAGAAAGTTATGCATAGTCAGAGGCCAGGGTATTTTAGATCTTCAATTTCCATCATCTTTCACAGCCAAGTTGCTTAGATATTAAAGACATTTATTAAGCAACTTAAGGAGTCATATTTAAATATCAATACATACTAGCTGATTATTTCTATGTAATTAAAACAACATGGCTTCTGTCCCATCTAGCTAATGGGCTATAAGTCACAAAGTAGGTGTTTTCAGAGGACTGAAGACAAGCAAGTTTTGACACGCTCACTGCAAGAATTTTTCAGTGCTATACTGTTGGTGGGAATGCAAGCTGGTGCAGCCACTCTGGAAAACAGCATGGAGGTTCCTCAAAAAGTTGAAAATAGAGCTACCCTACGATCCAGCAATTGCACTACTGGGTATTTACCCCAAAGATACAAATGTAGTGATCCAAATGGGCACCTGCACCCCAAAGTTTATAGTGGCAATGCCCACAATAGCCAAACTATGGAAAGAGCCCAGATGTCCATTGACAGATGACTGGATAAAGTAGATGTGGTATATATATACAATGGAATACTACTCAGCCATAAAAAAATTGAAATCTTGCCATTTGTAATGACATGGATGGAACTAGAGGGTATTATGCTAAGTGAAAGAAGTCAGAGAAAGACAATTATCATATGATCTCACTCACATGTGGAATTTAAGAAACAAAACAGAGGATCATAGGGGAAGAGAGGAAAAAATAAACAAGACAAAATCAGAGAGGGAGACAAACCAGAAGAGACTCTTAATCATAGGAAACAAACGGAGGGTTGCTCGAGGGGAGGGGGATGGAGGGATGGGGTGATAGATATTAAGGAGGGCATGTGATGTAATGAGCACTGGGTATTATATAAGACTGATGAATCACTGACCTCTACCTCTCAAACTAATAATACATTATATGTTAGTTAATTGAATTTAAATTTAAAAAATTTTTTTAAAAAAGAACTTTTCAGTGCTATGAAACACTGAAGGAAAGCCACCACAGAGCACTATTAAAACCTGTTTTGTTGGTGCAGCCACTCTGGAAAACAGTAAGGAGGTTCCTCAAAAAGTTGAAAATAGAGCTACCATACAACCCAGCAATTGCACTACTGGGTATTTACCCCAAAGATACAAATGTAGGGATCTGAAGGGGCACATGCACCCCAATGTTTATAGCAGCAGTGTCCACTATAGCCAAACTATGGAAAGAGCCCAGATGTCCATCAACAGATGAATGGATAAAGAAGATGTGGTATATATATACAATGGAATATTATACAGCCATCAAAAAATGAAATCTTTTTCAATGACGTGGATGGAACTAGAGGGTATTATGCTAAGTGAAATAAGTCAATCAGAGAAAGATAAGTATCATATGAACTTACTGATATGAAGAATTCGAGAAACAAGACAGAGGATCATAGGGGAAGGGAGGGAAAAATGAAACAAGACAAAACCAGAGAGGGAGACAAACCGTAAGAGACTCTTAATCTCAGGAAACCAACTGAGGGTTGCAGGAGTGGAGGGGGCTGGGAGGGATGGGTGGCTGGGTGATAGACATTGGGGAGGGTATGTGCTATGGTGAGCGCCGTGAATTGTGCAAGACTGATGAATCACAGACCTGTACCCCTGAAACAAATAATACATTATATGTTAATTAAAAAATTAGGGAGGGTATGTGCTCTGGTAAGCGCTGTGAATTGTGCAAGACTGTTGAATCTCAGATCTGTACCTCTGAAACAAATAATGCAATATATGTTAAGAAAAAAAAAAGAAGAAGAAGAAGATAACAGGAGGGGAAGAATGAAGGGGGGGAATCGGAGGGGGCGACGAACCATGAGAGACGATGGACTCTGAAAAACAGAGGGTTCTAGAGGGGAGGAGGGTGGGAGGATGGGTTAGCCTGGTGGTGGGTATTGAGGAGGGCACATTCTGCATGGAGCAGTGGGTGTTATGCACAAACAATGAATCATGGAACACTACATCTAAAACTAATGATTAATGTATGGGGATTAACATAACAATAAAAAAATTTTTAAAAAAATGAAAAACCTGTTTTGTTTCCTAAGAGACAGTAGCACCAAACCAGGGAGGGTGGGAGAGAGGCTGTTCCAGTTCCTGTATCCCACCCCCACTCCTGGCACTCCCAGGAACATACTAAATCAGGAATGTGCAAGAGGATCCACCCTTCAAAAACAGTTTTTTATTAAAGAAGTAATAAAGTTTCATTGTAAACCAATTGGAAAACATAAGTAAAGAAAAACTATTACTTGTTTGGGAATATACCTTTTCAAGCCTTTTCTTTGCTCATACGTACATATGTTGTCATACCCCAAGATACGCCCATTTGGGTTAAAACATTCATACTTGATAGAGTTTCATATAGTACTATTTTGGCTTCGGAGGCATTCCTTCACACTTGTGAAGACTGAGATTGACTTGGGACATGTTGCAAGTTGCAAGTGTCTGAGAACCAAAGACAGAGCACCATCTTTGCAGTAATGGTTGCCTCCACAATTCAGCTCTAGGAATCCTTGTTTGCTAGTTTGGAGCAGTAATAATCTGAGATAAGTTGACCCCCATAATGCCCTTGTGTAAGAGGTGAGTGTGATAGTGTTTGCCTCATTTTCACTGACTTCTTTTTTTTTTTTAAGATTTTATTTATTTATTTGAGAGAGACAGAGCACAAGAAGGGGGAGCGGGAGAGGGAGAAGCAGACTCCCCACCGAGCAGGGAGCCCGATGCGGGGCTCGATCCCAGGACTCCAGGATCATGACCTGAGCCAAAGGCAGTCGCTTAACCAACTGAGCCACCCAGGCGCCCCATTCAGCTTTTTAAAATTATTTTATTTTATTTTTTTTAAAGATTTTATTTATTTATTTGAGAGAGAGAATGAGATAGAGAGAGAGCATGAGAGGGGGGGAGGGTCAGAGGGAGAAGCAGACTCCCTGCTGAGCAGGGAGCCCGATGCGGGACTCGATCCCGGGACTCCAGGATCATGACCTGAGCCGAAGGCAGTCGCTTAACCAACTGAGCCACCCAGGCGCCCTCACTGACTTCTTTTGACTTGACTTTTCCCCCTTTGGGGAATGGGGGAGTACACTATTACTTAAACAGTGAGGATCACGTGTGTTTTGTTTGTGAGCCTTGCCTTGAGCGTTAAGTGTGTTATAGCCACAAAGAGCTTAACGGGAGCAGAAACGAGCTACAGAATAATTAATGAAGGGAGAATCTCCTCATTCAAATATGTACGGCGCGGGCACCAGTCCCCTTGCAGTATGGGATTTAGAGAGGCCATCCTGCAGAACCCCATGCACCAGTGGGCCAGCCTGAGGCAAGGCCTTGCTGCTTGCAGTGGTGTTTTAAGGAAGCTTCAGAGACTCAAAAACACACTCATCAGTCTAAATGTAATTTGATTATGCAAACATTAAAGGTTCTTACCATTGATGTTACTGGTAGATCAGACTGTAGTCATCAACCAAGGAATAGTCAGGAGCATCTGCAAAGGGCAGAACGGCAACATTAAGTTAATCTTGTTTCATGATAAGATCTTAGCCCTTCTGAAATCAGAACATTCCACTTTAAGATTCTAGTGACTGTCGTTTTATAAAAAGAAAACATCTGGCGACAAATCCTACCAATGGTAGTCATGACTATAAACCAGAGGATTCACTCACACATTCTGGAAATCACTACTATGATTTCATTGCCCTTTTCATCCATGCACAGATAGCAGCACCCAGAGTAAAGTCATCTTCAGACGTAGACATAAATAAGTCCCACGTTATCAGATGGTAATTGTTTTACAAAAATAAAATAACTTAAATCCTTATATTTTTCAAAGATATCATTTCAGCCCCTGAATTTCTTTCAGTCACTGAAGCTCTACTAAGCTCCCATATGCTGCATGAGTTTTCTCTTCCCTCAGTCCCTTGAACCCAGGTAGGTAGATCTTTCTTTTACTCGAATAACAGATATTTGTTGAGCACCTACTATGTGCCCAGTACTGTGTTAGGTGCTATGAGTGATACAGGAGAAAACCAAGTGCCCACCCTCAAGGATCTTATAATTATCCAAGGACTAAAACTAACAAAAAGTGCTAAAATGTGTGGTTGTCCCAGAGGTATCATTAGGAGTTCTGAATGAAAAAGAGACCAGAGTGATTAGTGAAAGACCCAATTACGGTCAGTGCACAAATATATAATATTAGGTTATATGTTGCTAGACATCTTTGCCTTCTATCAGTTATGTTTCTGTGTAATCCAAAGGAAACTATATCTCACTTTGCTGTTTATATGGTTCAAGTTGAAATAATCTCTTAGGTAAGACTGCCTTATAATAAGTTTCTTTTGGTACTCCAAGAGTGGAATTCTCTTTGATAAGCTATAAAGTAGACCACCAATTACCAAAGTCCACTCTGTGACAAACAGTATTATATTAAGATCCTGATACAGGTTCATTCTCTTGAGAATTTGATTCTATTTATTCCCTTCTTTCCGGGCGCCTGGGTGGCTCAGTCGTTAAGCTTCTGCCTTTGGCTCAGGTCATGATCCCAGGGTCCTGGGACCGAGCCCTATATCGGGTTCCCTGCTCAGCGTGGAGCCTGCTTCTCCCTCTCCCACTCCCCCTGCTTGTGTTCCCTCTCTCACTGTGTCTCTCTCTGTCAAATAAATAAATAAAATCTTTAAAAAAAATTGTTCCATTCTTTCCCTTTATTTCAACATTCTAACTACTCAACCTTAGAGAGAACATGATGGGGCACCTGGGTGGCTCAGTCAGTTAAGCAACTGATTTCAGCTCAAGTCATGACCTCAGGATCCTGCGTGGAACTCTGCGCTCAGCTGGGAGTCTGCTTCTCCCTCTGCCCCACCCCCCTGCTCATGTGCTCGCTCTCTCTCAAATAAATAAATAATATCTTTACAAAAAAGAAAAGAGAGAGAGAACATGACATAAGCATTTCAAAAGGTCTTTCTCGGTGTCATACCTGGTGAACTTTTAGGAACTGGGAGAGGTCCTCTCCTGTAAGAAATGAAAACCAAAGTTTTTCATATGAGATCTTGTTATTTTTCTAATTTTTGACTTCACACTATAAGCATACTGCCCTCTAATCAGATCTGGTTTCTGTTCTGGAGAGTCAAGGAGAGTTCAGATGAAGCAAAAGGCCTGCACCAACGCTGACCCACTGGAATCCAGGCTGCTGACATTCTATTATGCTGACAGGCAGGCTGCACGGCGGGCAGGAAGCACGGAGCCCCGCCCCCACAGCCCACACCGACAAGAGGAAAATATCTGCTATGAGTGCGCGGTTTCCTGATCTGGTACCTCCGCATGATCACACCTAAAATGGAAAATACAAGCGGCTTCCACCTCACTGTTGGGATGAAATGAGCTAATTCACACGAACTATTCTGAACACAGCCTGGCATTCTTAAATATTGATGAGGGTCCGGCAATGCCCCCTCAAATACTCCTCTTTTGAAAAAACTGGAATGGAAGTTAGCAGCTTAGTCGTGAAGTTGACTGCGTGAAACAGAAGTTTCTCTTCTGTCGGGATCCTTTACAGGTTATAGCCCTGTAAAGGGCCAGACGGTAAACGATTTCGGCTCTGCTGGCCACGAGGGCAACTCGGTTGCAACTCTGTCAACCTGAATGCAATAGAAGCCACAGACAAAATGCAAACGAATGAGCATGGTCGGGGTCCAATAAAACTTTATATGAACACTGACATCTGAATTTCATGTAATTTTCATGTGTCACAAAATAATATCCTTTTCTCTTTATTCAGCCATTTAAAAATGTAAAAACTATTCTTTACTCTTGGGCCCTACCAAAAGAGCTTGGTCAGAGTTGATTCACAGCGGGCCAGAGTCTGCTGACTCCTGCTTTCTATAAGCTGTAAAAAAGGTATAGGATTCATATGTGAGTAACAATAATCACCCTCAAGCATGATATAGTCCTCCTTAAACTATGACTGGTAAAATCCACTGAACATTTGTCCTAAATGTGGATGTGTTCCAATTCTAATACCTCTTAGAACACTAATGATAACAACATTTATTAAAAGTATTTTTCTTGGGCGCCTGGGTGGCTCAGTCGTTAAGGTCTGCCTTCGGCTCAGGTCATGATCCCAGGGTCCTGGGATCGAGTCCCACATCGGGCTCCCTGCTCTGCGGGAAGCCTGCTTCTCCCTCTCCCACTCCCCCTGCTTGTGTTCCTGCTCTCGCTATGTCTCTCTCTGTCAAAAAAATAAATTAAAAAAAAAAAGTATTTTTCTTTATTTGAAAGGTAGCTGGTTATTACCTTGCTACGTTAGGTCCCGGGGCCTTTCCCTGTGAGGCTGTATTCTTCTGGGGGCAGTAGAAATTCTCATACATGATGGGTGCTAGGGGAATTAAGAAAGAAAATATTAAGATGATGGTGTCTTCCATTCTCGACATGTGATGCAGAAGACTAGTAGAAATGCTTAAATAAACCCCCAGCCCTGCCACTCCACTCACCTGGTGGGGTTTGTCCAGTTTTTCGGTTGTTCACAAAAAATGCAATGTCCTTCTCAATGCTGCATGCTTCCAAGCTCTTACGGACTTCTTCATACATCTAACAAAAAGAAGATAAATCGGGACACCCAGGTGGTTCAGTCAGTTAAGCATCTGCCTTCTGCCCGGGTCATGATCCCAGGGTCCTAGGATGGAGTCCCGTATTGGGCTCCCTGCTCGGCGGGAGTCTGCTTCTCCCTCTACCCCTCCCCACTGCTGTGCACTCTCTCTCTGACAAATAAGTAAATAAAATCTTTTAAAAAAAAAAAGATAAATCAAGCTAGAGTATGTCGGTGATAATTGTGACACAGCTTATTAAAACAGTTTTGATGAATGGCTGAATCTCCCAAATTTTGTTTTAAAAAAGAAAAAGAGACATTCCCAAGTCTCTTTTTCTATGACTCATATAAAGGGATTTCTCTGATGCATATCTGCTATTAAAATTGTTTTAAAGATGGCAAGAAAGGTATCTCTATGGCAGCATAAAAACCTTGCCAGAAAGAGGGTTTTTTATAATACTGATGGCCAAAGGAAATAGATACCAAGACTAATGCCACACACAAATGCAAAGACAATGCATTACCTTGGAAAAAGTTCTAGTCAATTCTACAGGTTTTCTAGGTATTCAATTGTTCTTCTAAAGTGTCCCATCTAAGTGAGGGTGGCTATTTCTTAGACAGAGGGTTGTGATAATTTGAATTCTGATCCGTTTGAGGTCTGAGATCCCATGAGGATTGCTGTGCACAAGTTAAAGCTGGATATTGACCCTGGGAATACTGCTGAAGTAAATCTTGAGCCCTGGCATGATCATTAGCCTGGGCAAGGGTCATTCTGCTAGTACTTGGCGCTGTCCTGGAGGGACACTCTGGGACTCACAGTCATGCTATAAAATCTCTGTCATCCATAAATTAAACTGCATTTTGGTCGGGGGGACGCCTGCGTGGCTCAGTCGGTTAAGTGTCTGCCTTTGGCTCAGGTCATGATCTATGATCTCAGGGTCCTGGGATCAAGCCCTGCATCAGGTTCCCTGCTGAGCCGGGAGCCCACTTCTCCCCCGGGCCCTCTGCCCCTTCCCCTGCTTGTGCACGCTCTCTCTCAAATAAATAAATAAAAATCCTGAAACAAACAAACAAACAAAAAACTGCATTTGGGTCTCCCTCTCTGCTCCCCTGTCCTAACTCTTAAAGAGAAAGTCATGGTAGCAAAGCAGACCAGGAGTCAGGCAGTTAGGTGTTTATTTGGGTCTATCAACTCATTGTGTGGTCTTGGGCAAGTCACTGTACCTCTCTGGGCCTCAAATGAGGAAGGTGGACTAATAAATGTCTATGGTTCCTCCCACTCTAATGAATCCTCCGTGGATGCCTTTGACTTACATCATCGCTTGTGACACATTGTTGTGACAGCTGATTCATGTGTAACCACAGTGCATTCCGAAAGAAGTTTATTCGTTCACATTCTTGAGCTTCAAACATCTATAGAAACATAACGACATGTCCGTACAGAGGCAGAGAAAAAGGACATTTGTCTAGACTGGCTATGACTTAAGAATCAGTATCAACCCTCATTATCTGTAAGCTTATTGCCCCGTTTAGGATAATGCCCTCACCACCGGGGAAACTCATCAACTCTTACTGTAGGCAAAGAATGCAAATGGTATTCTCAAACGGTATTAACACTAACAGGATCGGAGATAGTTCTGAAGGGAAGAGGTAATGACGAACCCAGATAGCAAGGTTCTAACCTGAATTCCAGCTCACATTTCCAACTGCCTAATGGGTTTCTCCACCTGGCAGCTTGCCAGAGCCTCCAATTTCCAAAACTCTGCCCTGCCCCTATGACTGAGTTCAATTGGCAAAACGGTCACAATCGTTGAAGCCAGTTCATGAGAACATGGGGGAACCTGCACTTGCCTTCTATCTCTGTGTATTTTTGAAATTTTCTTTAATAAAAAAGTTTTTTTAAAAGGTCACTCCCTGAACAATAGTTTTTTGGATATAAACAAATACCAACATTTGGAAAATCAAGCTCTTATTCTATAAAGTGGATGCTATTCTATTCAACAGTGGATGTTCTATATTAATGTGTTTTTTAATGTTGATTATAACACTATTAACATTTTGAAAATTTTTATAATGTAAAGCTTCACACATACACAAGAGAATAGTTTAATGACTGCCCATGTTCCCATCATCAGCTTAAACATTTATCAACTCACAACCAATTCTGTTTTATTATATGCCTACCAAATCAACTACTCCTCAGAGTATTTTGAAGCAAATACATTATTTCACCTGCAAACCTTTGAGTATTTATATGTAGCATAAATTTTAGATTTATTTAGTATTTAGTATTTATTTAGTATACTTAGTATATTAGTATATTTAATATTTATGTAGCATATAAATACTAAAATTTCACATTATTTTTATTATAGAATATTGCCCATAAAAAGCATCATAGACAGAAATGTAATGAATCCCCACATATCAACCACCTAGCTCAGTCAACAATTTTGTCCATATTTGCCTCAGATTCTGTTTAAGCCCCTTGTGTGCTTTCCCCAATCTCAATCACCTTCCTTCTTCCCCACAGATAACTATTTTCCTAAACTTTATCATTCTCATGCAGGCTTTTTTAATACGTACATGTCCATAAAATGTATATGATATTGCTTTGCATTTTTTTAAACCTTAAAAAGGGGGCTTATTCTAGGCTTTTCCATGAGAGTGTGCAATCAAGGAAGTAAAACAGAAGAGTGTTTTGGGAGGGGGATAGTGACCCACAGTACTAGAGAGTAGATATATATCAAATAAGATCAGGAACTGCAAAGGCTTGCTGGACCTCACACCATGGAGATTTCCAGTTCCTCAAGTGAGCAGCGGTGAGTGGGCGGGGGTGGGCAGGGGGGACCCCCAGACGCAGCAGGCTAGGATAGGCAAAGGGCGATGATTATGTGAAGACAACGCCTTCAAGAAGGCTGGCTGTGAAGACAGGAGAGGGTAGCAGATGGGAAGCAACAGCCAGTAGGTTCTAAAACCAAGAATGAGCAGAGTTGTGCAAATGACAATAGCAGAAGTTCACATTAAAGGCTGTGCCCAGGGGGCACCTGGGTGGCTCAGTCGTTAAGCATCTGCCTTCGGCTCAGGTCATGATCCCAGCGTCCTGGGATCTGAGCCCCGCATCGGGCTCTCTGCTCCGCGGGAACCCTGCCTCTCCCTCTCCCACTCTCCCTGCTTGTATTCCTGCTCTCTCTAATAAATAAATTAATTAATTTTTTTAAAAAGGCTGTGCACAGGCATGAGGGAAAGACAGCTGGATGATGGCATCTTGAACCCAGGTGTTGGGACAGGCTCTTGATAGGGCAGGAGCAGCCCCTTTCCAACTAACAGGAGAAAAGGAGGGGTGGGGGTGGAGATCGGCGGTTCTCAAGCTTGAATTTGCATAAGAATCACCTGAGGACCTATTAACACAGGGCTGAGCCCACTCCAACAGTTTCTGCTCAGTAGGGTCTGGAATTGGTCTGAGAATCTGCATCTCTAACATATTCCCAGGGGATACTGATGCTACAAATCCTGGGACTTCATTTTGAGAACGACTGGTAATAAAGAGATGACGTCTTTATTTTCTGCAGGAGATTGTAAGTGAGGTCATGTGCTAAAAACGAAATGGGGGGTAATGGTGAAATCGAAGGTGTAAGGAGAGTAAAAACTTCTTTTTTTTTTAAAAGATTTATTTATTCATTTGAGAAAACGAGAATGAGAGAGAGTACATGAGAGGGGGGAGGGTCAGAGGGAGAAGCAGGCTCCTCGCTGAGCAGGGAGCCCGATGCGGGACTCGATCCAGGGACTCTAGGATCATGACCTGAGCCGAAGGCAGTCACTCAACCAACTGAGCCACCCAGGCGCCTGAGAGTAAAAACTTCTAAAGCCTGCTCGCCTCCTGCCTGCATTTTCCTTATCCGATAGCAGGTTCAGGTGAGGCTCTGGAAAGATAATTACTTAATCACCCATTACCTGATTCAGCTATGGCGTGTTTGGACTAACCAAACATGAGAGGAAGGCCTGGAGCAGAGTCGGACACAATGGTCAAGACTGGGACGCGGCAGAAAGATGAGGTCTGGGGGAAAACCTTCCAGTTCCTTCCCTCCTCCACTGAAATTTCTGATTTCTAATTTGCCCTCAAGCAATTCGATGAGACTTGGGGTCCTATGGTAAGGGGGTGGTACGTTTCTCCCCAAGTAGACTCTCCAGGTTCTGGGAGGAAAACTCATCCCCTCCCAAGCAGCTGCCGGTTCCAGTACCTCGCAGGCCTTGATGTGCTCACTCTGCCAGTCTTCGCGGATCTTGTCCAGGGTGCTGATGTGCATCATGTACGTCTTGTCTGCAATGCGGGGGAGGGGCCTGGCTTCAGAAACCAGACAGGACAGGGGCCTGCAGACCCACCGCCCAGCTTGCCTCGATGGAGTAGCGCTGAGCTCTCAAGGCCCCACGGAGTTCTGAACACTGGAAGGCCACATCCATCTCTCACTCTCGTAATATCTTTGTGAATTAAGCACTTTCCTTTTAGACATTAAACCAAGCAAGTAGCAAGAAATGGCTCAAGGGAGGAGAGAGAAGGCTGGCAGGAACCTCAGCCAGGGCTCTCTTTGGCTAATTCGGCCTCAATAGCTTCCTTCCCATTTTCAGGAAAATGATCCAGGGAGAGGTGCGGGGAAGAGAACTATTGAGTTACTTTGGTTTTGGATTTAGAGACTTCTTTTTTTTTTGGATTTAGAGATTTCTTAAGTGGCCACGGTCATGAGAGGCTTGTCTTCTGCAGGGTATTCTGGGATTAGAGGGCTTTGCAAACACCTGGTTTGGATCTCAGATTTCAGCCATGACAAGGTCTCACAACTTGCCTGTTGCCTTCATAACAGGAAAGGGTTAGCAGGGCTGAAATGGCCTTTTAAGAGTGATGTTCCCAATAAACAGAGTGAGCGCCTGAATACAAAGCAGCTGCACATGACCCCCCCCCACCTCCACCATTCAATCACAAGTAAGCCCCAAGACCTAAGGAGGGGAGGGGTGTTGGGACAGAAACTGCAGTCCCATCTGCTTCCTCTCACTTTCCCGGGTCCTGATTTGTCCTCTCTCCCTCTTTCTCTCCCTGCTTCCCTCCAGATATCTCAGTAATCCCACTGCCTGTCCATACATGATTGTGTGGTCTACAAAACTACCTTTCTGAACAGATTCCGCAGAATGTCAGCCCCACAAAACCCTCCCCCATCCCCAGGAGCAGCCCCTCACCCGAGTCTTCTACTGTGGTCTTCAAAGTTGCCAGTTTCACAAAAAGCTGTGAGAACAAAGGAGAGAGGAGAAATGCTGGGCCAGGCTTCCACAGGCCAACCAGACTTACAATGACTGCGAAGAGAACGGTGTAGCCCATGTCTTACCTGTGTTTCTCTCAGCAAATCATTCAACCGGCCCCCTAATCTTATCACCATTGGGCAACAGCCACGGAGCATCTTGCCCTCTGTTTTCCTAAAGACATACCCCTGCCCTCTGGTTGCTGACAATCTTCTATCCAGATTACGTAAAACTGATAATATACCCAAGCAGGAGGTAGCCTGGCTACAAAGGATACTTGAGTTTTGAAGAAAGGTGAAAAAAACCAAGCCCCCCCCCCAACTTCTTATCACTCTACTCCCTTCCGCCTGGCCACATTTCTCCAGCTCTTCCAGAACCCCAAAACTGTGACAAGGGATTTTCTTGGTCAGAGGATCCTAGTAGCCCAGAGGAAGATATGGTCAGGGACTTAGGTTGCAGCTCCATTTTTAATTAAGATTATTAACTGGCTTGAGTCTCAAATACATAAATCTCAGATTTTTCAGGCCGCCGGCTCTCCAAGGTACCTTTTCTTGTTGCTTCGGGTTTACCAGGTTGGCACTCCGGTGGACAGCCTGCTCTGCTTCGTCTTTGTCTTGGCATTTCTGCTTATAGATCTTCTTTGCCTTTGTTGTTAGAAGCCAAAAGAGGACCAAAACAGGTGAGCAGAATGGAACCCTGCAAAGCAGCCACACCAGCCCACTAAGCCCAGCAAAGCACAGGGCACTCGGATTAGCTTTGTGATCACCACTCCATGGTGGGCACTCTGAGGGCAAACACTCTTTCTGATCTCTTTTTGAAAGGTCTCTCTAGCCCTTTTCCAAACTATGCATGTGGTGGCAACCTGATCGAGGAAGTAATCCCTCCTATTTGGCAAGCACAAAGTACATGAGCTTTAAAAACTGACAGAAACAAAAGATGGAATTTGAAATAGGCAAAATCAAGATAGGTATGTAACCGTAAGATGTGCAATCCAGCATTTTCATAACATAAGCCTCAGAACTTAGATGCAATCACTTGGCCATGGTAATTATAATTATGCTTCAATATCCCAATGTGCCCACCATAGCAAGTGACAGTGGGGAGGGCATCAATCCCAGTGACTCTGGCACTTAGGCATAGCCATGTTCCTTTTTGATTTAAAGAACTGTTTTTAGGCTGTGGTCTAATCTGGGCCATCATTGCTACTATGAGTGTGAAAACAGTTCTCAAACTATAGCTAGTGAATCAGAGCATTTTCTGTTTCAACTATTGAAGCAAAGTCTTAACTTTTTGAACAAATAAAGCTGCGAATCAGCTAATAAAAAAAAATGTTGATCCCCGAAAACTGCTTGACTAAGAACGAAGACTCCTTTGCAGAGATGGTTTGTGCTCATCAAATATTTCACATGCATTCTTGCATTTCTCGGCATCTTCTGCAATTCATTTGGGGTTAATCTTTCAGTAAACAGCCATATAATTCTCTACACATGCTACACACACATAGAAATGTCATAATTTTTCATAATTACAAGCACATGAGATATTCATGCAACAATATTCTTTTGTAACAATATGTGAGACATTTCTCTATGTCAAGCATGAGCCCTGTAGCTGAACACTTTAATGGTTGTAAATACACACACTCATGCCATAATTTCAACTATCTCTCTATTTGTGGACATTTATCTTCTTTCCCATTCTTTTATAACATAAAAATACGCTGATTTTATTTTGGGTAGTATGAATTTATCTATACAGGTCAAATTCCCAGAAGTTTAGTTGTTTGGTAAAAGAATATGTATATGTCCAACTTCCTTGACCACACCAACTGAAACTCCCCCTAGCAGTATATGGAGTAAATTTCCTCACTCTCACCAATACCAAGCCTAGACAATATGCCTGACCTTTTCTAATACTAGAGGGAGAGGGACAAATACGCTTAAAATAAATGAAAAAATAGATGGTCTTGGTAAAGAAATAGAAAAGCTCAGCAAAGGCAGAGAAGATAAAAAGAAGAACCAAATGGTGGGGCATCTGGGTGGCTCAGTCGGTTAAGCGTCTGACTTCAGCTCAGGTCATGATCTTGGGTCCTGATGTGCATTGGGCTCTATGCTCAGCAGAGAGTCTGCTTGTCCCTCTCCCTCTGCCCCTCCTCCCGCTTGTGCTCTCTCTCAAATAAATACATAAAATTGTTCAAAAAATAAAAAAAGAAGAACCGAATGGAAATTTTAGAACTAAAAAAACACACTAATGGAAATAAAAAACTCAGTGGATGGGCTTAAGAATGGAAGAGACAAAAGAAAGAGTCTCTTTCTTCTGAGAGGAGGATAGAACAATGAAATTACCTAATCTGAATAACAGAAAAATAGGCTGGAAAAAATGCGGTGCCTTTGGCACCGTAAGAAAAGATCTAACACTCATGTACTTGCAACCCAAGGAGAGGAAGGTGGGCTGAGAAAGCAACTGGAGAAATGAATAGCTGAAAACTTCTGAAACTTGGCAAAAGATGTAAACCTATGGATTCAAGAAGTTGATCAAACCCCAAACAAAATAAGCCCAAGGAAATCCATGTTAAAAACACATAGGTGAACTTCTGAAAACTACAAAAAAATTAAAAAATATATGACACCTTACCTATAAGGGAAAACCAATTTGAATTACAGCAGCTTTCTTACCAGAAACTACAGAAGCCACAAGAAAGTGGCACATTTTCAAATACTGATAGAAAAGAACTGTCAACACACAATTCTATATCCAGTGAAAATAGCCTTTAACACTGAAAGGAGAATTAAGACATTCTCAGATGAAGAAAAACTCAGAGTATTTGTCGCTAACACACCGTTCTGTAGAATGGCTAAAGGAAGTTCTCCGGGGGTGCCTGGCTGGCTCAGTTGGTAGAGCACGTGATGCTTGATCTCAGGGTCGTGAGTTCAAGCCCCACATTGGGCATGAAGCCTACTTAAAAAAGAAGTTCTCTAAGCAAAAGGAAACTATAAAAGAAGAAACCTTGGAACATCAAGAGGAAAAAAGGAGGGCGCCTGGGTGGCTCAGTTGGTTAAGCGACTGCCTTCGGCTCAGGTCATGATCCTGGAGTCCCGGGATCGAGTCCCGCATCGGGCTCCCTGCTCGGCGGGGAGTCTGCTTCTCCCTCTGACCCTCCCCCCTCTCATGTGCTTGCTCTCTCTCATTCTCTCTCTCTCAAATAAATAAATAAAATCTTAAAAAAAAAAAAAGAGGAAAAAAGGACACAGTCAGCAAAAAATGAGTAAATACAATAGTCTTCCTTTCTCTTGAGTTTTCTAAATCATTTTTGACAGTCAAAGCAAAAGTTATAACACTGATATGGCTCTTCATGTAGGTAGAAGAGAGAGTTAAGAAACTTGTATTTCACGAAGGCTTTCTCTTCAATTGTGAGAACGCTTACCCCAGACTGCTCAAAAAATAAAAGTGCTGGGAACCATTATTTCTTGTCCAACACTATTTCTGCAAATTACACTAACATCACTTCCTATTTATCAGTGGCTTTTGAGGTGCTATGCATCACGGGAAAGAATGATGCAGAACAGACCACACATGCCATCAACATTGGTGACATATTCTTTTGTAACTGGGTTACCAGATAGCATGTCACAGTCAGAGAATATCATGATGATGCCTCTGTACAGAAAAGGAGTCACAGATGTTTCAAAACCAGAGTTCACTGTCCCAAATGAACAGACTCATAAACGCTAGAGTGAGGGTGCTAGCAATCTGTCTTAGCTCTGTCTTGTTAAGTGTTTTTTTAAATAAATAATTTAAGGAAGGTTTTTACAGGTTTCAGATCTTGAAACAGGAAGGAGTCACTCAGTAAAATAGGTAAGAAATCAAGACTCAAAGTAGTCACAGAGAAAAAGCTCAAATCCAACAAGATAAATGGCATCATGGAGTATAGATGCTTTTGTGTCTTGGCCTGAAATATTTAAATTGATCTTTCCAGGTTACCAGAAAGGCACTATCATTTTGTTTCCTCTATCTAGTTTCATCCTCAGTCTTACCAAGGCCTTAAAAAGAAGGAAAGTCAAACTTCTAAAGGTTGTTTTCCCAAACCACTGCACTAATTAATATTACTGAAACGTTATTGTCAGGAATATGCTCATACACAGCACTGGATTTCAGAAAATGTCCCCATGACAAAAAGAAGGCAATAAAGTGAAACTCAGGGGTGCCTGGGTGGCCCAGTCAGTTAGGCATCGACTCTTGGTTTTGGCTCAGGTCATGATCTCAGGGTTCTGGGATCAAGCCCTGCGTCCTTGGGCTCCGTGCTCAGCAGGGAGTCTGCTGCTCCCTCTCCCTCTGCCCCTCCTCTCACTTGTGCATGCTCTCTCTTTCAAATAAATAAATAAAATCTTTTAAAAATAAATACATAAATAAAAAATAAAGTGAGACTCACATCCATGGTTTTCTTGAACTGTAAGCTCTTTTGTTTATGGGCAGCATCCATTAAAATCTCTGTCTGTGAAGAGAGGACAGCACTATTAATAAAAAACAAATTACTGTTAATGTCAGTTTACCTTGAGGACTAAATGTTCAACGTGGACTACCTCACTTAGTCCTCACACACCCGGAAGGTAGATGTACTATTTATTACCCACATTGCACAAAAGAGGAAACTGTAGCAGAGAGGCTGAACAACCTGCCCAAGGTTTTATGGCTGGTTAATGGTGAGGCCCGCCTTTGAACTTGGGCAGCCACCATGGAGAATCATTGATCCTTGGAGCTGTCTCTTCAGTAAACCTGGAATCAAGGAACTTAGGTTTCAAAAAGGATTTTAAAACTCTTGCTAAGGCACCATTCATATTTTAAAAGGGGTCTTTACACTTCTCTGAAGAAGACATACAAATGGCTAACAGACACAGGAAAAAATGTTCATCATCATTAGCCATCAGGGAAATTCAAATCAAAACCACATTGAGATACCACCTTACACCAGTTAGAATGGCAAAAATGGACAGGGAAAGAAACAACAAATGCTGGAGAGGTTGTGGAGAAAGGGAAACCCTCTTACACTGTTGGTGGGAATGTAAGTTGGTACACCCACTTTGGAAAACAGTGTGGAGGTGCCTCAAAAATTTAAAAATAGAGCTACCCTATGACCCAGGAATTGCACTACTGGGTATTTACCCCAAAGACAACGAGGTAGTGAAAAGAAGGGCCATATGCACCCCAATGTTCATAGCAGCAATGTCTGCAATAGCCAAACTGTGGAAAGAGCCGAGATACCCTTCAACAGATGAATGGATAAAGAAGATGTGGTCCATATATACAATGGAATATTACTCAGCCATCAGAAAGGGTGAATACCCAACTTTTACATCAACATGGATGGGACTGGAGGAGATTATGCTAAGTGAAATAAGTCAAGCAGAGAAAGTCAATTATCACATGGTTTCACTTATTTGTGGAACATAAGGAATAGCATGGAGGACATTAGGAGAAGGAAGGGAAAAATGAGGGGGGTGGGGAATTGAAGGGAGAGATGAGAGACTACGGACTCTGAGAAACAAACAGGGTTTTAGAGGGGAGGGGGGAGGGGTTAGCCGGGTGATGGGTATTAAGGAGGGCACGTACTGCATGGAGCACTGGGTGTTATACGAAAACAATGGATCGTGGATCACCACATCAAAAACTAATGATGTATTGTACAGTGACTAACATAACATAATAAAATTTAAAAAAATAAATAAATAAAAGGGGTCTTTAGTCTATAAACCTATGTCAGCATCCTTCAATGGCACACCCTTAATCAGCAAGGAGCCCAGGCAGTGTGAAGAGAAGAAATGTTTGTAGGACAGCTAAAAGAAGATGTTCTCTTTACCCCATCTAATCCCAGAAAGGTAAAGTACTCTGTTAAGTTCAATTGGAAGCAATTTCTTTGTTGTGGCTGTGATGTAAACACTTTCATTACTCAAAATAATGGAGCAAATAATAAAAATGTATGTCTCAGACATAATAGTAGTGCCCATTTATCAGGTATTATTATGTGCTAAGCAGTTTTCATGCATCACGACTGTGAGTACTCTTATCTCCATTTTCTTGACAGTAAACCGAGGTGGATTTATTTAGCCAAGCAAGTAGTGGAGTTGGGATTTGGGCACAGCCTGACTCCTGTGCCCTTATTCCTAATCAGTACCCTAACCTACCATTGTCCCTTATGATAGCTCTATAAACCAAACAGGTGTATAAAAGACCAAGAGATGCAATCATTCAAAATGAGCTATGGCATTACTCTGGTATAAAATGATACAATGCAAAATAATATTGAAGATGATATTCAAATGTGGTTTCTCTTTCTTCTGGAAAAATAAATTTTTGTCTGTTACCAACACAAACATGGTTGGATGGATTTTCAAGATATCTGGATGGAATGTTTGGCATGGTCTCACTTCAAATATACATTTTGTGTAATACATGAAATTCCCCGGGGGTGGGAGGGGCGGCAAGGGGCCTTCAGAGAACAGAGCAGTCATCTTCTAGCCTAGCAGAAATCAAGGGACCAAGAGGTGGCCATGCATCTGCTAATAGTGAAGACGCTGAAGGCACAGAGTACAGACATGAGCCCCACATGCAAAGACTCATGGGAAGGTCCTTGCCATCGCAGACAGGAAGCTGTGTCGTTCACATGAGTGCCTATATACCTCTGCCAGGAGGAGGAGCTGGGTTTATTTGTTAATGGTTTCTAATTTTCCCAAGCTCCCTGGAACAGATCAGTTAGCAATGTTGGTCTATTCCATGGTCCTTTCCAGTTCAAATATACACATTGCCATTCTTCCAGTTTGGGAGCTGCTACTATTTTATAGTTTATGGCCCCAGCCAGGCCTCCTTATGTCCAACTTGCACATAACACCTGCTTCAAGCACCTCTCAGGTGGCTACAAAGTCCTATTAATTAGCCAGACTTTTTCCCTTCCTCTTCCTGTCTGCCTTCGAGGATGCCTGGCATTTGTATTCGGACAGAACCCTAGAGAGGCAGTCTGGCTCTCACCTGACAGGTGTGATCCCCGGGGCCCAAGAGGTGATATTGCTCAAGGCCATTCAGTGACACCAAGTCCAGCTCTTTGATTAAAGCTTCCTCATGTCTGTATTCACTTACAGAGTGACCTAGTCATGGCAAGTCTTCTAAGGCGAAACCCAATGGAAATCGAATTGTTGTATTATTGATAACACAAAGTAGTGCAAAAACTATCACCTCTGCTCTAAGGTGGGGAAAAGCAGGAGGGCAGGGGTAAGAAAGAAGATATATATAAATGACCCAAATGACCCTGTGGTAAATTACTGAAATAGCTGCTCAGTGGTCTGTGTGTCCGTCTGTCCACATTCAGACTGTATTCAGAAAGCTGGTCACTCTGTATAACCCAGGAGGTTCCTTTCTTCAGAGATTGCTCCCTACACAGGCAGACCAACATTCTGCCATGATCATCCCAATCTAAGCTGAGAGCATAGAACAGAATGTGGGCACCAGAGGAAAGCCCCCGACCATGTGCTGTCCCTTCAAGGACAAGCTTCAAGGTCTTCCCCCAGGAGGCCTCCCCAGCCTCACTGGTGACATCAGGTGTCCCCACTGCTTGTTCAGGTGGCATCTTCACCTTCCCTACTAGTTAAGGCTCATCATGCTTTATCATGATGACTATGTCACCTCAGTCTCTGGCCATGCTCTACACTCGCTGAGGGAAGGATGACCATGTCTGTATTGTTCACCACCCGCAGAAATCTAGTTGTCTAAGCGAGTACACCATTAACTTCTGATCAGCCATTCTACCCGCACCTCCCCTTCCCCAAGTTACTAGAAGAAACCAATTGATGGCTTTCCTTGATAAATGGAAATGGCTTAATTTCCAAAAAGTGGAAGACCAACACATGCAGGGTTGGGCCAGTGAAAATGGGAAGTTAACACTGACACATTTTCTCCCAAAGTTTGATTTTAAAAAAATGTATTTAAAAACAGAAGTGGCACAACCCAGAGTTCACCGCGACACAAGTAACTGCAAATTTATTAATAAACTTTGGACTTCTCCAAGAAAGCTCAGAAGGCACTCTCCTGCTGCAGAGAGCACACAGGATATAGGGAACTGGGATGACAGCAGTGGATCGAACCCTGGCTCCTCTATTACTTAACAGAATTCGGAACACATTCTTCAAGCTACGAGAATCTGGTCTTTGTAACTTGGTTAGGAGGGGAAGTTTCAGAAGCCTTGCAAAATTAACAGAACTCTCCCTGAAATGACCAAAGCTACCGAAGGCACTTGGAAACATGATGAAATGACCCTCTGCTCCTCTTCCTGGAAATCATATATGCATCGACTCTGATCATCTAAGGCATTTTGCCTCTGAAAAATGGTTATTCCTCTAGGTAGGTGGGCAGGGCTGGCAATGTCAGCAAAAAACAGTGTGACTGGGGCGCCTGAGTGGCTCAGTCGTTAAGCGTCTGCCTTTGGCTCAGGTCATGATCCCAGGGTCCTGGGATCGAGCCCCGCATCGGGCTCCCCGCTCTGCGAGAAGCCTGCTTCTCCCTCTCCCACTCCCTCTGCTTGTGTTCCTGCTCTCGCTATCTCTGTCTCTGTCAAATAAATAAATAAAATCTTTAAAAAAACAAAACGAAACAGTGTGACTATCCAATGGGTGGGTGTAAGATGCATATTATTTCTGTTCTGAAAAGTATTTGAGGCCAGATGCACCTCCCAAACCTGATACCTGAAGCGGGAGTGTGTATGAAACCACTCGATATGGCATTCCTTACATGTTAGTGTCCGCCCTTTCTTCCCCACAAGAGGCACAGCTCTAAGAGCAGCTCGGGAAATGACAACAGATGAAGGCAGTCAGGCTTTTAAGATGCTGCACCCACTCCAAATGCCAAGTGGTCACCAAAGAAGCTGGAATTAGACTCTGACTTAGAACCATAGGCAAAGTTGTTGAGATTGATGTACAGATAGAATGAGCCTTAACAGCTGGACATTTTACTGGATACACACACTATTGACAATGACCTCCAGATGGTCAGGAGCCAGGATGAGGATGGATTTCCAAAAAGTCCATGCAGAGCTGTCTGGGGAGATCCGGCTGGAAATCTTTGGATGCCAAATAGGAAAGAGCTTGTCCCCCGCCCCCCATAAGAAGCTGAGGTTCCAACTTTATAGACCAGATATAAAAAAGAAATTGTAGAAGGGCCCTACTTGGCTGCCAGGCCAACCTGGATATATAAGTCATTTAGGAACAAAATAGAAGAGAGTCAGAATAGTGGCTGGTCTAGTCTAAGGAACAGTTTACTACCATAAATCTGGATTTCTTTTCTTGATCCTTATAACTTCTCAAATGTTTGGCAGTTTTATTAACTCTTGCTTACTCCCATCTCCTTCCATGTAGTCAGACAAGAGTAAATCCCATCAATGGAAAAGAGCTTATGTACACCTGCTTTGAAGACAAAAAGGACTTGGATTTCCCAGGGCCTCAGTTTCCCTATTTGTAAAATAAGGTGTTTGAACTTCATGGTCTCTGGGAGAATGTGAGTCTTTTCCACATCTTACCATTCCCCTACTGCTTTGTCCAGGAGGAGGAGTGTGATCTGGGAGCCCTCTAGGTTAAATGCCTTCAGACTCTACTGAAGACAGAGGGCTCCCCCTTGTCAGTCACAGTCTGAATAGTGGGAGCAGATATGAAAAGAAGAGGAAGGCAGGCCAGACCCCTGAATCCTGCAAGAATTCAAAGAGAACTGACTGGGTGCAAATGGGCACAGAGACATAACCATCTAGATGGGGTCTCCATGTGGTTTCCCAATAAATAATCTCATAGGTTGGTTAAAAGAAGAGCATAGCTGCATGAAGGCAGGAATGAGCCAAGGAGTTTGATGAACAAACAAGCCTGGAGTTTTGTGCCATAGGAAAACCAATGTCTTCACACATACACAAATCCTACCCTTTTCTGTTGTAGCTTTTGCTTTTCCCTGAATTCTTCCATCTTCCTGGCCTCTTCTCTTAGAGTCTGGGCAAGCTGAATGTGACATTGGGCCACACTGTCTACCTCTGCAAGAAGAATTTAAAAAAACAAGACAAAACAAAAAACAATAAGCAGGATCTACATATGTCTGAATTCAAATATACAAAACCACACATAACATATTCACAAAATCCTGGAGCTAATGGTAAAATTATCCTACTTCACTAGGTTACCAACATTTATTGAGTCCTTGCATGTGCCCAGCATTGCCCTGGCCACCAAGACCAAAGCTAGCAAACCTTTAGCTTAGCCTCTTACCATTGGCTGTCACTCACCTAGTGAGTACCCAGGGCTGAATTGAAAAACAGCCAAGGCCCCAGCTCATGGAGCTTATGTGCTAGAAGACATCACGAAACCCACTACAATTTCAAATTCAATACTTATTTCTCATTAGATGACTCTAACAGTCTTTCCATCTCTAACATGAGCCTGAGCATTTGTAAGAAAGGTCACACGTGAAAATTTTGGCTATCAATAGTTATTTCTAGATAGAATGATGACTGGTGATTTCTTCCCCTAATTTTCTAAGATCTTTGCAAGGAGCATGGCTTATCTTTATAACAACCAAAAAAATTCCTATTTTACTTGTTCTAAGAAAACAAATTGAAGCATGACATTAAAGCTAGAAAGACTGACAGATCTGACCTAAGAAAAAATTTTAAACTTGTGTGTGTCAAAACAACCTTGAACAAGGTTCAAAGATACATGACAAATTGGAAAAATATTAGCAATTTATATAACAAAGAGGAAATAGCTATATTAAAAGAGCTTTCACAAATCAAAATAAAAATATAAATATTCCGGGGCGCCTGGGTGGCTCAGTTGGTTAAGTGACTGCCTTCGGCTCAGGTCATGATCTTGGAGTCCCGGGATCGAGACCCACATCAGGCTCCCTGCTCAGCAGGGAGTCTGCTTCTCCCTCTCCCGCTCCCCCCTCTTGTGCTCGCTCTCTCTCAAAATAAAAATAAATAAAATCTTTAAAAATAATAATAATAATATTCCAGTATAAAAATTGGTTAAAGAACATGACATTTTTTAAAGATTGGCTAAATGGCCAATAAATATTTGGAAATGTATTCAGCCTTAAAGCTAATGGAAAAAGTGTAAAACTTGAAACCCCAGTAATCTATAATTTTTTGCTTTTCAGTTGGGGAAATTTTTTAAAATGTGAAAATTCTTCGTATCGGTAAGCATGGGGAAAAACAGCACTTTGGGTGGAAGGAAAAATCAGTACAACCTTTCTGGAAGAAGTTTGGCATTTTGTAGGATCAAAACTTTCTTTCCTTTTTTTATAATGATTTCAGTTTTAAGTAATCTCTACACCTAATGTGGGGCTTCAGCTCACAACCCTGCAAGATCAAGTCACATGCTCCACTGAGCTAGCCAGGTGCCCCTCAAAATTTTCAAATGTGAAAAAATGAGGCAGATCTATATGAACTGAAATGGGAAGATGCTTAGATAATATTGTTGAGAAACAGACTGTAGAGAGCTAGGTATAGTATGATCTCATTTATACAAAAACTCATGTCTCTGTGTGTGTGTGTCTGCAATTTAAGAAAGAGAAAGAGAATTATAAATGCATAGAAAAAGGTCTAGAGAGATATATACCAAACCGCTAGCATGATTAAAACATTGATAATTTCATTTTAAAATTGATTTTAAAACATAGGCTCTGCCCCCACCCCATAGAGTCTGAACCCCTCCCACAGTTATCATCCTACTCACTTACATGAATAGATACATTTGCATATAAGTTTAATTGCATAAAAACATCTGGAGTCATATTCACCAATAACTGCTTATCACTAGGAAGTGAAAGTTCAAATGTTTACCATCTTCTTGCTAGTTGTCTAACTAGTTAGTTGTTTGAATTTTTAAGAAAAATATATATATGTTTATATTTTTTTAATAAGAGGGAAATAAAATTATTTTGGGGGAAAAAAGAAAATAAGTCAAGTATGAACAAGTATACAGGTTTAGGAGACCCGGCCTAGGCTGAAGCTCCCTTGGGCCACATGCTTAGCCTAGCAGGGTGTCTAAGAAACATGAAACATAAAAAATATTTCCACCTTGAGAAATGTAGTCATTGGTGGTTAAAGAGGGAAGACACCTTCTATGGAAAAGTTAAGATGAATACCTATTTAGCTAACATTAACAAACATCTAGAACCAGTCAACTAGCTGTAGAAACACTTTAAGCACATATCATATCTATGATGCCATGTTAAAATCCTTAGCTTGGAAGCACCCCATACTATGAAGAACAGAAAGCCTTAAAGGCACTTTCTGGGTAACAGGCCTGGGGACTATTAGAACTGAAGTGGGGGGTGCCTGGCTGGTGAGCTGGTAGAGCATGTGACTCTTGATCTCAGGGTCGTGAGTTCAAACCCCATGTTGGGTGTAGAGAGGAAAGGGAAAGGAAAGGAAAGGAAAGGAAAGGAAAGGAAAGGGGAAGGAAAGGAAAGGAAAGGAAAGGAAAGGAAAGGAAAGGGGAAGGAAAGGAAAGGAAAGGAAAGGGGAAGGAAAGGAAAGGAAAGGGGAAGGAAAGGAAAGGAAAGGGAAGGGAAAGGAAAGGAAAGGAAAGGAAAGGGAAGGAAAGGAAAGGAAAGGAAAGGAAAGGAAAGGGAAGGAAAGGAAAGGAAAGGAAAGGGGAGGGAAGGAAAAGAAAGGAAAGGAAAGGGAAGGAAAGGAAAGGAAAGGAAAAAGAAAAGAAAGAAAGAAAGAACGAACTGGACAGGACCCTTTGAAGACCAGAGTGCCAGGGTCTTGCCCTGGATTTCAAGTGTGAGAACTGCAGCTCTAAGTGAGTCAAATGCACACCATGATGAGAGGGTGTGCAGGATGGGTTCTCCTCCTCATTTCAACTCTGCAGAGTTCCTTTTCATCTTGGGAGCTGCTCTAATTTTTTTCTCACTGAATATGAGATTGCTGTTCACATTAAAACCCACTGCTGGTGACAGACAGACCCAGCACCCACCGGGGCCGGCAAACACAGTTTAGAGAATCACTTACGCTGCTTGAAGACTTCCAGGGCCCGCTTCAGGGTGCTAAAAAACAAGCACATGTATAGTTTCAGTTCTGGAAATTGGCTGTGCAATCTTATAATGCCACGGCATGCTTCTCTCTGCCCGCATCTCATGGCCTGTCAGCTCAACTTTGCCCGTGAGCTTGGGAAGACCACAAAGAATCAAGACTTTTGCCATTCACTTTCCTCTTTCTTACTCTCTCAATCTCAGGCACAAGCATTATACATTCTCCACTGTCCACCCGGGTACAGCAAGATGCCAAAATTCCTTATGCTTCATTTCCCCCAATGGTATTACAGGAGTTATGGTCCCTTTCTCATAAGAATACCGGTCCTTCGGTAAGATATGATAATGAGAAATATGAATACAAGCCAATAAAGGAAGGGTTCAAACTCTGGCTCCTGATCGCCCCCTGTTTCATGCACTCGTCAATCATTTGTGCTTATGGAACATAAACTATGAGCCAGGTGTTGTGGCAGATGTTAATGATTCAATGGTATAAGACAGACACAGTCCCAGACCTCACACTCCAATGGGGGAGACAGACATTAAACACATTGTATTAGTGTTCTATTGCTGAATAACAAATTACCACAAAATTAGCAGCCTAAAACAACACACATTTATTACCTCACGGTTTCAGTGGAGAAAGACCCTGACTCATTTTTCACACCTTCTCTTGATCTCCCCCATCCTCTTCCGGCCCATGGCTCCTCCTTCCTTGGAGACCCCCTTGCCTATGGTTTGAATTCTCCCCATCCTATACTTCTTTAAGTAAACCTCCTTCTGGGGTCACTTGGCCCTGGGAATGTTCTTGCTCAGGCTGCCTTCACAGAAGCAGATCTCACTGGGCTCATTCCAGCCACTCAGGTAGGAATGGAACTCTGTGAATTCATGGTCCCCCAGCCACAACAGCAAAAGATCATGGATCATTTCCTATATGTATATATGTGTGTGGCAAGTTTTGCTATTTTGCAAAGTAAAAACCCTCGTCTTTTCCAGCTGGCCACTTCTAGCTCTCACTTTTCCTGCTCTGTTCATTTATCCCAAAAGAAAGGATTCTTCTTTCTCCATGCCTTTTCTCACACAAACATTTCCAATTATTACAAGGATATCAAGTAGAAAAACGTAACTGCACATTCTCCATTCACCTTACCCATCTTATGATACAATCTTTCAAGGAACACAATGTACTAGAAAGTGTCCCTATCAAACAAGTATGCCAGTGGTCCAGAAGGACAAATGAGCATCACTGAAGCACAGACTTACTACTGGAATTAGTAAGAAAGGCAGAGGGTTATGGCAGCAGGTACAACCGGAAGTCCTTCTCCATGGCGAGCTGTGGACTTGAAATCTAGCCTTACCCACAAATTGTTCAGGGTCTAAAATTTTTCCCCACCCTAAGCCACTGGCTGAAGGGCCACTAAAAAGGCAGTCCAAATCTCTCTTTTGTTTGTCATTAGGTTTCTTGTCTCCCATCATCACTTAATTGCTATTTCCCTTGTTCAGGACATGATGACAATCCGGAGAGAGAATCGGAACGTTGAGGGTAGTGGCCTAGCAATGTCCATCTCCTCTTCTCCCTAGTGTTCTTCACTGTGGGAAGAGAAAATATTCTACCACCCTTTTAAATAAGCGCTTTGGCCTTAAACCCTAATGCGGCCCATTAGAGACCTGAGTCTCTCAATGTGGTCCAGGAGATGAAAAGTTCTAACTAGTCCACAGAGAAGCGAGTCTTGCACTCTTATCGAGGGCCCCTTCCTAAAGATCATCCTAGAGGTGACAGAAACAGAAGTCACCCAAATGACCTTTCTTTTTTTTTTTTAAGATTTTATTTATTTATTTGACAGAGAGATAGAGAGAGAGCACAAGTAGGCAGAGCGGCAGGCAGAGGGAGAGGGAGAAGCAGGCCCCTTGCTGAGCAGGGAGCCCGACTCAGGACTCGATCCCAGGACCCTGGGATCATGACCTGAGCTGAAGGCAGACGCCTAACAGACTGAGCCACCTGGGCGCCCCCCCAAATGACCTTTCATATCGACCTTGGAGACACCGTTGCCACGAATCATTTCCCGTTGCATCTTTCACTCTGAGGTACACTCTAAGAAGGAACACTGACTGGCTTTTGTCACAGAACACAGAGAACGATGCTAGAGGCTCTCTATGAATCTACTAAGTTATAGGTCAGATG
Organism: Neomonachus schauinslandi; assembly: GCF_002201575.2. Classification (NCBI taxonomy): domain Eukaryota; kingdom Metazoa; phylum Chordata; class Mammalia; order Carnivora; family Phocidae; genus Neomonachus; species Neomonachus schauinslandi. The sequence continues at coordinate 27,509,798 of NC_058416.1, read as the reverse complement.
TCTAAGAATATAATAAATATCATTTTGGATCAGGGCACCTGGGTGGCTCAGTTAGTTAAGTGTCTGACTCCTGGTTTGGGCTCAGATCCTGATCTTAGGGTCCTGGGATCAAGCCCCACACCAGGCTCCACACTCACCTGGGAGTCTGCCTGAGATTCTCTCTCTCCTTCTCTCTCTGCCTCTCCCCCACCATGCTTGCACTCTCACTCTCTCTCTCAAATAAATAAATAAATCTTTAAAATATATATATCATTTTGGGTCAGACTCATTCTGCTAAATATCAGAGAGCTCAATAAATATCAATACAGTAGCCTGTATGACCGCCCATGAAGCCACCAGCCCTGTAGATGAGAGAGTGTTCCTAAAGCCATATCTGTATTCAGTGAGTGACGGAAGAATAAATAAGTACAGAAACCTCACATCACTGGTGAGAACTATAAAATGGTGCAAAGACAATCTCTCAGAGTTGTCACAAACAGCGTGCATGCATGTGTGCATGTGCCTAAGCCCTTCTATTAAATGTCTAGTATAAAATTACATATAGTATAATCTTCCTGATGAAAAAGTATACATAGAAAAAGACTTCAAAGAAAATCTAGAAAGTTTTACTAATGGGTTGTGGCTTCATAGTTCATTGGAGCCTTCTTTCTATTTTTCTGTATTTTTCATAACTGGAAATAAGGGGGAGAAAACAATTATAAACTGTTTTCACCCAATACACGTCACCCCACTGGCCAGCTCTGTCTGCTGAAGCAATGGGGGCTCCTGGCAGTACTGGTCCACCAGGAACCTGGAACGAAGCGTGGCACCTACTTGATCTCCGACTGTCCACATGGCTTCTTCCTGGAGAGGTTGAGAAGGTCTTTGCCATATTTCTCTTCAATTGATGCCCTAAGGGGAACAGAAGAGAGAGCTCTGAGTCCTTCTTGGTGCTGACTCTTAGTTAAAACACATGGCACTCGCCTTGAGGGCAAAACTGCACCTCTGACGGGAGAAGCTCAGATATAACACCATTCTCTAAAATGCAGAAGTCCCTCTACTCAACAGGAAGAACTGCGAGAAGACCAGTGGTCTTCACCTCTAAGTCGCCAGCCTGGACATCACGGGAAAACCAGACATGGCCCCCTGACCAGCACAGGCTAGGGCATTACAGACTAACTATTCAAAACTATGACCCAAGGATTTATATACCAAAAATTGATTTTTGTTTATATTTATATACATATACTTAAGTGGCGTAGGAGATACTTCCACCAAATGCCGCACTCCTAAGGCCCACCTTTCTTCCCATGTTCTCGAGGGGTATCCTTTTAGCCATTCTATAGAGTTCCTCATTCACAGTCAATTCAAAGATGCAGCTAAACTGTAGCAACGAGAGGGACAGAATATAAACTCTGCAGCTGGCAGGTCTCACAAGAACAAAAGATCGTTACTTGGTGTAGTATGGTCTGTCTAATGTGCCAAATATCCCCATTCTCCCATCAGTTACAGTGTCCCAGGTACTGCAGCAGGAACACTGCAGTGCGTTCCGGGACCTGAGTTTCCTAGGTTTGAAACCAGATCTATCCTTTCTTAGCTGTCTGACCTTAGGCAAGTTACATAACCTCTCTGAGCCTCAGTTTCTTCAACTGTAAAATAAGGATGATAAAACTTACCACACAGGGTTATTAGGAGAATGAACAAGATAATGTATGCAAAATATATGGTAGCTTATATATGTATCTGGCAAGCCTTCAATAACTGGCAGCTATTAATATAATCTCACTTAATTGCCTCTAGCTACTCGCTGCAGGATGATGATCCTCATTTTTATATTCCTCGTTTCCTGCTCATATCAGGAGCTTGGTTTGTAGGCTGGCCCCATCCGGGGTTCTAGGGGTGAGAGAGTCCATGGGCTTGAGCACCAGGGACAAAATAGGTTCATTTCAGGGGCACCTGTGTGGCTCAGTTGGTTAAGTGGCTGCCTTCGGCTCAGGTCATGATCCCAGGGTGCTGGGATCGAGCCCTGCATCGGGCTCCCTGCTCAGTGGGGAGCCTGCTTCTCCCTTTCCCTCTGCTGACCGCTCTGCCTACTTGTGCTCTCTCTCTCTCTGTGTCAAATAAATAAAATCTTTAAAAAAAAAAATAGGTTCATTTCATTGTTAACCAGTGGAAGACCTCAAACTGGGATGTTCTGTAGAACCCTGCTTTTAGGGGCGCCTGGGTGGCTCAGGAGTTAAGCGTCTGCCTTCAGCTCAGGTCATGATCCCAGGGTCCTGGGATCAAGCCCCACGTCGGGCTCCCTGCTCAGCAGGAAGCCTGCTTCTCCCTCTCCCACTCCCCTGCTTATGCGCTCTCCCCCTCTTTCTCTCTCTCTCTCTCATGTGTGTGCTCTCTTTCTCAAATAAAGAAATAAAATCCTAAAAAAAAAAAAAAAAGATTCTTTCTCTTTCTCTTGGCTCCCCCAACTTGTGTGCTCTCTCAGTCTCTTTAAAAAAAAAAAAAAAAAAACCCTAAATAAAATTGAATAAAATAATAGGGCAGTGATGTTTGTTAAACTTTTGTTTTATGCATGTGTGTGCTGGGTGGCAGTGTAAATTTTTTTTATTTCCTTTTTCTTTAAAAAACTTTATTTTTTAATTTTTATTTTATTTCTTACTGAGGGTTACATTTAAAAAAAATGTGGACACCAATGATTTCCATCCCCATCCCCATTGTGTCAGGGGTCTCTTGGATGGTCCTGCCTGGGCAGCAGAAGCTTCAGTCAGTAGACAATGGCTCCTCATAGATGTATGGCAAGGCTAGTTCACTCCCAGGAGAAAATGTATAAAAGCCCTACCTGGAGGAGGAACACAAAAAGCGAGGGATGTTCTGCAATCTGTGTATCTTGCAGTTGTGAAACGCCTGTTTGCCGGCTACCTTGTCAGAGCTCTGCTGAAGAAAGGAGGAAGCCCACCTCCGGTGCCCATTAGGAGAAAGGAAAGGTGTAACTTGGTGTCACCACTGCCAACCAGCTTGGGTAGAAGAGGGAGGCTGGTCCCTCAAAGGAGGAGGTGCAGTGACCAGTTCCCTGGAGCCTGAGAGTGGACACACCTCTCCCCACCCACCCCTCCTGATATGCACCGTGTGTCAGGGCTCCAGTTCCCTGGGGACTTTCAAAGAGTTTAGGGAGAGAGGCCTCATTATCCAGGGTGGACAACCATAGAAATGTGATGTTGGGGCGCCTGGGTGGCTCAGTCGTTAAGCGTCTGCCTTCGGCTCAGGTCATGATCCCAGGGTCCTGGGATCGAGCCCCACATCGGGCTCCCTGCTCGGCGGGAAGCCTGCTTCTTCCTCTCCCACTCCCCCTGCTTGTGTTCCCTCTCTCGCTGTGTCTCTCTCTGCCAAATAAATAAATAAAATCTTAAAAAAAAAAAAAAAGAAGTGTGATGTTACCCAATGTTCTCTCGAGAAGAAAATAAAAACACTTGATGGAAAAACACGTTGATGTCTGGATCTCCAAGTTATAAACCTTTTACTTACTGTGTTACAAATAGAATCTGTTCAGGGGCGCCTGGGTGGCTCAGTTGGTTAAGCGACTGCCTTCGGCTCAGGTCATGATCCTGGAGTCCCGGGATCGAGTCCCGCATCGGGCTCCCTGCTCGGCAGGGAGTCTGCTTCTCCCTCTGACCCTCCTCCCTCTCATGCTCTCTGTCTCTCATTCTCTCTCTCTCAAATAAATAAATAAAATCTTTAAAAAAAAAAAAAAAAAAAAACAAATAGAATCTGTTCATTAGTTTGGGTCCTGGCAACAACCCTGATCTTTGGCCAAAGATCCCTCTACAGTGTTCCTTCATCCGGAATCACTGGGAAATTGAGTATTCTGGTGGGATAAGATTTTCCACAAAACTAACTTACCCCATTAAGTATGGAATTAAAAAAAAAAATCCTATCTATTAAAAAAAGAAAAGGAAAGGAAAAATCCTCTAAACTGGCATGGACTGCCCTGAACACCCCCTGCCCTCTGGAATGCTGTGACCCACCCCCCTCTTTCTCACTGCTCTGTGGCCATGGCCACCCCACCCCACCCCACCCGGGTCTCTGAATCAGGTAAGTCATGCTCATCTCCACCTGCAAGCTTGCTGTCCTCCCACAGACACCTAGCTACTCCTCCATCTATCAAATCCACACCACCCTCCGAGGGCCCCTCAAAGGTCCTGTCTGCCCCTCTTTATACCGGTCTTTCACAATCTCCCTCTCCCATGAGGTTTTTAGTGCTATGCGTATCACCTCACTGGATTTTATGATAATTTGTTTGCTGTTTCATTCATAAATCTCATCTGTCACAATGATTTCTAAGAACTTCAGGACAGAAGTATCATTTACTTCTTGGGTATCATCCCATAACCTAGAGCAGAGGACCTGTGAACCCCTGAAGACAAACAGAAAGCAGTAAATGGTTCCTTTGAGTGGGAGTGCTTTGTCTCCCCCTCCGTCTTCAAGGAAGAACAGCGTGTACCTCTCTTTCAAAAAGTCTTCAAACTCTTTGCAGTTCTTGCGGCCGTTGTTCAGGTGCTGGATGATGCAGTCGTAGCCTGTGGTGCTGAGGATGTCTGAGCTCTGGTGAGAAATGACATTGTGTCAGAGCGGGGACAGGGGGGACGGCAGCCCCAGGCCTGCAGAGTGCACAGGGCAGAGCACAGGGGGGAAGCCAGCAGTGGGAAGTTTCTGAAGCACTTCACCTCCAAGACATGTGACCAAAGAGAACAAACTAGAAGAAGTTAAGTGTGTATGCAGCCTTGGCAGAATTGTCAAAGTTATGAAACTAAAGGGCCACGAATCAGGAAGTAATGGGACAGAGAGAACACATGGATGAGGGAGCTGGCCGGGTTCTGTCCCTCCCTGGGCCCCCACCCAGAACCAGAACCAGGGCTACACAGTTTTCCCTTTGTCCTTAAACTTGTCACAGAGCTTGACACGGATGTCTCTTCCCACAACCAATAAGCCTGGTCTGCAGGGGGAGAGTTGAGGGTATCCCTACAAAAGGGCAAGCAGCTCTGAGCCAGGAGCCAGGCCCCAGGAGCGGAGAGGGGGCCCGCTTCCCACCGGGAAACATGAAGGGGACCCAGCATGACCCACCACATGGTCACTGGCTGGCTCCAGTTCGGGTGGGAGGGGAGATAGGAATGTGTTTTTTCATTTTAAATTAGCAATCTATACTATTTTATTCTACTGTGAGCTCTGAGGTTGGAGGAAGCTATCTAAGTCCCCAAAGCAGGGCGCCTGGGTGGCTCAGTTTGTTAAGCAACTGCCTTTGGCCCAGGTCATGATCCTGGAGTCCCTGGATCGAGTCCCTGGATCGAGTCCCGCATCGGGCTCCCTGCTCGGCAGGGAGTCTGCTTCTCCCTCTGACCCTCCCCCCTCTCATGTGCTCTCTCTCTCACTCTCTCTCTCAAATAAATAAATAAAATCTTTAAAAAAAAAAAAAAAAGTCCCCAAAGCAGTATCCCCAGAGACAGTATATTTTTAAAATCAACATCCCTCAGCCCCTTAAACCAACCAGTCAGGGGCTAAAGAATATCCCCTAAAGTGTCCCCTAATGAGGCTGGTTCCCTGGCTTCTACGTCCAAATGCATACAATAGGTTGCCAGATTCAGACTCCAGTCCCTTAGGGAGGTTAGTTAGGCTGCCCTGGGGTATGCCCTGGGGAGCTCTGAACTCACCCACCCCAGCCCAGTCCAGGTGATCACCCCTTCCCAGCCCCCAGTCAGCTGAGGGGGGTACCACTCTGCCCTTGGTGGTGACTGGGGGACTCCTGAAGACACCTCTCTACTTAGCCCCGGGCACCAGAGAAGCAGAATTTCTCTCTTCCATTTGCTGCCACTCACACAGCCTGGCCTAGCAGACAGGGTCTCAGGGAGATCCAGCAGGACCAAGGCTTGAGGTTGATTTAACGTGGCATTCAGAAACCTAACTGGCCATAACTCACACTGCATTTTTATTTTTTTTATTTTTTTATTTTTATTTTTTATTTTTAAAGATTTTATTTATTTAGGGCGCCTGGGTGGCTCAGTTGGTTAAGCGACTGCCTTCGGCTCAGGTCACGATCCTGGAATCCCAGGATCGAGTCCCACATCGGGCTCCCAGCTCAGCAGGGAGTCTGCCTCTCCCTCTGACCCTCCCCCTTCTCATGTGCTCTCTCTCTCTCTCAAATAAATAAATAAAATCTTTAAAAAAAAAAAAAAAAAGATTTTATTTATTTACTTGAGAGAGAGAGAATGAGAGAGAGTGAGCACATGAGGGGGGGAGGGTCAGAGGGAGAAGCAGACTCCCCGCCGAGCAGGGAGCCCAATGCGGGACTCGATCCAGGGACTCCAGGATCATGACCTGAGCTGAAGGCAGTCGCTTAACCAACTGAGTCACCCAGGCGCCCTCACACTGCATTTTTAAAGATGGATTATTATCGGAATAGTCAATTCTACACATATAATTACATCTAAGTAAGAAATGCCTTTAATTCTATGAATTCTGGCTGTTGTTTCAGCATAGATTTAGGCCTCGGGAAGCCTAAGGAAACAACCTCCACCAAAGCTTCATTCCTCTCCCCACCCCTCCATACACACTTCTGTCTCAGCCAGGTAGGCTTCTTACAGTCACCTGCAATGTAGTGCTCAGCAGCAACTCTAAGACAATGTCTGCATTATCCCCTCCTGAATCCAAATCCAGCCCCTCAACCCCCAAGTTTTCTGGAAGCCTCCTCTGAGTAGCCCCGATGCCCCCTCCCCTGGGCTCTCAGAGCGCCCTGCCTCTGAATTTGCTGTTCGGTATCTACCACATGAGGAACCTTGCTGTCCCAACCCTTCACAAGTTCCTGCAGCTTCTTCCTAGTCTGGGGCCACTCCTACACACACACACACACACACAACCAACCAAACCATCTAGCTTCATATGATGCACACCAAAGGTCTGCAGTAAAAATCTGTAGGATGAAAATGCCTCTTGTGTTCCAGCCAGATGCATCCAAGGAGAAGGATGAAAACAGACTCTGGAGTGAATGAGTGAATGCATGGATACACAGGGCCACAGTCAATGCTGGTCTGTAGACAGAAGTGCTTTGCCCTTCCCAGAAAAAGCACTTGGGTTCTCTGTCTTATGATATTCATTTGAAAAAGGTACTTTCCTTTTTCTTAATGAAAGGTGCAGACACTCTTTGGGCTGGGCAGGAAGGATTGGAGATAGACCGGGGTTTCATGGAAACACACCAGATCACTAGGACTCCTGGCTGTCAGCCTTAAAAAAACAGAACTGCTGCTTCAGAGCAGAGACTGGGATACAGAGGCGACCAAGAAAGGAAACCCCCAAGGGTTTGGAGGCCAAGTACGACAGAAGACTGCATGAGCACCGAGATGGCATCACAAATCTGCCATCAGAACTGATAACCCCATAACCCCAATATCCCCAGCTGGGTAAACGGAGCCCTCTACACAATATCCCTGACTTCCCTCCCCCAGCTTTTCCCACACTGGTCTCTTCCCTGACCTCCAAATGAACAGTTTATGTTTCTACCCCAGGACTTTTACACATGCTCCTCCCCCGCCCCCGCCCCCGCCCCCAGTGGGAATGCCATTTCCTCCTCTTCACTTAAGTCTCACCTCTGCTTCAGAGCCAGTTCAAATCCCATTTCCTCTCTGGAGTCTTCCTCAAGTAATCCCTCTACAGTCGTCTCTTCCTCTTCTGACTACCCAGAGTGTTTAATGCCCATTCCTCTGTTTGGCTCTTATTCTGTATTATTTTATGTCTTTAGTTAACATCTTTTAAAAAATTAGTTAACTTCGTCAAGATTTCTGGATTACACCCAACTTTTATCACCCACAGCAGCTTCCACATTAATGGTGTTTGAGAAATGTCTGTTAATTATATGTCAACTACATACAAGATACTAACAAGGTTACAAAGCCCTCATTAGAGTTCTCGCGACCAAGGAGCCTATTGTTCACTTAGGGAGTCAGTAAAAGACAATTACATAAAATAAACGTGCATGCACAGGAAAATGAGAGATTAAAACAATATACAAGACTATAAAGAGAAAATATGTAATGAATGAGGTAGAGAAGAAAGATTAGGCTTGGGTCATCAGAAAGAGAAGAAATAAGATTTAAACTGAGTCTTTTAGAATGACTGGGATTCACACGAAAAATCAGAAGATATTTCAAACCAACTGATAGTGAAGAAAATGGTATATCAACATTTATGAGATGCACCAAAATAGTGCTTAAAGGGAAACTTAGAGCTATAAATGCTTATATGAGAAAAAAAAGTTTCTAAAATTAATGATCTAAGACTTCACTTAATGGAACTAGGAAAAAAGAATGAATGAAATCTGTAGTAAGTAGAAGGAAGGAAATAAAAGTAGTGGAACACAATGACACAGAAATGGACCAAGAAAAAATGTTCATGAAAAATTGCTTACCTTCCCGGGGAAATTCAAATTAAAGTCACAGTAATATCTATTTCATGCCCATGCCCACTAGAGCAGCTAAAATTAAAAAGTCAACATTGAATGTAAGCAGGAATGCTGAACTACGGGAACTCTCATGCATTGCTGATGGGAGTATAAAAACGATACATTTTGAAAAATGGTGATCTCTCGAAAAGATAAATATATACATACCCCATGACCCAAAGTTCCACCCCTCAGCATTTACCCAAGCAAAATAAAACGTATGTCCACAAAAAGACTTGCACGAGAATTGTCATGGGAGTGTTAGATGCAATAACCCAAAACTGGAAACAACCCAAATGTCTAACAACTGATGAAGGGCAAACAATGCGTGGTATATTCATACAATGGGATACTACTCAGCAATAAAAAGACAGAACTCCTGACCCATGAAACCACATGAATGGATCTCAGAAACCTTACAAAAGTGAAAGATGCCAGGGACAAAAAGTATGTGCTGTGTAATATCATTGACACGACATTCTAGGACAGGCAGGCAGTCCTAGGACTTATTTCTATGGGAAAATAGATAACAGTGATTGCCTGAGCGAGAAACTGAGGCTGGAGTGGGAAGGGCCCCTCAGGGAATTTCCTGGAACGATGGAAAAGCATACACCCATGTGACCTGCAGTCCTATCAAGATCATCCTATAGAGAGGTGTGGGCTGTACAGGTGTGTGCAGTTTTCGAAACTCACTGACCTAGGCATTTTATCTTATGTAAATTACACCTCAATAAAATTAAAAGGTGAAAAAAAAATGGATTAGGATGCAGAGGGAGAACGGGCAGGAGGCAGTCAGTAGAAGGAACAGAGGAAGCTAAGCCTTAGAAGTGGACCTGGGCTTGGAGTCCTGGGCGGGGCAGGGAGATGAAAAAGAAGGGAGAGCGGATCCAAGCACCCAACAAACCTCCCCAAGACCCAGAACGTAAGGTTTCATGATGCTCAAACTACAAAGAGGTAAACAGCATTCAGGTTTCAACCAATGGGTTATAGTTAAACCACAAAGGCATTTCAGTTTTTTGTTTTGTTTTGTTTTAAAGATTTTATTTATTTATTTGAGAGAGAGAATGAGATAGAGAGAGAGAGCATGAGAGGGGGGAGGGTCAGAGGGAGAAGCAGACTCCCTGCCGAGCAGGGAGCCCGATGCGGGACTCGATCCCGGGACTCCAGGATCATGACCTGAGCCGAAGGCAGTCGCTTAACCAACTGAGCCACCCAGGCGCCCGGCATTTCAGTTTTTTTAAAGACAAAAAACTTGTCAGATCCAGCGGTGAGCACATGGGTGCCACATCAGCCGACACGTGAACCAAAGAAGAGGACTAACAGTCTCCTGGGCATGGTAGCAGGCAGCCCAGACCAGGTGGGGCTGTGGGTTCACAGGAGGAAGTCTCTGCGGGCTGCCTGGTGGAGGGTAACCCCACTGCCCACCAGCTCCCCACCCCCTAACACTCAGGTCTGATTCCACTCACTCAGTCCAGGCACATACACGCGCTGAGCCCCCTGCTGCAGGGGCCTCTGAGAACTTGTTCCCTGGCTCCTTTTCCCCCATGGGGCCTCTGGACAGAAGGATGAAGGCAGAGGGAAAGCAGAGAGGACCTGCAGCTTCCAAAGCTGCCATCCGAGCTACAGGTGCTGCGCCAGAGTGTCCCCACGCCTGGTTCTGTGCTGCATCTCACGGCCACCCTATCGGTCACGGTGTCTGCTACACACGGTTTCTCTACATGGGGGAATCACCCAGGCAGACCCCCAGGTCCCACCCAGACCCGCCGGTTCTGAGCGTGGGGAATCTCCATTGTTTACACTCCTTGCAAGTGACTTCATGCCCTTTGAGAACAGCTGCCACAGCAATGATGACAGACAAGAAAACAATCAGGGTTCCTGCGCAGAGGCGCTGAACACGGAGGAAAGCAGGACGCACGCGCACGGCAGACGCGGGACGCAGGAGAACCACTGCTGGGAACGGGCACGAAGAGGGCAGAGAACGACTCCATGGCTTGCACTTCGTTATGAAACCTCTTTGAGTAAAAAATGCAAATCAGCGTTGATGCCTTCTGGAGGGCCCCACCAGAAGGGGGCGGGGCCGCTGACTTTGGCGTTCAGTACAAAGGCTGCGTTTGGCGGCCACCGGGCGTGTGACGCATCGGCCGGGCGCACTTTGCATTACGGGTCCACCGCAAGGTCCAGAAACACAGCGAGGCGGGAGCTATTTCCATGTTTTACAGCTGGAGAAAATAAGGCGCTAGGAAGTGAGGGTCTCCTGACCACTGCCTCCAACCGCAATGAAAAATGTTAACCCTTAACCAACAATATTATCCAAATCTCTGTCATTCATTAAGAGCTAGACCGCGACAGTCGGCGTGGGATACGGACCAAGGAGGCATTCCTGTTAGCTCCCTGTGCTCTCCACCTGGACCTTGCTTTCCTACTTTCTTTCGTATCTCCTTTACCCAAAGAGGTAAAACCAAATGGTTCAAACTCACCTTATCAGCAAATAAGGATTAATTATTGTTAATTAATATTAAAAATTAGGTCCAATATTCATTGAATGCTTGCTCTATTCCAAAGAGCATACCAACTATTACGCATGGAATGTCCTGTTTAATCCTTGTAACAATCCTATAACACAGGTATCATTGTTATCTTCATTTATAGGACAAGAAACTGAGGATCAAAGTCTATATCCGTAAACCACTTGACCACACAGCTCTCTTCCTGGAGGACGAGGACTGTAGCTAACTTTCTGTCAGTCCACTTCCTAGCAATTCTAAAGATTTTATTTTTAAGTAATCTCTACACCCAAGGTGGGGCTCCAGTTTACAACCTCCAGATCGAGAGTCAGGGGCTCTGCCGACTGAGGCAGCCAGGCATCCCGCCCCCACCCAGCAATTCTACATGGGCACACCCTGGCTTTCATGCCATGCTTGGGTTTGAGTCCAAATTCTACTGTGCCAGCTGTGTGACCTTGAGCTAAGAGCTCAGTCTCCCTTCGTGTGATTTTACAAGGCTGTAAAATGGGGATGATTGTAAGGATCAAATGAGATACTGTGCTTTGAGTTTGTCAAGTGCTTCATAGACTAAAGGAATGAAGGGAGACGCATTCAGATTTCTCAAGACCAGGCCACATGAACAAAAAAGCATATGTATTTGGACCTGTGTGAACTTTTTCCTACGTAGCCTATGAGCTATTCAAAAATAAGTATGTCATCATCAGAGGAAGCAGCAGGAATGTGTCAGAGAGACCTCAGCATGAGATAAGGAAACTGCTGTTTTCAGCCATGTGTTCCTAAAACCTAAAGTCAAAGTCATCTCATGGTTGTGTCCTTAAGCCCTCTCTTAAGCCATAACAGGGGACTCTGAAGACAAGAATGAAGCCCACCCCAGTTCCCACTCCAGCGGTGCTCTGCAAGCCCACAGAGTACCTCCTGTGCAATGCCAAACCTTTGCATCAGAAAAAAAAATGATTGGAAGGATTCCAATGTTCAAAGGATTCCAAAATGTTCAAAGCAATTCTCTTCTGGGGCGCTGGCGTGGTGCAGTGGGTTAAGACCCAACTCTTGGTTTCAGCTCAGGTCATGATCTCAGGGTTGTGGGATCAAGCCCGGCACTGGGCTCCGTGCTCAGCAGGGAGTCTGCTTGAGATTCTCTCTGCCTCTCCCTCTGCCCCTCCCCCCACTCTCTCTCCTTCTCTCAAATAAATAAAATCTTTTTTAAAAAAAGGAAAGCAATTCTCTTCTTACTATTTCTGTATTTTCTAAATTTTCTATAAAATTGCTTTAATAATCTGAAGTCTTTCTCCCTACCTCCATCCCTTAAAGGTCTTTTTTTTTTTTTGAGGTCTTTTGTTTCTCCCCCATGTGTTCGCCAGCCCCACTAACAAACGGTCCATAACCACAATGGAAAGTAGAGAAGAGCCCAATGAGGAAGCTGGAGATTTGTAGGAATTTCTGTTATATAAAAAGCAAATGGGGGGCGGGGCGCCTGGGTGGCTCAGTCGTTAAGTCTGCCTTGGGCTCAGGTCAATCCCAGGGGTCCTGGGATCGAGCCCCGCATCAGGCTCCCTGCTTGGTGGGAAGCTTGCTTTTCCCTCTCCCACTCCCCCTGCTTGTGTTCCCTCTCTCGCAGTGTCTCTCTCTGTCAAATAAATAAATAAAATCTTTAAAAAAAAAAAAAAGTGAATGGGGCTAGATGGACAGAGGACAGAAGCCAGTATTCCCACCCATGCAAAAGAGAAGTTCCACAAACTTTCCCAGGAAAGCCCCAGAAACCCTCAAGCCCAACTCAGCAAGGGCTGGATCTGAAGCAACCATGGAAAATCGGCAGGGTGTGTGAAGGCCACGGGAACCCGGCCAGTGCCCTCCCCTGCTCTCAGTGCAGGCCGAGCAGCTGATGCTGATTTTTGTGCCAAAGCCCCAAATGGTGCGGACTCCACCCAGCAGCAGGCTGCTGGCAAGGACATGAAGACCAGAACAGCAACAGGCGACTGACCCTAGGTACCATCAGAGCTTCCACAGTAAAAACTGAAAGAAATAAAGGTTATGCACGGTTCTAAAGCCCTGTAAATGCCCTTCACCTCCAGGGTAACACCCTTCCCACCTTCTCACTCCAGGCAGGCAAAACTATCAGAAACTGCCATGATTTCTAGATATACAAGTATCTACTTGGAAAACCAGATATTTTATCAAGCAAAAAGCTAGGAACTGAATTACTTTTTTTTTTTAAAGCATTTGCTTTCGTATATGTCAATAATAACCACGTAAGAACATAACTTAAAACACAAAGTCCTATTCACAATGCCAACAAGACTATAAAATACCTAGGAATAAGCCTTTTTGAAGGAAAACTATAAAACATTACCAAAAAATACAGACAAAATTCACAATACGTCTAGAAACATATCCTAGTCCCAGATGGAAAAATCTCATACGGGAAAGATTCAGTTCTCCCCAAGTAAATCTATAAAGTTAAAATCATTTCAATCAGAATCAAGATCTCAGTGGGGTTTCTTTTTAAATTTAACTTCATTCCAAAGCCCACCTAAAAAGAGTAGGTGAATGAAAATAGCCCAGAACATGTCAGAAAGATAAGTAATGAGTAAGGACTTAGCCTACCATATAAAAAGCAGCGTAAAGTAAGAAAAATTTTAAAAGTGTGGTACTGACATTGAGAATTGATACTCAGGTAAACAAAATACAAATAACAGTCCAGAAATGGTTTTATGCACACAGGGGATTTAATATATGATAAAGGAAGCATTTGAAACCAGAAAGCAAAGGATGGCTTATTTAATAAATGTTATTGTGACAATGACTGTCCATTTTGCCAAAAATTAAATATAGACCCCTTTCTAACATCATACTCTAAAATAAATACCTGATTAAGTAAAGGTCTAGGCATGAAAATCATACACATGTAAGAAGAAAATACAGAATATATATCTTTTTAAATATTGAGGTAAGAGATTTTTCTAGACAGCAAACTTAGAAGACATTAAAAAAAAAGGGTAAATTAGCCTATTCTGAAAATACAGTTTAGCAAAATTGACCTCATTTGAGATAGAAAGTTTAAACAGGCCGATTTTCATAGAAGAAACAGAAAGTAATCAAGGAGCAGAAAAAAGCAACAGAACTGGATGTTTTCACAGGAGAATGGAATTCCACCAAATCGTCAGGGGAAAAAAGTATTCCTAAGGTCCAAAATTGATTGGAAATGAAAGAAAATGTCCTAATTCATCTTGTAAAGCAAGAATAACATAATATTTAAACTTGATGGAGTACAAAAAAGAAAGTTACAGACCAATATCACTTATAAATATTAATCAAAATGTTCTAATATTAGCAAAATAGGGGTGCCTGGGTGGCTCAGTTGGTTGAGCAACCAATTCTTGGTTTTGGCTCAGGTCAAGGTCTCAGCTTGGGATCGGACCCCTGTCATCGGGATCCGTGCTCATTGAGGAGTCTGCTTGAGATTCTCTCTCCCTCTGCCTCACTCCTTCCCCCCACCATGCCTCTCTTGAATAAATAAATAAATCTTTATAAAATGTTAGCAAAAATAATCCAATGCCACATTCAGAAGACAATATAACATGACTAAGTGGGATTTACTCCAGGAATGAAAAATTGGTTTACTATCAGGAAGTTTATTAACCTAATAAAACACTGTAAGAAATCTAAACAGAAAAATCATGATTTTCTCCATAGATGCCTGTGGTAGGCTGAATAACAGACCCCAGAGATACCCAGGTCTTAATTCCTGGACTCCATGAACTTTATCTTATATGGGAAAACAAGTCTTTGTAGATATGATTACATTAAGAATCTTGGAAATAGGGAGATTATCCTGGATTATTTGGGTGGGCCCTAAATGCAATCACAAATGTTCTTAAAAGAAGGAGCCGAAGGAGATTTGATACCAGGAAGGAAAAGCCATGTGACCACGGAGGTGAGACTGGAGTGATGTGTCACCAGCCAAGAAATGCCAGCCACCAGAAGCTGGGAAGGAAAAGGAACAGATTCTTCCCTGCAACTTCCAGTACGGCCCTGCTGACACCTTGATTTCATCTTAGTGATGCTGGTTTTGGACTTTTGGCCTCCAGAACTGGGAAGAATACATCTCTACTTGCAGAGGATATAATACACATGGAAAGATAGTCTTTGTTCTTGGATAGGATGACTCACAGTCCTAAAAATGTCAGTTCTGAGTTAATTTGTAATTGTAATGCTATCCCAGTGAAAATACCAACAAGTTTTCTGTTATGTGGTTAAAGTTCATACGGAAATCATAAAACTGCAAAGGTGGCCAGGAAAATACTGAGAAGGAAAAGTTCTGAAGGGAAGCCTGCCCTACCAGACATTTAGACATATTATAAAGCCTCCATAATTAACACACTGCAGGACTGGTGCAGAAATAGTCAAACAGACCAGTGGAATAAAATATAAAGTCCAGAAATAGATGCAAGTACACATGGAAATTTAATGTATGCTAAAGGTAGCATCTCACATCACTGGGGCAAAATGGACTTTTTCATAAGTGGTGCTGGGGCAACTGTTAGCCATTTAGAAAATGATAAAAATAGATTCAAACCCCATACCATACACAACAATAAATTCAAAATGGATCAGAGATCTCAAGGTAAAAAACATGAGACCTGCAAGTACTAGAAGTAAACATTCATGGGGCGCCTGGGTGGTTCAGTTGGTTAAGAGTTTGCCTTCGGCTCAGGTCATGATTCCAGGGTCCTGGGATCGAGCCCCGCATTGGGCTCCCTGCTCAGTGGGGAGCCTGCTGCTCCCCCTGCTTGTGCTCTCTCTCTGTCTAATAAATAAAATCTTTAAAAAAAAGAAGTAAACATTGCAAAAGGTTTTCTAACTGTGACTTAAAACCCAAGTGCACTGGGGCGCCTAGGTGGCGCAGTCGGTTAAGCGTCTGCCGTGGGCTCAGGTCATGATCCCAGGGTCCTGGGATTGAGCCCCACATAGGGCTCCCTGCGCGGCAGGGGGCCTGCTTCTCCCTCTCCCTCTCCCCCTGCTTGTGTTCACTCTCTCGCTGTGTCTCTCTCTGTCAAATAAATAAATAAAATCTTAAAAAAAAAAAAAAGAATGAGAATTGGGGCGCCTGAGTGGCTCAGTCAGTTAATCATCTGCCTTCAGCTCAAGTCATGATCCCAGGGTCCTGGGATTGAGTCCCACATGGAGCACCACATGGAACCCTGCATCGGGCTCCCTGCTCAGCTTCTCCCTCTCCCTCTACCTCTTCCCCCGTTCGTGCTCTCTCTCATTCTCTCTCTCAAATAAATAGATAAAATCTTTCAAAAAAAAAGAATGAGAATTATCACTAAGGACTGATACGGGTTGGCTTCCAGTCTATATTTTTTACAGTAAAGAAAGCAAAGGGCAGGAGGGTAACTGCAGTGTGGTCACAAAGTCTGGAAACACAGACAAATATTACAAAATAAATGATTCATTGCTATTACATTACAAAGTGTTCGATGACATCATATGACATGTTGAACGTGTTGTCCTTGACTGGCAATGCATAGTTCAATAAGTTCTGCAAAACCGCTATGAACATGGCTTATTAATACAGCATTTCTGTCAACCCCCGCACATGCACCTTTGCATTGCTTTGAGGGATTCATGGGTCTAATTTTCATGGAATAAACCTGCCATTAACATGCCCCAGATGTAAACAAGGATTGTCAGTTACAAAAAATAAAACAACCGCATACACATTTCCAGACTCTGTGGCCATTCTGTATAGAATATTGCCTTTTGCATTAAGAAAGAAAAGAAAATGAGAAAATATATCTTATCTGCTCATTTGTACAAAAAGAAACAGGAAAAACAAACCAGAAATTAATGAAATTAGTCACGTACAAGGGGTAAGTGAGATCAGAGTGGACAAGAGAGGAGTGGAATTGGGACAGAAGGAGTGGGGGAAGGTGATGCTTCTCTGGGCACACCTTTTTAAGTTGTTCTCACTTTTGAAATTTGTTAACATTTTACACAGTGGGAAATGCTGGAAACGTGCGAGTAAGGGAGAAACCTCTAGAGTGGAACACAAAGAGAAAGAAGCGAACCTAACCTCATTTGAATGAATAAAATCACCACACTGAAGGAGAGGGAGGTACGACCAACCCGAGTAACTTTTGTACACCCTATTCTGATAATGTACTCTCAGCCTAAGGCCAAAAGAAGTCAACACATTAAACTCTAGCTTGGTTCTCGTAATGCTATTGGTTAGCAATTCTGAAACTACTTTCTGGTGTCTTAGGTCCTGAGTAAATGAGTAAATATACTATGAATAACGGGAGCCAGGTTTCCCTTAGGTAAGGGAGTAGTGACATACTAGAGCTAGCTCACCCCAGTGAGGACCAATTCTGCATACCTCTTCCTAGCTCCCCCCTGAGTAATGTCACGTTGGTGGTTTGAAACTGGCCACAGACGGAGTTCTTACATGATGGAAACTGGCAAATGCTGCAAAGCAAAATTTGTATCCACTGGATAAAATGCAGCAAGTGGGGGAATGGAATTGGAGGTATCACTATGCATACTTATGTTCCCTCACTCTGTCTGTTGAGAGAGCCTAGAAACAAGGAATTCCACAGGTAGCAATAAGTACACCCAAAGCACAAATACTGGTTTCTCAATCCTATTCTCTTAAAAGGAACCAGGGCTCTTTGGAGAAATGGCAGATTCCAGGACTGGGGCAGAGAAATTAGCTATTAAACCTATAACATCTTGTCCCAGAAAGCAAGGAGTGCTCAAAGAATGATGGGAATATATCCAAAGGACACAGGATCTAGGACACGTGATCCAGTTTGGAGGGGCTCCTTGCTATACAAACCTAGCAAAAGTGGAGCATCAAGGTAAATCATGATGGTAACATATTATAATCCATTGAATAAAATAAGAATCCATGTGTGCATACTAACAGAGAAAGAGAGAGAGGGAGGAGAGAAAGCTCTTCCTTACAGTAGAATACCAACTTTATTGTATAGATGGAATCAGAAAATCACCATACAAAGACTTTTTCATGAATGTTCATAGCAACTTTAGTTGTAACAGCTGAAAACTGTAAACAACTCAAATATCCATCAAAGATCAATGGATAAACAAACTGTGACATTTCCATAAAGTGGAATATAACAAAATTGAACATATAACAAAAAACAACTTCACATTTTACTACAGATTCATTTCTATTATGTGCGGTAAGACCATGACTTTGTGAAAGACAATTATCCCTCCAAATTTAACATAGAAGGCATTAAGATTTAGGAGACATTAATGTTCAGAAAGTTGGCTAATGTTCAATTATTACCTATCTAACCTTCAACATGATCCAAATCTCTCTCTCCCTCCCTCCTTCTCCTGCTCTGCCTTTCTGTCTCTCTCTCTCTCTCTCTCTCTCTCAGACACACACACACACCCCTCAGGGACATGAGAAATTTGATTTACAAATCCACTGGGACAGAAAAATCTAAGAACTGAAGGTGGGTGTTTTAATCCATGAGGAACAGTAGACCACCCCCAAGGGCACTGCTAATGTTAGTGCTAACACTTTCCCAGTTACTAAAAGCAAGTTGAAGTTCTATAGTTTACCCCTGAGAGGGGCATGACTGCCTATATCACAGGATAAAATCAGTGGTGCATCATTCCATTTTAGCATATGTGCTGCTGAAGCGAGTACAAATCAGTGTCCAGAAATACAGACTCAAAAGTCCTCCTCCTGGTGCACAGCATGCCTAAGACACCGCACGGGCCTGGAGAGAATGAGTGCCAGGAAGTGGTTACACCTAAAACTGGAAGTCAGTCCCCAGTAGGGAAGCAAGGGAACAAGAGAGTGGTTCTCCAAACCCCAGCAGTCGGCCAGCAGAGCCAAGAAAGCCAGCCAGATCAAACACCCCACGGACCACCACCACTGTCAAAGCAAATAAGAGAACTAAGCCAGGAATCCAAAGTAGGTCAAGCCCAGGGAAATGTCCAAAGTCACTGCCCTGGCTGACTTGTATTCCCTCCTGCTCCACGTGGGTGGGAAGTTTGAACCCAATCCATAAAAATTCCCACCAGCCTCTGACCCCCTTCGTGTCACATCCCCACCGAAATACCATTTTTTTTTAAAGATTCTATTTATTTATTTGAGAGAGAGAATGAGAGACAGCACAAGAGGGAAGAGGGTCAGAGGGAGAAGCAGACCCCCCGCTGAGCAGGGAGCCCGATGCGGGACTTGATCCCGGGACTCCAGGATCATGACCTGAGCCGAAGGCAGTCGCTTAACCAACTGAGCCACCCAGGCGCCCCCGAAATACCATTTTGAATGCCTTTAATCTCTATCTATTATCCTTATGGTGTACCCACTAGGCAAACCAGATACTCAAAGGAGAAGAAATCTCCAAGTCTTGGGGCGATATGTAACTGTGAAGACTCATAAATAGCCACATCCCTGCAGAAGTAATGTCTAGGATGCACGTCCACAGCTGCTAACTGGGAAATCTCAACCGCATGCCTTATCCCATACTCCAGTAATCCCCATATTCCATCGATTGGGTTTTTTTCCATGACAATTTAGCTGAAGCCAAGAATTTGCAAATTAATAGAAAATATGTAATGTTCATGAGAATAACTTTTTCTAAGGTAGAACCTGGCCTCAGTGCAGCCATTCCTCTTCAATATCTTCCATCCTCTTCATCTCTATTTCTGAAACC
Organism: Neomonachus schauinslandi; assembly: GCF_002201575.2. Taxonomy (NCBI): domain Eukaryota; kingdom Metazoa; phylum Chordata; class Mammalia; order Carnivora; family Phocidae; genus Neomonachus; species Neomonachus schauinslandi. Next base: position 27,490,137 of record NC_058416.1, on the reverse strand, counting down.
CCAGGGCCTAAATCGGAAGAATCCTCAAAAAAATTTCCCTTATGTTCTCAGGGTTTGGATTTGCCAAGGCAAAAGCGGGTTTATAATTTCTAACACATTTTGGACCAAAAATGAATCGGAGTTAATTATCAATTGATTAGAAAAGGGAATTGGGGGCGTCTGGGTAGCTCAGATGGTTAAGCATCTGACTCTTGATTTGGGCTCAGGTCGTGATCTCAGGGTCCTGGGATCGAGCCCAGAATTGGACTCTGTGCTCAGCGGGGAGTCTGCTTAAGGACTCTCTCCCTCTGCCCCTCCCCCAACTCATGCTTGCTCTCTCTCTCTCTCACTAAAATAAATAAATGTTTTTTTTTTTTTAAGTGCAATTGAGCAGAATATCCATGTCCTAAATATTGGAGGTAATTAAAGAGTCTATTGACTTTCCCACAGTATTCTAGCCTCGGAGCACTACTGTATTAGAGAGCATCTTAGAGCTCAGCCATATATCTCGTTTCCATCCTTTTATAAATGAAGGAATGCAGGCCTAGGTTGCAACTTGACCAGTCATTATATTCTCAACATGAACAGAAATACATAATGCAAAAAGTGTTACTCAACCAACAATAGTCAAATACATGCAATATTCTCCAAATGTGCCCCTCGGGATGATTAACTTTGGTTCTGAGGAATAAGACCAAGTAATACATTTTTTTATTCAGAAATTAATCATCCTTCATGTCTCGGTGGTTCAGCCTTCCCCAACCCCTGAAATATGTGACTCTTGTTTCTACTTGTTTCTTGTGACTCCATAAAACTGACAACACTTTGTGTTGTCTTTGAGGAGTTTTTTCAAAGTTTTTATTTAGATTTAGTTAAGTTTTGATGTTAGTTTATTTTATTATTATTTTTTTAATGTTATTTTTGACTTCACTGCTTCTATGTCACTGAGACCAGACCAAGTTTACTGTATTTTGGATTTTCTGTACTTTAGGTCCATGACTTTTGGGAATGAGAATGTCTTACATATTCAAATTTCAGACTTACTCATGTCTTAAATGTCACAATTCTAGAAGAGACAGGAAGTATTTCTTCCAGTATATGTTCTCCTAAGTCCATTGACTTTTCTCCTCTAACGTACTGATTTCTTAGCCAGCCTGATCCAAGGAGCATTTTGCATGAATTTTGAGCACAGAGGATATTCAGGCATCTTAGATGTGAAACCTGTGTTAAAATGACACTTGACTGAACTAGACCAATAAATCTGATTCACTGATGCTACATTTTAACTCAAGTGAGTTGAAAACTTGTATCCATACAAACCTACACATGAATGTTTAGACCAGCTTTATGCTTAACTGCCCCAAATTGGGAGCAACCAAGATGTCCTTCAGTAGGTGAATGGATAAACAAATCCATACTAGGCAATATTATTCAGCCATAGGAGGAAATGAGGTATCCAGCCATGAAAAGACATGGGAGCATCTTAAATACATATTGCTAAGTGAAAGAAGCCAATCTGAAAAGGCTATGATTCCAACTACATGACATTCTGGAAAAAGCAAAACTGAAGACAATAAAGAGGTCAGTGGTTCAGAAGGAGGGAAGCAAGAATGAATAGGGGATTTTTCAGGTCAGTGAAACCACTCTGTATGATACTACAATGGTAGATATATGACATTATGCATTAGTCAAAACCCATAGAACACAGTGAACCTTAATATAAACTATGGACTTTAGCTAATAATAATGTATCCCTATTGGGGCAGCAAGAGTAACAAATGTACCACACTAATGCAAGATACTAATAATGGGGCAAACTGGGGGCTCGGGGGGAGTAATTTAGGAACCCTGTACTTTTATTCAATTTTTCTGTAAACCTAAAACTGCCCTAAATAATAAAACCTATTAATTTTAAAAATTCTTGAAACTACCCTCAGTAACACAGCATGCTTTAGCTTTCTAGGTAATTACTAGAAACAGGACTTTAGTGACTTGATCATTTCAGCAAATTGGCTTTTGTCAAAATGATCCTCAGCAATCTGGCCTGGATCCTGCTGAAGCCACACTTATCTTTCTGTTCCTCAAACAGGCCAGGCCCTTCCAGCCTCATGTTTTCTCTCCCCTTCCCCCAGCCCTCTGGAAGCCTGGCTGGACCTTACCCTTCCCATCTCAGCTCAAATATCATCTTTTGAGAGTGATCACTCTGCCCACCCCCCAAACACATGGAGTGACCATCTAATCACCTTATGTTGTAGGCAGAATAATGACCCTCCCTGAGGGTGATTTTTTAAAATATTACTTTAAAGGGAGCACCTGGCTGGCTCGGTCAGTGAAGCATGCAACTCTTGATCTCAGGGTTGTGGGTTTGAGCCCCATGTTGGGTGTGGAAATTACTTAAAAATAAAATCTTAAGGGGAACCTGGGTGGCTCAGTTGGCGTCCAAGTCTTGATTTCAGCTCAGGTCATGATCTCAGGGTCATGAGATCAGGCCCCACGTTGGGCTCCAAGCTGGGCATGGAACTGCTTGGGATTCTCTCTCTCCCTCTGCCCCTCCTCCCCTCTAAAAAATAAATTAATTAAATCTTTATTTTTACATTATATATATATTTTTTAAAAGATTTTATTTATTGGGGTGCCTGGGTGGCTCAGTCATTAAGCGTCTGCCTTCAGCTCAGGTCATGATCCCAGGGTCCTGAGATCAAGCCCCGCATCGGGCTCCCTGCTCAGCAGGAAGCCTGCTTCTCCCTCTCCCTCTCCCCCTGCTTGTGTTCCCTCTCTCGCTGTCTCTGTTTCTGTCAAATAAATAAATAAAATCTTAAAAAAAAAAAAGATTTTATTTATTTGAGAAAGAGAGAGAGAGTGTGGTGGGGAGGGGCAGAGGGAGATGGAGAGGCAGAGAATCCCAAGCAGACTTCCCGCTGAGCACAGAACCCAATGCAGGGCTTGATCTCACAACCCATGAGATCATGATCTAAGCCAACTGAAATCACAAGTTGGATGCTTAACTGACTGAGCCACCCAGGCACCCCAACAAATAAAATCTTAAAATATATATATACACATACACAAACACACACATTACTTTGAAGTATTATTTATCTTGATTACTGAGGGTTTTCTGGACTTTTGGGGTGCACTCCTTCAAATTCTATGCCCAAGGCAAGCGTCTTACTGGAGTCCTGGCCCTGCCTTCCTCCCTCCCTCCATCAAGGACCTCCATTCGTCACATTAAGGTGCAAATGACTTAACCACGACTTATCTTGGAAAGGGGCACTTAAACTTTTTGATTTACAGAACATCTGATTATTCTACAATGAACATATTAGCAAAAAAGAAAACCAAACATAATCTTGAAAGACAAAGATCACTTCCATTTATGTGCTTTTAATGTTGAGTTGGAGGGAGGGACAGCTTTATGTTCTCTACCATAATCATTAACATGCTTCTTCAACAGGAATGTGGACAAGCTATATAAGTACCTGTGTATAGGAACAGATACACCTGGAAAATCCTCTAGAAAGTAACTCAATAATTTACCCCTGGAAGCTGGGATCTGAGGTGCTGAAGGAGGGACTTTGATAGTCTTGTTTTTTGTTGTTTTTTTTTTTACTACACAGTGGGCCTTAAACAACAAGGGGGTTGGGGGTGATGAGACCCCTCACCCCCCAACTGCCTCATCCCCCCACCCACACAGTTGAAAATCCAAGTATAACTTTTGATTCCCCCCAATTTTAATGACTAATAGCCTACAGTTGACCTGAAGTCTTACCAATAACATAAACAGTCACTTAACACATATTTTGTATATGTATTATATAGACTGTATTCTTACAATAAAGTAAGCTGGAGAAAAGAAAATGTCATTAAGAAAGTCATAAGAAAAAAAGAAAATCATAAGGAAGAGAGAATACATTTACAGTACTGCACTTTAAAAAATCCGTGTATAAGTGGACCTGCACAGTTCAAACCCTTGTTGTTCAAGGGTCAACTGATATGCACCTGTAATGGTTTTCCTATCTTGCAATGAGCATGTGTTACATTCCTACTTTTTTAAAAGTACCAGTAAAAATTAAAAATAAATGGCCCATTACCCACAAGTGATTCTCTCTGCTTACAGGGCAGGTGGTAAGGAGAGGTCTAGCTGGAGAGGTCACTGTGAAGAGGCTGGTCCTTTCACTGGTGTATGTGGGAGTGGGAGGGGGTCTCCTGCACTCTAATTCCCACCCAGCTAGGAGGGGCCCCTCATGCCCTAAGGGGAAAACCTCGCCTTGGCACAAACAGGTGTCCAGGTTCCTTCCCTGCAGGCTGGTCATGTCCCTCTGAGTTTGGAACTTTTTTTTTTAAGTAGGCTCCAGCCCAGTATGGAGCCCAACATGGGGCTTGAACTCGTGACCCTGAGATCAAGACCTGAGCCAAAATCAAGAGTCGGATGCTGAACCGACTGAGCCGCGCTAGCTGTACTTGTTCTTCTTTTAATACTTTTTTAAGCCCTTTGAATTATTTTCAAAGTTATACTTATTTTATTGTAGAAAAATGGAAAAGTACAGATAAGCAAAAAGGAAATAATTACGTTTTTCATATCACATGAAATCCCAGAAAAAACAATAGTTAACATTTTGCTGCACAAGCCCCAGATATTTTCCTATAGACACGTGACTATGTCTTCATATTTTTAAAAATATAAATGAGGAGGTCTTATTTTACAAATTGGTAGTAACTTTTTTTTTTTTAAAGATTTTATTTATTTATTTGAGAGAGAGAGAATGAGAGAGAGCACATGAGAGGGGGGAGGGTCAGAGGGAGAAGCAGACTCCCCGCCGAGCAGGGAGCCCGATGCGGGACTCGATCCCGGGACTCCAGGATCATGACCTGAGCCGAAGGCAGTCGCTTAACCAACTGAGCCACCCAGGTGCCCTGGTAGTAACTTTTTTTTAACTTAATATATTATAAATACCTTTCCGGATTGGGGACTATATTTCACTTGTTCTAACAATTCCTTATGTTTTTTAAAGTTATTTCCACTCATCGTTTTCAGTCATTTTCTCAATTTTAAAAATTAACTTAAGTGCACAAAAACCACTACCATATTGGCATACGAACGCATACTGACAGATGTACCTCTTTAACATGACTATACTCTATTTTATCATTTGAAACACAGAATGGTCCTAGTTCTAGGCTGAGCAGATAGTATTGTCCTCACTGCAAAACAGGAAGCTTAGGCCACGAGTGGTTAGCTGGGTGGCTCTGGGCAAGTCCCCCACTTCATCTGAGGTAGAGTGGGGTATAGACCCCAAATGATATGTAGCCATGGGTGGGAGGACAGCAGCTGCCCTGAGCTGGTGGCCTCTCCCTCCCCACTTCCTGTTCTCACCCAACCCAACCACAATTCCATCTGAATAGCTGCAGTCTTGTACTCTCAGCCTCTCTTGGGCCCCCTGGTCTTCCCAGGCTTCCAGCTTCCCTATCTGAAACCCCGTCCACAGGACTCATTTCTTTGCCCTGGAGAGCGGACAGACTTCTAGCTTACTGAGCCCTTGGGCCCTGTGGCCTTGCTGTTTAGTTTCTGCAGAAGGGGCCACGATGCTCAATGGCAGGTGCCTTGATTGACATCCCTTTGTCTTGTTTGCTCCCTTTGTTTCAGAGCTAAGGATACCTGCCAGGAACACCACAGTCTCTCATATACAGACTTTCCACCTACGTTGCCCAGGAAAGGGCCATACCAGCTGGGGTCAGCCAGGGAGAAGCCTGCTGACCAAGACCACGGTGGCCCTGAGCAATGGCTGGTCAGAATCAAAGCCGACCACTCTTCTGGCAGGAATTCCATGGGAATCCTGATGAAACAGGTCAGGAGGGTGCTAACATGGGACAGGTGGACAAAGAAGGCTGAACTGGGGACAACCCACAGGACTGGTCAGCTTTCCAGATCTCCAGATCTGGCCGTTAGCAGAAGCGCCAACAAAGGCCTAAGGAAATACTTTTTATTCCAGAGAGCTAAGGTCGTTTTGGACCCCTTGTTCAGGACCTGACTGTCTCGGGGTGGAGAAAGCTTAGTGTCTGTGTTTGATAAAAGGGAATATATCCTCAGAGAGGATCCAAGAGGCTGGGCAACCAAGGCCTGGAGCAGTGAAGGAACTGATTTCTAGGGTTTTGGACATCTGTGGCCATTTATAACCTGTCACTTCAAGCAGCTATTCTTCAAACAGAAAAACTCGTGTTCAAATTGGAGTAGAATCAAATCAGCACTGCAAGACAAGAGTGGAAAGACCAGTGTTTCGGCTTGCATCCATTACCCAGCACAACTCAGCCCAAAACCAGGCTCTGGCCCCTAGGAGGGCATCAAACTATTAACTCTTTTCATTCAAGACAGGACCTGCCGGTAGGTGTGGACTCTAAGTCCCCTATCCTGAGCAGCTTATTCAAGTATTCTTTCCAGCCCCATGCCAAGGTTTACCCTCCCTTGAGGTGTTCTGGAAACACAGATCTCCCCATCTTATCACATGCTCAATGCTATCTTAGCACTTTTTAGGGACTGGTGCCCCATCGCACCCACACCCAACTGGGACTGCCCCCTAATCCTACTCTGCTAAGCTACGCCTTTTAGCGTGAGGAGAGTAGGCCAGCCTATTTCTGATCAGGGTCCTACATGTGTGTTTGCCCCCTAACAAGAGCACAGGCCCACTGAGGGCAGGGGTCATTCTTCTCCTGACTTTAGGGGTCCACCCAGATCTCCGGCTTCTGCAAATGTCAGAACACCTGGGACTCATTCAGAAAGACAATTCAATATTGAGTAAAACTTTAACCATAGAAAAGCTCAAAAAAAGGTAAAGGAATGTTTATCAAGCTTCCAGCGTGGGGAGAAGTTTTTAAACTTTGGTGTGTAATAGATGTAATCACAAAAGATTAGCTCAACACACTGGACTGTACACAGCGTCTGCAAAATGCATACACATTTTAAGTATGATTATCATTTTACAGATGAGGACACCAAGCCTAGGAAAGCGGAGTAATTTGAACAAGGGCACATACCTCAGCTTAAAGGGAGCAGAGCTGGGATTGCAACCCAGGAATGTCCAACACAGAAGCTCGAGTACCTGAGGACTGCCCTTCACTATCGCACGCTGTATTTGCTGGATGCCAGAACACGTGAATTACATACACAACACATGTATGTGTACACACATATGTAGATACAAGAATGTGCATTCAAATATTTGTAGTAAATGGCAAAGAATATCCTTATAATTTTTTAAAACTCATGTGGATTCATAAGTAGCACAAGGAAAGAAACAAAACCATGTGTAAAAGAGGAAACGGAACCAGAAAATAAACAAATGTTCACTCTCCCCGGTGATAAGAACGCAAATGTTAAGTTTAATGAGGCACCTGTTTTTGCTTATTAAATGGGCCGGGAAGAAACCACACCAGCCATGTTGGATGTAGTGAAACTGGTCCCTTCGGATATTATTGGGAACACTGAGAATACGTCTGCCTTCTAGGAAATCACTTTATATATATGCCAACATTTTTTAAATGTACTACTGTAAATGAATGCTCTTTTCAGTCATTCAACAGACAGTCCTGTGAATCTGAGATAGGGAAACTGGGGGGCTCCTTTTTTAGAAAGACTCCATCTCCTCTGTTTCCCAGCTAGGTCCCGTTTACTCACATATCACCTTGCATCTGAATCAACCAAGGAGCTCTGTTCCCAATCCAGGAGCGAGGCAGGAAAGTGAATCATTCTCTGAGTCTCGTCCTAAGCCCCCAAACACCCGATAACATCTAAGAAGAACTGAATCCCAAATATGTCCCAGGACACTGGCTTCAAACAAACCTCGGCCGATGCTGACATCAATACCCCACCTTCAGTGACCTATGAAATAACACCTACTATTCACCAGACATCGCCTTGAAGCGGACCCTACCCTGGATCCCTGAAGGAACCCATACCCTGGATCCCTTTCCAATATAAACCCCTAACCCCAAGCAACAGAGAGACTCACTCTCCTTCCCTTCCCGAGTCTCCCAGACACTCCATCTGTGATACGCCATCACTTATGCTACCCAATAAGCTCTGCTTTCACTTCCTCCTGGCTCATGTTTGATTTCTTTTTGTTTTATTTTGTTTTTCTAAAGTTTATTTTTTTTAGTAATCTTTACACCCAACACGGGGCTTGAAGCCACAACCCTGAGATCAAGAGTTGCATGCTCTTCCGACTGAGCCAGCCAGGCACCACTCGTGTTCGATTTCTATCCTGCACAAAGCCAATGACCCTCTCGGCTGCTCCTGCGTGACCTTGGACCCAGCCTGCCTACATCAAATCTGTTATGTACCAGGCATTGAATCAGGTACGGCTGGACTAAGCAGGCAGGAGTGTGGGTCCTGACATATGGGTGGCCATGTCAGCTCTGGAATGACCGGCTGGGGACTTCATGTATGTAAGATAGAAATAAACACTATCCTTGTCTAGACCACTGTTGTTTGGGGTATTCTGTTACTTATGACCGAACCTAATCTTATTTAGACAGAAGGTAAATGAGCTTTCACCAGCTGGTGCCTGGCTTCTTTTTTTCCTTTTTTAAGATTTTATTTTATTTATTTGTCAGAAAGTGAGAGAGAGAGAGCACAAGCAGGGGGAGCGGCAGGCAGAGGAAGAAGCAGGCTCCCCACCGAGCAGGGGGCCCGATGCAGGGCTCAATCCCAGGACCCCGGGATCATGACCTGAGCGGAAGGCAGACGCTTAACTGACCAAGCCACCCAGGTGTCCGTGGTGTCTGGCTTCTTAATGGAGTAGGAAGCAAGATCATCAAAACAGAGTGAGCATATGGGAAGGAAGTGGAGGTCTGAGCAGCGTGGAAAAGGTATGATGTCATCACCGTGGAAGGAGAAAGTGATCTCATCAGAAAAACATAGTAAAACAGCTGGGCAGTGACAATTTCCTTCATGAGTCTCCGTAAACAGGTACTTAAAGAAGCCAATTTTTCAATGCCCTAAATGAAGGAAGATAGTATTTCTTAAATGATTGTTAGGAAAAGTAGACAACAATAGGTAAAATATACTTATGATACTTTATTATTGTATTCATATTTTATTTATTATATGGAAATAGAATACAAAACAGTACATACACTATGATTACAATTATGTGTGCAGGAAAGAATTGGGAAAGGTACCAAATTACTAACAATATAGTTTTAATTTCCTTGACTTTGTTATGTTAATATTAAAAACTGTTAGTTTTAAATAGCATGTGAGGGGCGCCTGGGTGGCTCAGTTGGTTAAGCGACTGCCTTCGGCTCAGGTCGTGATCCTGGAGTCCCGGGATCGAGTCCCGCATCGGGCTCCCTGCTCAGCAGGGAGTCTGCTTCTCCCTCTGACCCTCCCCCCTCTCATGCTCTCTCTATCTCATTCTCTCTCTCAAATAAATAAATAAAATCTTAAAAATAAATAAATAAAATAAATAAATAAATAGCATGTGAGATTCATCTCATTGGGTAGATAATAGTCTCGAAAAAGTGAGCTGTCTCATGTTTCCCTGTGACCCATGGCACAGGGCTGCTACTCAGGACTTCACAGATAGTTATTGAGCTGAACTGTCTGAGACGGCATGATGACCAGGGAAGATCGCTCCTCTCTCTAACCAGTGTTGTGTTTTCTCTATTGGTCACACGGACTCTCATCAGGTGGTCAGCACTTAGAGTGTGGACTCTGCTCTGTATGTGGGTGCTGTGCCCCTCCCTGGGCATAGGGGTCCCAGCAGAGCCAGAGCCCATCCTTGACGATATCATTCTCCCAAGCACAAGATGACCAGCCAGTCACAGTAGAACAGGCTCATTAGAAGCCCAGAAGGACACTTCCCCCTAAAGCAAATGTGAAGACAGAGCACTGACTTGGATGAGTAGCCTCTGTTCACTGCCACATGTATCTCTCATTGCTCTTTCCTTTGTTCATTTGCTCACTCTGATATTTGCCGAGTGTCTGCCACATGCCAGGCACCATGCTAGGTACAGGGGACATGGTGCTGAACAAGTCAGATGCACCTCATGGGGCTCCCAGTCATGGGAATTAGACACTAAAGAGGTAAGTACAGTATTGTGGATTGTCTTATGGGCGCAGGATGCCATAGGAACAGGCAAGCAGGGTCAAGCAAATTGGCTAGGTGGAAACCATGATCATCATTTGGTAACTGACCTACGAGTGCTGCACTAGAGTAGGTGAGCAAGAGAAGGTAAGTGATCAGGGCAGAGAGGCAGACTGGGCTGGGTTGGGCAGAGCCGTGTAAGCCCTGGTCAGACTTTTAGACTCCAAGTGCCACGAGAGGCCACTGGAGGAATTCAAGCAGGGGAAACATACGAACTTACGTATGTTTTTGAGAGCTCTCTAAGTGACCTAGGCTCTAGAAAACAGTGGCTCCAACCCAAGAGAGCACTGAAGGGAAGCCCAGGGTGACAGTTGTGCAGAAGACCTGATGGAAACAGAGGATAGAGGGCTCCCAAATGGGGGTTTCCACAGGAGGATGGGCGTGAAGAGGATTTTTAAACATACTTGGAATGCTGGAGCATTTTTTAAAAAGAGTCTCTGATAGAGGTGAATAATATGCAGAAATAGAAAAAAAACTCAACCTAAAATTCATATGGAATCTCAAAGGACCCTGAATAGCTAACATAATCCTGAAAAAGAAGAACAAAACTGGAGGACTCACACTTCTTGAATTCAAAACTTAACTACAGAGCCACAGTAATCAAAACAGTGTGGTACTGGGGCGCCTGGGTGGCTCAGATGGTTAAGCGTCTGCCTTCGGCTCAGGTCGTGATCCCGGGGTCCTGGGATCGAGTCCCACATCGGGCTCCCTGCTAGGTGGGGAGCCTGCTTCTCCCTCTGCCTCTGCCTCTCTCTCTCTCTCTCTGACTCTCATGAATAAATAAATAAAACATTTAAAAAAAAAAACAAAAAAACCCAGTGTGGTACTGGCATAAAGACACACCAATGGGAATTGGAATAGAAAGCCCAGAAATAAACAGTTGCATACACAGTCAAATGACTTTTGACAAGTGTGCCAGGACCATTCAACGGGAAAAGGACAGTCTTTTCAACAAATGGTGCTGGGAAAACTGGATATCCACATGCAAAAGAATGAAGTTGGACACTTACTTAACACCAAATACAAAAATTAACTCAGTATGGGGCGCCAGGGTGGCTCAGTCATTAAGCGTCTGCCTTCGGCTCAGGTCATGGTCCCAGGGTCCTGGGATCGAGCCCCACATCGGGCTCCCTGCTCGGCGGAAAGCCTGCTTCTCCCTCTCCCACTCCCCCTACTTGTGTTCCTGCTCTCGTTATCTCTCTGTGTCAAATAAATAAATAAAATCTTTAAAAAAAAATTAACTCAATATGGACCAAGGACCTAAATGTAAGACCTAACACAATAAAACTCTTAGAAGAAAACATAGGGCAAAAACTTCACACCACCAGATTTGGCAATGACTTCTTGGATACGACACCAAACGCACAGGTAACAAAAGGAAAAACAGACAAATTGAACTTCATGGATACTTAAAAACTGTGTGCCTCAAAAGACACTAACAGAGTAAAAAGGCAACTGCAGACTGGAAGAAAATATTTGCAAATTATATATCTGATAAAGGGTTCATATGCAGAATATATACAGATAACTCTTAACAGCAAAAAAATAAACAGTCTGATTCAAAAGTGGTCAGAGGACTTGAACAGACATTTCTCCAAAGATATACGAATGGCCAACAAGCCCACGAAAAGATGCTCCTCTTCACTAACCACTAGGGAAATGCAAAATGAAGCTACAATACCATCTGGTACCCTTAGGATGGCTACTATTAAAAAAAAACAAAACAGATAGCAGCAAAGTGTTGTATGAGGTACTTATGGGCGACTGGATGGCTCAGTCATTAAGCATCTGCCTTCAGCTCAGGTCATGATCCCAGGGTCCTGGGATCGAGTCCCGCCTCGGGCTCCCTGATCAGCAGGGAGTCTGCTCCTCCCTCTACCCCTCTCCCCTGCTCGTGATCTCTCTCTCTCTCTCTCTCTCAAATAAAGAAATAAAATCTTGGGGCACCTGGGTGGCTCAGTTGGTTAAGCGACTGCCTTTGGCTCAGGTCATGATCCTGGAGTCCCGGGATCGAGTCCCACATCGGGCTCCCTGCTCGGCAGGGAGTCTGCTTCTCCCTCTGACCCTCCCCCTCTCATGCTCTCTCTCTCTCATTCTCTCTCTCAAATAAATAAACAAAAATCTTTAAAAAAAAAAAAAAAGAAAAGAAATAAAATCTTAAACCTTATATGAGGTACTTAGAGCAGTCAAAATCATAGAGACAGAAATATGATAGTGGCCAGGGGCTGGGGTAAGGGAGAATGGGGAGTCACTGTTTGATGGGCATAGACTTTCAGTTTACAGAGTGAAAAGAGGTATGAAGATGGATGGTGGGGATCATTGCACAACAAGGCGAATGCATTTAACACCACTGAACTGTACACTTGAAAAAGATTAGATGGCAAATTTTAAGTGATATGTATTTTGCCACAGTACATAAAATATGGCATTAGGTAAAAAAAAAAGAAAAAGAAAAAGAAAAGGTAACACACAAGCTAACCATGTGGAATTCAGTTGCATGGACCCTGAACATTATGTATATATAAAGCGTGTATAGGGATGAAGGGCAGTGGGTGCCTCTTTTTACATCAAGTAGGTGAGACGTCCATGTTCATTTCTTCACATGTTAAACATTTACTGAGCACATACTCTGTTCTCAGAACTGTGTCAAGCTCTAGGGACACAGAGGTGAATGAGATGGAAGGTGACCATAGCCTAGTAAGGAAGATAGGCAAAGAAACAGGTGACTCAATACAGAATGAGAAGTATACTGCTAGAAACATGCAACGGACTTCCAGGAAGTCTCCTAGCCAAGACCTAGAAGCAGGAACAGAGGTCAATGCAAAGTCCTGGGGGTGGGGCCAAGGGAACATCTTCCCCCCTCCTCCCCAAGCCCCTTGGGGTGGAGCAAGTAGTTTTGTGTGGCTGTGGTTCATATTGTGAACTTTGTGGGTGTGAGGTAGGGGCCAGCCTTCTGCTACCATTACAACTTTCTATGTTCTTTTTTTTCCTCTCACTGCTAAAATACAGTTGTGAAAACAGTGCTGTCATTGAGGTAGGTGGAAGCTTTGGTATTATGCTTGAGGGTTTATAAAAGTTCTTGAAACTGTAATTCTCCCCCATAAACAGGAATATGTGTAAAGAATGAACAGTCATCTGTGAAAAAAAAAATATTTAAGATCATTACAGCCTTTTTTTTTTTTTTTTAAGATTAGTGGGTAAATAGAGCATTTAAATATCTAAGAATACTCTTTTGTTTTACTTCCAAAAATAGTTAGCTGTGATCATTTCTGTTTAAAAAAAAGAAGTCTTTGGGGCACCTGGGTGGCTCAGTCGTTAAGCGTCTGCCTTTGGCTCAGGTCATGATCCCAGGGTCCTGGGATGGAGCCTCCTGCTCAGCGGGAAGCCTGCTTCTCCCTCTCCCATTCCCCCTGCTTGTTTTCCCTCTCTCGCTGTGTCTCTCTGTCAAATAAATAAATAAAATCTTTAAAAATAAATAATTAATTTTAAAAAAAAGAAAATAAGTCCTCAACTGCTTTCTAATCTATGAATGCAATCCCATGTGACCTGGTCAATGCTAATGAAATAGCCATACTTAAACAGTGAGTTTTGAGGCTAGGTAATAGTTCCCAAAGATGGGAAAATGATGAATATTATGGATTTGTACACTAGGGCTTAAGATTGCCCTGTGCTGTCCTGAGCTTCCTTACACATACAAATAGTACAAGGAGTTTAAGACAGGGGTATTAGGGCCCACTGGGGAAAAGCTTTCCTGTTCTCACGAAGAAAAAATCTGTATCAGATATGTTGAAACCTCCTATTGACCCCTGGCTAACCTTCAGCCTAAAATGCAATATAAGGTAGAGCTAATCCCAGAAAGTAGTCTTAAACAAACAAGCCACCAGTCTACTGGGTCTTTGAGAAGTCTGATTCTCTTACTTTGCTCACACACATACTCTTCGGGAAACAGGAAGCCCGTGACTCGGAGGCAAGTGATGAAGCCTTTGTTGGGAGGTTGTAAGATTCACGGCAGCTATATGAACACTGGTACTGAAAATACCTAGTATTGGGGTGCCTGGGTGGCTCAGTCAGTTAAGCATCTCCTTCCCTCAGGTCATGATTGGGATCGAGCCCTGCATCGGGCTCTCTGCTCGGCAGGGAGCCCGATGTGGGATTCGATCCCAGGACCCTGGAATCATGACCTGAGCCGAAGGCAGACGCTTAACCAACTGAGCCACCCAGGCACCCCTAAATAAATAAAATCTTTTTAAAAAATTGTTTAAAAAATGAAAGAGCTAAATCCTCAAATACAGCAGTATGTCAATAGATAATTTTAAAACTGCTCTATCAAGAAAAGGCAGTGTAATCCTATTATTTTGTAAAGTGGTGGTAACTACCAGAAGAGTATGAGTTTCTGCATAATGATGTTGAGAAAAGCAGGAATTTTTAATTTTCCTTAAAGATAGGTCCCATGGGGCGCCTGGGTGGCTCAGTCGTTAAGCGTCTGCCTTCGGCTCAGGTCATGATCCCAGGGTCCTGGGATCGAGTCCCGCATCGGGCTCCCTGCTCGGCGGGAAGCCTGCTTCTCGCTCTCCCACTCCCCCTGCTTGTGTTCCTGCTCTCGCTGTCTCTCTCTCTGTCAAATAAATAAATAAAATCTTTAAAAAAAAAAAAAAAGATAGGTCCCATGCCTCTCATTAAATTTGTAAGAAAATAAAACAAGAAAAAAGGATTTTGATAATTATTTTAAAAATAGATCCCACTAGGGGTGCCCGGGTGGCTCAGTCGTTAAGTGTCTGCCTTCGACTCAGGTCATGATCCCAGGGTCCTGGGGTGGAGCCCCACGTTGGGCTCCCCGCTCTGCGGGTAGCCTGCTTCTCCGTCTGCCCCTCCCCCCCCCGCTCGTTCTCTCTCTCTCTCTCTAATAAATAAAATAAAAAATAAATATATATATATAAATAAATATTTCCATGGGGCATTTGAATAAGATTATGTACAAAGACTGTGCTGACTCAGACCTTTTCTGGAGTATCTACTTAATTTGGCCATGGGCTTTTCCACTTCCACGGAACATGCCTCTCTTGGGCGTGTGCCGGTCCTTTCCTGGTTGTATCCCTGCATCTCTGCCTTTATTTGTCTGTCCCCTCTCTCCTCCTGCATTCACAAAGGTATTCTTCAGGAGGGCTTCCTTGGGGACCTCATATCTTTTCATTCCCTCTCCTTGAGGGACTGTCACCCACTGCCTTTAATTGTCACCTCTGTGCTGATGGTAAGAATAGCTGACAACACAGGTGATCACGATGGGCCGAGCCCGGCACCGAACTAAACTCTGAGGCATTAGACACTGCTAACGTCCCATTTTTATGGAAATGAGGAAGAACAACTGAGGCTTGGTGGTGGGGTGGGAGGAGGGAGGTTGAAGTACCATGCCACCCGAAGTCACGTAGCTACTAAGGGGCACAACCGGGATTCAAACCTGGCCAGTGCACCTCAGAGCCTCCACTGGTAACTGATGCCTTTCTGTACTTCATGCAGTTCTCTATATTCTCTCGCCTGGACGCCCTTCACAAGGGGCCAGGGCCCTATGCTCCAGACCGCCCCTCAAAGCCAGAATGCTCAGCACTGGTCTGCTACCATACCACCCTGAACATGCCCATTCTCATCAGAGTGTTGACCACTAGACCCCAGAGAATATTCCCTGACATGTTTACACTGGTTGTTGAGCCATGAAAGTACTTTCAAATCCTGCTGCCTGGCGCCTTGTCTCCTCCCCAGGACGCACCCCCTCCCACAACCTCCCCATACCCGCCAGTCCTGGCATGGTGTGTGGGGGGGGGCAAGGGCTAGGGGGGAGGCTTCAGGATGCTGCTGGCCATGTCCTCACCATTGCTACCCCTGTGGTTAACTACTGTTAAAATTGCCTCTTTCCTCTCCCTCCTCCCCCTCCGTCTCTCCCCACAAACCAGTTCCTCCTCCTGACTTCTTTATTTCTGGGGCCCTTACCTCATTCCCCAGTTCACATTACAGGGAGCCTCCTCTGAGCCCTCCTTTCCTCTCTAGTGTTCACCTTCAACTGGTTGCCTTGCCCTGTGGCTTTGACCTCCTCTGCCCTCTGCCAGTCCTCCCTGCTCTCCTCCTTTCCTCTCCCTATGGCCTCCATGCTGGAACAGACCCCTACTCCTGGCCCAGTTTCCTTGGCCTCTGCTGGACTCCCCTTCCTCCTCCACAAACGAGGCCAAAGCCTGCCCTCCCTACCTTGCTTCTGCATGGGAATATACCTTCTAACCAAGGCGGTGCCTTACCCTGCAAATGGCATCCCAAGTAGAAATCCTCATATAGAGGGGCGCCTGGGTGGCTCAGTCAGTTAAGCGTCTGACTTTGGCTCAGGTCATGATCCCAGGGTCCTGGGATCAAGCCCTGATTTGGGCTCCCCGCTGGGTGGGGAGTCTGCTTCTCCCTCTCCCACTACCCCTCCCCCTGCTCATGCTCTTTCTCTCTCAAATGAATAAATAAAATCTTAAAAAAAAGAAAGAAATCCTTATACAGAAAAAGTACTTCATAACTATTTAATAAATTCAGTCGACTGGTACCCACTTGTGTTTCCAAAGTTTTCTACCATATCCAATCACAACCTTCTTGCCCTTGAAACTTGAAACACGAAACACGAAAGCTATTCCCCTGTGCTAACCACAGCCTTGCCTCCCCTACCCCCTGAGTGGGTGAGGCATCAGACATACTGCTGAGGTCTCCAGCAGGTTCCTTTCTGCCCCTTTGCCCCCAAGCCTGGATGACTGTCCCGTCTGCCTGATTCCTGAGCATTCATATGCAAGGCACCATGGCAGCGCTGGGTACACCCAGTGCCTACCCTCCCTGAGCTCCTGATTGGAGCTGCAGGAGAAATGATGGGTCAAATGAGGACCCAGCGTCTACCTCTGGTGGTACCAAAGGAGCCATGCAGAGAGCGGTGCTGGGAGAATCTCGCTGAGCACCAGCCTCATCAAGACATTCACGGAGCCTTTGGTCCATGCAGAGTCCTGCTCCACTATTTCACCGCCCCAGCAGCGTGGGAATGTTGCTTAACCTCTCTGCCACACAGTTTTCTCATCTGTAAAATGATAGTAAGCAAGCTACCTCATACGGTAGTTGTGAGGTTTAAATGAGTAGTGCGTGTAAAGCATTTAGAACAGTGTTAGTTGGGGCACCCGGGTGGCTCAGTCGCTTGATTAAGCATCTGACTCTTGATTTTGGCTCAGGTCATGACCTCAGGGTCATGATCGCAGGGTCTTGAGACTGAACCCCCCCCACTGGGGGTTCAGCTCCCAGCGCAGCGTGGAGTCTGCATGAGATTCCTTCCCTCTTCCCCTCCCCAAGGGAGCACTCTCTCTTTCTTTCTCTCTCTCTCAAATCTTTTTTTTAAAAGATTTTATTTGTTTGTCAGAGAGAGAGTACAAGCAGGGGGAGCGGCAGACAGAGGGAGAAGCAGGCTCCTGCTGAGCAGGGAGCCCGATGTGGGACTTGATCCCAGGACCCTGGGATCATGACCTGAGCTGAAGGCAGACGCTTAATTGATTGAGCCACCCAGATGCCCCTAAAAAATAAATCATAAAAAAAAAAAAAGGACGGTGTTAGTCACAGACTGTGCACAGTAATGTCGGAGAGATGAAAGATAGCTTTGCAAAATCTCTCTCAGGATCTCAGATACCTTCTGAAAGTATTATACTTTCAGGCCAGAGGGGAAAAAGAGTATAAACAGAAAGTTCTCTCTCCCCTGACCTTCACCTCTAACTTGGAACCCAGAACTGCTCTCTGCCCATGCCCCTACCCACTCCTGTAAGAAGGGGTCAGTGGCTGGGAGCTCTCTGAGGACGGAGGCTGCCGCTCTCACCCTGTCTCGCGCCCTTCGGCTTTACAGACCCACTTACTCAGTCAACAACTCTTAGCTGAGCACACATCCTCCACCAGCTTGTTGGGGGGCAGTAGCCCTGAAAGCCCCAGGGTGCCTGCCCCAAGGTGCTGTGTGCTTGCAGTCCTC
Source organism: Neomonachus schauinslandi (assembly GCF_002201575.2). Taxonomy (NCBI): domain Eukaryota; kingdom Metazoa; phylum Chordata; class Mammalia; order Carnivora; family Phocidae; genus Neomonachus; species Neomonachus schauinslandi. The sequence goes on along the minus strand of NC_058416.1, from coordinate 27,472,005 downwards.
CAGTTCAAAACCATAAACTGGCAAACGCTACGAAGGAACAGAATGGGTGACACGTGAGCTAAGCAATAGGGCCTCTTGGGCACAATCAGGAAAGGCTTCCCTGAAGAGGTGACATTTGAGCTGAGATCTGAAAACCGAGTGTCACACTATGAGGCAGGGGGAAGGCGGGTCTCTCTGCCCTAATTTTGCCCACCATGACAATGCCTGCAATGGACCTACAGGTGGGCAGAGCCCCAAGGGAAGCTCAAAAACTTCAGGAAACGGGGCCTCCCAAGGCAGGATCTAAACCGGGTCGGTGAGGCCTCAGCGCCAGACTTCTCCACCCAGCAGCCCACGATGGGGCCGGGGTTGGGACAGACCGTCCGTGTCCGCGGACCTGGAGGACACGGTCCCCGGGTGGTGGTGGGGGTGGGGGCTGCCTGCCGCTGTCAGCCCGCGAGGCTCACCCAGGCTCCCCAGGTCCGCGCCTGGCGCAGCCTCGGGGGCACCGGCGCCTCCCCCCGGAGCGGCCGCTCCTCGCCTGGGTCTCGGGATGCTGGACGGGGAGATGGGGGCCGCGCGCCGCTGGGGCCCGGGGGCAGGGGGCCGGCCAGAGAAGGCACACGGACGCGGGACAGGGCCCCGAGCGGCGCCCACTTACCCAGAAGTTCGCCTTGAACAGTGCGCCCGTCATGGCCGGCGCGCGTCGCTGGGGGCCGAGCGGAGCGGAGCGGCTGGCTGGCGCCGGGTGAGCGGACTGTGGCAGCCCGCGGTCCAGCAGCCCGACTGGGGAGTCGCCCGGCCGCGGCAAGGCCGCGCCGGGTCCTAAACCACGCCCGATAGCGCCCGCCCCGGGCGCACGGCTCCTCCCCGGCCGCCACTCCCGAGTCCAGCGGCCACGCCCACGCCCACGGGCAGCCCCGCGACCTCTGTGACCCTGGAATTGCCCCCTCGTTCAGGAAGCCTTCAAGGATTGCAAGGAACTGGTCCTGCCGCCTTCCCGAATTTGACTCCCTTCCCGCCTACGTGCGCTCTCCTCCCCCGACCAATTCCTCGCGAAGAAATCCAGGCTCGGCGGGGTGGTGGATGGAGCCCCGCGCGATCAGAGGGTGGTCGCGTGGACCGGGTGTTAGCTGCTCAAAGCCTGAAGACGGACAATGCCAGCGGACGCTTCAGCAGGTCCTGTGTACTACCCCAGCCGCCTTCGCTACGGATCGGCCCCTGGGCAGGTTTTCGTCTAAAAGTCAAGGAAAGGGGGCGCCTGGGTGGCTCAGTTGGTTAAGCGACTGCCTTCGGCTCAGGTTATGATCCCAGGATCCTGGGATCGAGTCCCACATTGGGCTCCCGGCTCGACAGGGAGCCTGCTTCTCCCTCTGACCCTCTCCTCTCTCATGCTGTTTCTCTCTCGCTCGCTCTCTAATAAATAAATAAAATCTTTAAAAGAAAAAAAAAAAGTCAAGGAAAGGTCATTGAAACTATTAGCCCTTGACTCTAGGTCCCTTAGTGGGGCCCTTTCAAGGCCTCCAAGAGCTCAGCTCCTCCGCGACCTCCTCCCCTTTCTCAAGACCCAAGACCATTTTCCACCAATCCCACTCCAGTAGGAGTGCAGAGCCCCTTTCCTCTCCATGCACTCTTCCACCCTCAGGACATACATAACGCCAAGACAAGGCAGACCCATCCCTGCTTTGTACCACTGTGGTGCTCTGGGACAAAGTACTGCCCCGACCTACATGCCCTGAGCCAAAACTGTGGCCCAGAGAGGCTGAATGACTTGCCCAAGATTCCAGGGTATTAAATGGGTGAAGAGCTGGGTTAGAGTTCTGCCCTTCTAAACAGGGCCAGGGCCAAAGACAGATGTCACCCCTGGGGCAAATCCACCCTGGGCAAAGAGTAGGTGCTCAAGGAAGGGAAGATGAAGATCAAGAGTACCAAGACTGTGTGCTCATGGCCACCTGCAACCACAGGCCTGGAGAGGTAAGCATTTGCCTCTTGAGTAGGTTCTACCTCTGTCCAGACACAGTGAAAGGGCAATTGCTGGGTGATTTGAAGGATAGCTAAAAGGTCCTCCCTGGAAATACCACGCCCAGTCCCCCTGTGATGAAATCCCACCAGCAGAGTTATCCACAACTAAGAAGATGAAGTGACTCCAGCCCTGGATCACTCCAAGGGCATGCATCCAGCCATCTGGTTGTTCATCTCTTTAGAAAGCAGTGAGGTTGGGAGGAAGGGAAGCCTGGCAGCACCATCTGGAGGCAGGAGAGGCCATGGTGGGCACCAGGAGAAAGGATAAACTGCAGGAAAGGTAAGAAATAACATGAACTGAGGGTCCTGCCTTCGGCTCAGGTTGTGATCCCAGGGTCCTGGGATCGTGTGCCTTGGTGGGCTCCCTGCTCAGCGGGGAGTCTGCTTCTCCCTCTACTCCTTCCCCCTGCTCATGATCTCTCTCTCTCACCTCTCTCAAAGTAAATAAATAAAACCTTAAAAAAAAAAAAATAGCGGGCACCTGGGTAGCTCAGTCGTTTAAGTGTCTGCCTTTGGCGCAGGTCATGATCTCAGGGTGCTGCGATCGAGTCCCGTGTCGGGCTCCCTGCTCAGCAGGGAGCCTGCTTTCTCCCTCTCACTCTGCCTTTCCCATCTGCTTGTTCTCTCTCTCAAATAAATAAATAAAAATCTTTTTAAAAAAATAGCATGAACTGGGAAGATGAAAGAAGATGAAGTTAAGGAAGACAGCACCAAGATTTTTCCTGGAAGTTTTTAGTATTTGGGGGGCAGATATTTTAGACACAATTCTAATTGTCTTAAGTTTTCACTTTTAATCTATATATATTTTTAAGTCTTAGGAAGTCTTCCAAATGCTCACGGTGCATAATGCTTGATTTTCACAGCTCTGGGTCCAAAGATCCCTGACTTTTAACTCTCTTCCACCACCTAGTGGCAGGATTGAAAATTACAAATGCTTGTCCACACTGACGGAAAATACTATGCATTCAATCCTCAACCTTATTAAAGTCATCGTCTGGGCAAGGCATTGTGAGTAAAAAGACAAGTAAACTGTGTACTATATCTAAGGGTCTACAACCAATTGGAGAGATTTTACTAACAAAGTTAAATAATACTGCTATAGCAATTTTGAAATAATGACATTAAATGATCAATACCTTTAAGATAACCACTGTTAATATTTTGGCATAATCTCTTCCAATAAAACACATTTATTGTACATAAAATTTTAATTCTTGCTCTTTTTTTTAAAAGATTTTATTTATTTGACAGAGAGCACAAGCAGAGGGAGAGAGAGGGAGAAGCAGGCTCCCTGCTGAGCAAGGAGCCCGATGTGGGACTCGATCCCAGGACCTGGGATCATGACCCGGGCCGAAGGCAACCGCTTAACCGACTGAGCCACCCAGGCGCCCCTAATTCTTGCTTTTTTAACTTAACAACATTTCATAAGTATCTTCTAAAGTCATTAAATGCACTTTTCCTAACAAAAAGTTTGATAGCACTCAGTGCTGGCTAAATGCACACTGTTGCATGTAGAGCTTGAAAATCTCTGGGAAGAGAAATTTGGTCGTGTCACCAAAATTTAAAATGCACTTATATTTTGACCCAACAACTCCATGTTGAAGACATAATTCCAAGTATAGTCTCACATGTGGAAAGTGAAATATGTATAGTTATTCATAGCAGCATGGCTATTCTAGCAAAAGATATGAAACAGCTAAATGGGGGCGCCTGGGTGGCTCAGTTGGTTGGGCGACTGCCTTCGGCTCGGGTCATGGTCCTGGAGTCCTGGGATCGAGTCCCGCATCGGGCTCCCTGCTCGGCAGGGAGTCTGCTTCTCCCTCTGACCCTCCTCCCTCTCGTGCTCTCTGTCTCTCATTCTCTCTGTCTCAAATGAATAAATAAAATCTTAAAAAAAAAAAAAAAAAAGAAACAGCTAAATGTATATTGATGGAGAATCAGCTCAATAAATTGTGATATATCTTCATAATGAAATAATAGTCAAGCATTAAAAATGAGGAAGTTCTTTGTGTATTGATATAGGACTATCACCAGATATATTAAGTGAAAAAAAAAAGATACAAAACAAGCTGCCATTTGAGTAAAGCCAGAGAAGACCGTGCGCGTGTGCGCGCGCACACACACACACTCAATTTCATTTTTTATTTATTTTTATTTTTTATTTTTTAAAGATTTATTTATTTATTTGAGAGAGCGAGAATGAGAGAGAGAGAGAGTACATGAGAGGGGGGAGGGTTAGAGGGAGAAGCAGGCTCCTCGCCGAGCAGGGAGCCCGACGCGGGACTTGATCCAGGGACTCCAGGATCATGACCTGAGCCGAAGGCAGTCGCTCAACCGACTGAGCCACCCAGGCGCCCCAGTTTTTTAAAATTTATTTATTCATTTGAGAGAGAAAGAGACAGAGCACAGGCAGGGGGAGAGGCAGAGGGAGAGGGAGAAGCAGACTGCCCACTGAGCTGGGAGCCCGAGTGGGGCTTGATTCCAGGACCTGGAGATCATGACCTGAGCCAAAGACATATGCCTAACCATCTGAGCCACCCAGGTGCCCCTTCACACACATATTTTAAAATGTTCCCTCTAAGGAGGGGATGGGGCTGAGGGAACGAACGTAGGAGGGAGAACTACTTTTCATTTCATGCCCTTTTGGACCTCTGAATTTGTACTATGTGAGTTTGTTACAGATCCCCCCCCCCAAAATTAAAAACTCTTCAATATTATTTTTAACTTTTGCATAATTTCCCATCAAGTGGATATAGCAATGCTTCCTTAGCATTTCCCTAATGCATTTAGAAACATTAGAAACATTACTGTGATAAATAGATTTTACATGAATCTTTGTTAAAATTCCTCATAGTCAAATTACGGTTCAAAGAATATAAACATTTTTAAGGTTATTGGAGTATAGTGCCAAATGCTTTTCCAGAGAAGTTGTACTGTTTATACTCTCAGCAGGAGGAAGGGGAGGTTTCCCCAGAAGCTGGATGGGATAAATGGATGGTCAGTGGCCAAACTAACAAATACCCAGCGTAATCACCAGCTTTCCTTTCACACTTTCCTGCTATCTGATGTCTACATCCCTCTTCCTCCTTTTCCTCCCACCAACCCTTTCTAACCATCCTTCCTTAAAACACTGCTTTCTTCTCATCTCTCCTCTCCTCACAAAGCTACCAAGTTTCCCTGTTGCCCCTCGGAATGAAGTCCCAAACACCTCTGCCTGACTTTCAAGACCTTCCTGGGTCTGGCTCTACCCTGACCTTTCCGATCTCCTTGCCCAGCTTCCTGCCCTCCCCCCTCTCCCCACCCCGAGCCAGTCGGGCTCTTTCCTGTTCTGCCCATGCTTAGCAGGCTACCTGGGTCACTCTTCCTCCTGCTGAAGTTCCACCTCGTCACCACTTCCCCAACTTCTCCAGCCCTGGGTGTCTTCTCACTTCTCGAATCTCTAGAACTTGTCATCCCTATCACACAAACTAGCCCTTAATAATGTATTACTTACATCCTAATGTTCCCTAATTTCTGCTCCTCTTGGATCTCTTACCTCCCCAAGAAGACTTCAAACACCTCAAGGTAAGACTGACATTCTCTTGTGTACTCTCATGGATTGGACAAGGATGGATCCAGCCAAGGAATTCAGTAAATTCTCTCTGATCATCAACAGCACTACCAGTATTTCTTTCAGTCCCAGGGTCTGCTCCCTCCATTCCAGAAAGTAGGGGCAAACCTGCTGGGAGTACTGGCCAAGTAGCTAAAACCAGATGGGATCCCTGGACCAAGACCTGGCCAAGCAGAGGCCAGGGTCAGAAAGCACCAGAGGGCGGGAGTCAGCTGTGTCATTAGGTCTGCCAAGTCAGTGTCAAAATAAGAGGCTGGATTTTGTCACTAAGTTTGGAAGCTGAGTAGATGGAGGAATGGAGCAGAGGGTCAGGACAGGACAGGAATAGAATACAAGGGACAAACATCCAGGAGGAGGCTGAAGGGCCCAGGGGCTCATTGCATGGTGGGTGAGGAGGTTTGGCCTGCATCAAAGCAAGGGTTAAGGGTCGATACCATCAAGATTTGAAATTTCAGGGCGCCTGGGTGGCTCAGTCGTTGACCTCTCCCTCTGCTGCTCCCCCTGCTTGTGTTCCCTCTCTGGATATCTCTCTCTGTTAAATTAAAAAAAAATCTTTAAAAAAAAAAAGATTTGTATTTTCATAAATTAATGTGAGTGAAGTAAGGGACTCAAAGGGTCTGTTCCTGGTCAAAGTGTAAAGATGGGAAAAGTTGGATATCTACTGTCACAGAAGATAACCTCCTGCACACAGGGGCTTGTTTTTCTTGTCAAAAAGTCACCATTAAGGCAAGCCACAGAACAAAACAAATTTATACTACCTTTGTCCAGAAAGGATTCATATCCAAAATTTATATAAGGAACTTGTAAAACTCAAAAGAAACAAACAAACAAAACCAGACAACTTGATTTTAAAAAGCCGAACAGTCGTAAGAACTGTTTCTAGAGGGGTGCCTGGGTGGCTCAGTCAGTTAAGCGTCTGCCTTCAGCTCAGGTCATGATCCCAGGGCCCTGGGGTCAAGCCCTGCATCGGGCTCCCTGCTCTCCCTCTCCCTCTGCCTGCTCCGCGCCCAACCCCCGCCCCAGCTTGTGCTCCCTCACTTTTGCTCTCTCTCAAATAAATAAAATTAAAAAGAAAAGAAAAAAAACCTTCCAACGGCCAAAGCTGGAACAATTTGAACAACAAAAGAAATATTGGATTATGAGATTATAACCCAAAGTAGGAAACAACTAACCACAAGTCGATACTGATAGAAGTGGGTGCTTGGATACATAAATAAATGAAGAAATACAATTCTTCTTGGGCAGAAGAATTCCAAATAATCTACACAGACAGTCTGCCTTCACAGGGATGGAGCATAACTGTTCACCCTTTAGTGGAAACTGGGAATAGTGACTTTCTTCCAAAGAATGCAGTGTGGAAGGGACTGGGGAGAGAGTAACCTTATCGTGATGAAGCCTGACAAACAGTACATCGGGCAAGTGATCAAGGTTAACATCAACAGTGATCATTCACAAAGGAGAAAAGAAAAAACCCAACAACAATGATAATTCATATTGGTAGTACCTTTGATGTCATGTGATGAGAATGGTGCTTTATGACTGTGGTCTTCCACCCAAAACCCTTAACCTCAGTCTAAACATGAGGAAAATGCCAAACTCAAACTGAAAGACATTTTATAAAATACCTGATTAATACCCCTCAAAACTGTCAAGGTCACCACAAACCAAGAAAGTCTAAGAAATTGTCAGAGCCCAGAGGAGCCTAAGGAGACATGATGAATAATGTGGTATCCTGGATGAGATCTAAGGAAAAAAAAAAGGACAATAGGTAAAAGTTAAGGAAATCCAGTGGGGTAGAGGAGATAGAAAGTAAAAACAAAACCTAAGAAATCTCAATAAAATAAGGACGGTAATCCATAGTCTATCCATCTTGGTTCACTAGTTATGACAGATACACCATACTAATGTCCTATCATGATACTGCCTCAGCGCAAGAAGGCAAGAGGTCAGCTTCAGTTTACTAGCCAGAGTTGTACCAGGCCTGAATTGGTACCTTTGGCCAAATCAAAAAGGTTCATACAGAAACTTGAGGATGCCAGCGTTCTAAAACAGACCTCCATGCGGTATTATGCTAAGTGAAATAAGTCAATTGGACAAAGACAATTATCATATTCCTCCCTATGTAGAATATAAGGAATAGCGCACAGGATCATAGGGGAAAGGAGGAAAAACTGGGAAGAAATCAGAGAGGGAGACAAACCACGAGAGACTCTTGACTCTGGGAAACAAATTGAGGGTTGACGGAGGGGAGGTGGGTGGGCGTATGGGGTAACTGGGTGATGGGCATTAAGGAGGGCACGTGATGTGATGAGCACTGGATGTTATATGCAACTAATGAATCACTGACCACTACATCAAAAACTAATGATGTACTATATGTTGGCTAGTTGAATTTAAATAAAATAAATAAAATAAAAATAAAAATAAAACAGACCTCCATGGCTAATAAGATTCACCGGCTAACTCCAGGGCTCCTGGAGAACATGACTGAGGTGGGTACTGCTGGCTGGTCTTACTCTGCCTCAGAGTCATACCCGTGCAGAACTAATATAGCAGGCCCCGGACTGCTGTCCTGAGAGAAGCCAGCTTGCAAAGTTAGCCCGTGGCTGGTGTCCGGGAACTTGCCTGGTAAAGAGTTCCCTACGGGCACCTGGGTGGCTCGGTCAGTTAAGCTTCTGCCTTTGGCTCAGGTCATGATCCCAGGGTCCTGGGAGGGAGCCCTGCATCGGGCTCCCTGCTCTGCGGGGAGCCTGCTTCTCCCTCTGCCTCTGTCTCTCATGAATAAATAAATAAAATCTTAAAAAAAAACACAAAAAACTGTCCCTAAAGGCTCAGAGTGGCTCACTGTGCCTAAACTGTACAACGTGTTTTATGCTGAACACCTGCTTCCTCCTGGGAGTCTGGGATTTGGGTATGTGGTTAGGCAGAGCATGCCTACATGACCCATCCCAGTAAAAACCTTGGGTACTGAGTTTCTAATGAGCTTCCCTGGTACTCATCACATATATTGTCACAATTCATTGCTGGAGGAATTAAGTGCATCCCACTTGACTCCACTGGGCGGGGACTCTTTGAAAGTTTGGGCCTGGTTTCCTCCAGACATACTCCATGAGCACTTTCCCATTGCTGATTTTGCTTTGTAGCCTTTCAATGTAATAAATCGTAGCCATTCAGTGAAAAGTTTTGGGGAACAAGATATTCACATAGTTTGAAAAAATATATATGGAGTGCACCTGTTGTCATGAGCACCAGGTGTTGTATGTGTTGTATCTCTAAATTGTACACTTGAAACTAATATTACACCGTATGTTAACTAACTGGAATTTAAATAAAGACTTAAAAAAGTACTATTATAAAAGATGCTGGGGAGATAAATAGGGAAATTTTAATATGGACTGCATATTATTATTATTTTTTAAAGATTTTATTTATTTGACAGAGACACAGCTAGAAAGGGAACACAGCAGGGGAATGGGAGAGGGAGAAGCAGGCTTCCCGTGGCGCAGGGAGCCCGACACAGGACTCCATCCCAGGACCCTGGGATCATGACCTGAGCCGAAGGTCAACGACTGAGCCACCCAGGTACCCCTGGACTGCATATTATTGAATCAGTTTTCTTAGGTATAATGTTACTGTGGCTATATAGATGGTCCTTTTTAAAAAAAAAAAACGGGAGAAAATCATATGTAATAGGTGTATGTACAAGGAATCCACACTGAAATGGAATTCTGAAGACAATGAGGCAACAGGAAGCTCTGTATGAACTAAGGGGAAGGATAGGGGCCTGTGGACACAAAGGGGAGAAAACTCACTAGCAAGATGAAAGGAGATGTTTGCAAAAACAAGACTGTTCTATTATGCAGATGAGTTGAAGGTCTTTATTCTTAGGGCAGATGCTGAATTTTTTTTTTTTTTAAGAAAGAGACTGGGGTGGGCGGAGCGGGAGGAAGTGCACAGGGAGAGAAAATCCCAAGCAGACTCCATGCTGAACGCAGAACCTGATGCAGGGCTCAACCCCATGACCCTGATCTCATGACCTGAGCGAAATCAAGAGTTGGATGCTTAACCAAACTGAGCCACCCAGGCGCCCCCAGATGCTGAAATTTTTTAGATGAAATGTCAGAAGTGTCAGGATGCTTGCAACTTACTCTCAAATAGTTCTCCAGAAAAATAAAGCAAATGCATCAAAATATTAACAAGTGACATATATTGATGACTAGTAAATGAGTGTTGCTTGTACTCCTCTTCCAACTTTTCTTTAGGCCTGAGTATTTTCATAATTAAAGTCTACCTCTTGCCAAAGCCAATTCTTCCTGAACGCTTTTCCAGTTCTGTAAATAGGGATACATTTTTTAATCCAAATGGCACTTTGTACTGGTCACTTACTGCATCTCATATGTACTTCTATAATTACCCAGCATTTTACAGTTATTACAATATATTATTGTTTGTCCTCCCTATCCCCTAGGGAAGTTAAGAGGGTTCTATTACTCATTTTGTATCCTCTTTAGTGCTCATCTCATAGTTGAGCAATAGCTAAACTAAGCACTATGTAAGATATGCCTATCTTAATATTCTTACATAGATTACAGAGCTGAGACATTAGAGGCCTTCTCCAGAACCAGACTTCATAATCATCAAATAGATTTTAAAATACGTATCTGAAAGCTATAAAACCTCAAATTTCAAAGGTCAAGTGCATTTCTCAGATAAGCTGTGCAAAAACACATTTTATGACAGCCTTTTGGCTGCTCCACAGCAGGGCCGTTGGGCAGAATATTTAGGCCCATCTGGTGAGAACAGCTGGGTGCCTGCAAGGTCTCCCAACTTGCTGGTCTTTGAGTGACTAATAAAAAATAAGATTTGAGGGGCGCCTGGGTGGCTCAGTCGTTGGGCGTCTGCCTTCAGTTCAGGTCATGATCCCGGGGTCCTGGGATCGAGCCCCGCATCGGGCTCCCTGCTCCGCGGGAAGCCTGCTTCTCCCTCTCCCACTCCCCCTGCTTGTGTTCCCTCTCTCGCTGTGTCTCTCTCTGTCAAATAGATAAAATCTTTAAAAAAAAAAAAAAAAAGATTTGAATCTCTATTTCTCCTGGTTCACTTATTTTGGGTTCTAGCTCAGCAAAACTATTTTTTTGGGGGGGTGGGGAACTTTACTGATTTAGGGAAACTCTTGTCATCTTCTAGCACATTTTTTTTCTTTCCCCAACCACTGCCTCTTAAATCTCTAAACCCAATGTGGGCCTCAAACTCATGACCCCAAGATCAAGAGTTACGTGCTCCACTGACTCACCCAGCCAGGCGCCCCTTCTACAATTCTTAATCTTGATGAGTAAATGACTTAAAGGACTTAAATTACTCCAGCTAGTAGATAGTAGAAACTAAAATCTAGAGGACCATTCACAAAAATTCTTCTCCTAGGGTGTGTTTGCTCTTAAGACATTGCTTGTCCTGCTCTTATTAGACCAATTAAACCAGACCTACTTTAAAATATTCTATACAAAGACCCTACTCAAGGCTGATAGGTAAAAATGAGCATTTCAGCTTTCATCAGATCATAAAGAAGTCATATGAGCAGAATTTATCCCAAATCATAATCTTCTCATATTGTAATGATAGAGAATTGTGGAATGTGTATTATAGGTGTGCACATGCAAAGTTCTTATCCGTTGGGTGAAATCAACAGGTTACACATATATCGTAAAAGGAAGTGGCACAATTGCAATATGGAGCTGACAAAATAACTGAATAGAAATGAGTTGCCTTTGGGAAGAAGAAGAGGTTGGGGGTAGGCAAGCAAGGGATTTCCATTTTTCATACAGTCCTGTCTTGCCTTTTTCTTTCTTGAAATTATATGCCTACTTAACAATTTAAAAAGGAAGAGCCCAGAAAAGACCCAGGCACGTGAAGCTTAAATACGACACAGATGTCATGGCAGGTTACATGGAGGAGTCGTTTAATAAATGGAGCTAAAAAATTGGATATGAATATGGAAAAAAGATTTCTGACCTCTACACAAAACATAACTCCAGATGGATTGGGACAATCTTTTGTTTTAAGTAAGCTCTACACCCAATGCGGGGCTCAAACTCACAACCCCAAGATCAAATCTCTACAGACTGAGCCAGCCAGGCGGCCCAGTGACAATCTTCTGCTTCAACATGGCTGAACTACGGTATCCAGTTTTTGGCCAAACACCAGTCTAATTGCTGTGAAAGTATGTTTTAGACGTGACTAACACTTAAGATACTATGAATAAAAGATTACTTTCCATACATGGGTAGGTCTCATTCGGTTGAAGGCCTTTAGAGAACCTGAGGTCCACCAAGAAGAAGGAATTCTGCCTCCAGACACAACTCTTCCCTGGGTCTCTGCCCTTTCAACCTTGCCAGCCCCTACAATCTCTCTGTACTCATCCTATCTGTTTTATTTCTCTCAAGAACTCTAATACCTGGATTAAGCTCTTAGGTAAAAAGAGCAAACCTTTAAAACTCTTAGTAAAAAATAGTTATCTTTGTATATTGTAGGGTAAAGATTTCCCAAATAAGACTGAAAATACTAATCATAAAAACTAACAGCTTGATTACATTATAAACTGCTGCTTATAAAAGGTATGTTAAAGAATACTAAACAGTAAGAAGATATTGACAAGTGTTCATCATTCTACTCTCAACCTGTCTCAATCTTTCAGACTTCACTTAGCATTTTTTTTTTCATTTCCTTGAGAATTTTAGTTGTCTTATCCTTTTCTTGCCTACAGTCTTCTTGGCAGAGAAGCCAGCGAGACCCTTCAACATTACCAAATGTAAACTCTGCCACATAGCCAGTTACCTAGTTTATGAATTCTTCTTTAATCAATCACAAAGCACTCTAGAATCTTACAAAGAGCTCAGCATGCTTACTAATTCCTCAAATTAATTTCAGTTCTTTTAAAAGAATCACTCAGACTACAGAAAACCACCAACCAATATGGAACCTTTATTTTTAAGGTAATTTCTGTACATCCGGAGTTATGAGAGTAATCCTTTTACAAATGGAAATGATTACTAGAATAAATGACGACAAAACCATAACTGGTATTTCATGTGAATCCACAGGAGTTTTTAAGCTTCAAGACAAAACCATAACTGGTATTTCATGTGAATCCACAGGAGTTTTTAAGCTTCAAATCCAGCCAAGAAGTTTGTTACAATCTCTTTTAGCTTAGCATCTGACTGTTCTGAGATCTTTCCATCAGTCCTATTTGGAAATGAAAAGCAGTTCATCAATTCATCAGTTCTGACCTAAACAAAAATTCAATGACTAGCTACAAAATTCAAAAGAATTTTAACAAGACTTTCTATCTTAAAATTTACAAAAAAGAGGCCATCAATTGTGTTCATACCTTATATTGCCCAACAGGGCCTGGTGCTGGCTGATAACATGAGCCAGGAAAGCATGCTCAAACTTTGTGATCTTGCTGGGCTCCAATTTATCAAGATACCCTCTTACACCAGCATAAATAACAGCTACTTGTTCTTCAATGGCCATGGGAGCTGAAAACAAAAGAATGCCAAGTAAGTTGCTCAAATAAATAAATGCCACATTAACAAAGTCAGAGAAACTTACCTTTTTCTTCTAATTATTAACATGTCTCTACATATCACCTACTCTACATAACACCCTCACACTTTCTCTGTGACAAACTCCACATTAATACTTTTTCCCACTTCTCTCCCTAGGCAACAGTTTTTTCCTTGTATTTGCAAGCCTTAAAGTGTAATCTTTGGGCATATTCCACAATCACTGTTTATCATCTGGCACCATTTATACTATTTGAGATATAAATAATCTGCTGAAACTTCACAGCAAGATTAAAAAATGCTAACATACTTTTAAATCTGCCCAATTCCATTCTCTCACAGCCAAGGAGGAAGGGGGGGAGGGAGGAAGAGATCTAATAGGTTTACTTTTCAAAAGAGAAATATTAAGTATATTTAGTAAGTTTTCCTGGTTATTCAAATGACGACAGACTGTATTGAAAGTACAACAGGCATTAATCACATTCAAAACACTGTATCCTTAATGAAAGAACACGACATATGATAGCTTGTAAGGAGCTGCAGGATACTCCCAGGCGCTTACACACAGTACACACATGGCTGACATGAAAGAACTCACAATACTGTCCTTGCTTCAGCAGCTCAGTCAGTCGCACGCCACGACTCAGGAGTTGCTGAGTGGCAGCATCAAGGTCAGAACCGAACTGGGCAAAAGCAGCAACCTCGCGATACTGAGCCAATTCCAGCTTCATGGTCCCTGCCACCTGAAAAACAGAAATGGTCAACTCATGAAACACAAAAATACTCAACCCACTAACAAAGAGCACTATACAAATACATTATGATTTTAGCCTAATGATACCTCTTCTCCTTGACAAAGTGCTGCAAATTACCTGCTTCATGGCCCTGGTTTGGGCAGCAGATCCAACACGAGACACAGACAAACCAACGTTAATGGCAGGGCGGATACCTTTGTAGAACAATTCTGTTTCCAAGAAGATCTACAACATACAGAAAAAACACATGCTAAAAAACTTTTAAAAAAAAAAAAAAAAAAAAACTATTTTCAAAATTAAGCCAAAAACCTGAAGCCCAACATCTCCAAGGAAAAATGTTAAGTGTCTTCTCATCATAAAGAGCCCCTCCAATCTTTCCCAGCACATAACAACTTACATATTCTATTGCTACGATTAAGAGATGTGGGGAGAAAAAACAGGTGATAAATTTCTATTAAAATATATGCAGGTTAAGTGATTTGGCCTCTGAGATTTGCTTCAAAATTATCTAGGGTGGAGAACAGTAATGGCTATAAATGAAGCAAAAATGAAGTTTTTTGGGGCGCCTGGGTGGCTCAGTCGGTTAAGCGACTGCCTTCGGCTCAGGTCATGATCCTGGAGTCCCGGGATCAAGTCCCGCATCGGGCTCCCTGCTCAGCGGGGAGTCTGCTTCTCCCTCTGACCCTCCCTCCTCTCATGCTCTCTCTCTCTGTCTCATTCTCTCTCTCAAATAAATAAATAAAGTCTTTAAAAAAAAAAAATGAAGTTTTTTGGTAACAAATTGAAATGGGTGAGAGATATGCAGGGTTCATTATACTGTTCTCTTTACTTTTCTAAACATTAAAGTGAAAGGCATTTAACAAATCAGTTCATCAACACTAGTTTCAACCAATGCCTTGGAATCATCCAAAGCTTTTACATTTATTTTTAATCATAAAAAAATACCTGTCCATCAGTGATGGAAATGACATTTGTTGGAATGTAAGCTGACACATCACCAGCTTGTGTTTCTATGACTGGTAAAGCAGTCAAGGAGCCACCACCAAAAGAATCGTTCATTTTGGCTGCTCTCTCTAGCAGACGGGAGTGTAGGTAGAACACATCACCAGGATAGGCCTCACGACCAGGGGGCCGACGGAGCAGCAGAGACATCTGACGATAAGCAACAGCCTACAGTACAGGAAAGGGTTATAAAGTTCAGTTACTAGAAGCTAAATTTGTCACCTTCAATTGTGGTGCAAACATACAAACAGATTCTAAAAATATGTATCCTTTGACCTGTTTGGATAAGTCATCATAGATGATCAAAGCATGTTTGCCATTATCTCTAAAATATTCTCCCATAGAACAGCCAGAGTAAGGAGCCAGGTACTGAAGGGGAGCAGCATCAGAAGCAGTAGCTGAAACCACAATGGTGTACTTCATGGCATCTGGGAAGAAAACAGATTTTAAGTTTCACAAGGTCATCAATATTTTGATTTTAGAGACTATTATAATAAAAATTAAGTGCTTTACTACATAATTTACCAAAGTCAGATTAACCAGAGCCAGACAGCACCTATTTTAAAGAAGGTGACAAAAACCTTAACATTTATTGTTGTTTTATACTTTTACTTGTTTTTGTTGTTTTACTTATTGAATCACATTAGAAATTTCAGTTCATTAGGGAGTAATGAAAACCAGCCTTCATTAAGTAGACGCTATCTTAAGATTAGCAATAATAGGACTCCCAGAGAACAATGAGACTAAAGTTCTTCCTTTTTTTTTTTTTTAAGTAAACTCTACCCTCAAGGTGGAGCTCGAACTCATGACTCCCAACACCAAGAGTCGCATGCTCTATCGACTAAGCCAGCCAGGCATTCCTGACTAAAGTTCTTTAATACCTGCATCTGTAAGTCTCTTCACCAACTGGGCAACAGTGGATCTCTTCTGACCAATAGCAACGTAGATACAGTATAGCTTCTTCTTTTCATCAGTTCCATCATTGAAACGTTTCTGGTTAATGATTGTGTCAATAGCAATTGATGTTTTGCTTTAAAAAGAAAGTAAACATAAATCTTGGTAAGTACTTCAAAGGATTTCTCAACTTAAGATTTCAGTATACTACTACTAATCCTCATCACATTCCTCTCTCTCCGTTATATCCAAAGCATTTACCATTCCAAGCATAAAAGTAATCTTTCCACAAACAACTTTTACTTAGAATGTTTAACAAGCTTTACCCAGTCTGTCGGTCACCAATAATCAGCTCACGCTGACCACGACCAATTGGCACCAAGCTATCCACAGCCTTAATACCAGTCTGCATTGGTTCACGCACAGAGATTCGAGGAATGATCCCAGGGGCTTTCAGGCCAACTCGCCTACGGATCTTGGAACCAATTGGACCCTGTTATACAATAAAAAGGAGCCCCCAGAACAATCAGTTTTGACGTCTCTTAGAAGCTACAACCACATCTAATAACTGTTAAACGTACCTTTCCATCAATGGCATTACCAAGGGCATCTACAACACGGCCCAATAGCTCCTCGCCAACTGGAACATCCACAATGGCCCCTGTTCTCTTCACAATATCTCCTTCCTTAATTAGTTTATCATTTCCAAACACGACAACACCAACATTGTCAGGTTCCAAGTTCAAAGACATACCCTACACAAAACACACAATTGAACCCCCATTAAGCCTGAGTAGTACTTCTTCCCATATGTCAACACTACATGATATGAAAACAGCTAGTTAAAAAAAAAAAAGCAGACTTGTACTTTAGATCTGATTTACTCAAGTATTTTTATGACAAACAACCTTCTTTGATCAAGACTTAAAACATGTTCCCTAGGGGCGCCTGGGTGGCTCAGTCGTTAAGCGTCTGCCTTCGGCTCAGGTCAGGATCCCAGGGTCCTGGGATCGAGCCCTGCATCAGGCTCCCTGCTCCGCGGGAAGCCTGCTTCTCCCTCTCCCAGTCGCCCTGCTTGTATTCCCTCTCTCGCTGTGTCTCTCTCTGTCAAATAAATAAATAAAATCTTTAAAAAAAAAACAAAAACATGTTCCTTAGACTTAAAACACATTCCCTTGAATAATCTTAGGATAGCATTATGATAAGCCTACCATGCTCCTTTATTGCATCCTCAAAGAACTAAAAGAAACAAAGAAACTGAACAGGTCAAGCTTTTTCCACTGCATTTCTTTTGTCAATGGCTTTTGAACCAGGTGATCAGCATGAAATAAAGTGATCAACTGGAAATTTTAAGACACAGTTGATTTACATCTTTTTATCTGTGAGTAGCACCACAAACAGCTTAAAAAATTGTAATGAGAACTCATCAGGTTAGTAGAAAGTGAAATTAAAAGCTACCCAAACAAGGACAAAATGCCATAATGTAACAGTGGTGGGTCATCTCTCATCATTACAACTTTAATTCAAAATATAAGATTTTTAGGTCCCTAATCATTACTAAGGAAAAAGGTTATTCTAGGAACTGAGTCTGGTCAGTAATTAAAGCTCTGTAGAAGTACTTAGAACAAATAGAGGAGTATCATGGAATATCACTGCAGGTAATGTTCAATACAGCAGTCACTAACCACATGTGGCTACTTAAAACTTGAATTAATTAACACCATCTTACCGAAGTCAGAGACACTTACTTTTCTCTCCAATTAACACATCTCTACATACCACCCACTCTTTCTCTGTGTGAGAAACTCCACACTGTACACACTCAATAGCCTCACATGTAAAATAGTTATTATACTTAAACAGCACAGACATAAAATATTTCCATCATTGCAGGAAGTCCTATTAGACAATACTAGACTCTTAGATCTTAAAAATTAAAAAAGAAACTCTGAGTTCATTTATTTCAGCCTCACCTTTCAAAGCTTTGTAACACTGAAGATACGAAAGGCTAAACTTTTAGCCAAGGTCTAACAGCTATGGAGAAAACTTTTGGCTCTATAATTATTCTTCCATATCAAGGCTTTTACCATACCGGTCACTAGTGAGAGAACCAAGACTATCTTTTCCCATGTGTGCTAAGTGGGTAATCCTACTCCCCCTGTTATACCCAGATATCATGCTCTGCTTTCCTCAGAAAACCCATGACTCCTACCATTTGTTTTCATCCCACTGGCCAACTAGGCTCAACCTAATAGAAAGGAGACTTCTATCATCAGAGAGCTTCTGCTGACTATACCACTAGCTTAACAGTAATAGGTCTACTCTTACAAGAAATACAAAGTCAATGACTTTCAACTTTCCACCAGAAATGAATTTATTTCATTTGGAAGTTATCTAATGCTTTTATACGATTTTAATGGCTATAAAAAAGACTTTTTAGAATTTGGCTGAAGGTTTAGTCACTTTTTTATTTCGGCACCAGTGGCTACAATTTATGTATACATCAGTCCCTAGAGTAAAAACTTTGGTAACCAATACTCTTAAGCTTATTCTTTTCACAATCTATGATAATGACTAAATACTGAAGAAGTTGAGATTTAAAGTTAAAATACAAAAAACACTAGCACAATCTCTGAATTACTAAATGAGTAACTCAGAAACCAATCCTAAAACACCAAAATCTCATTTTACCTTTAAACCTGAAGAAAACTCTACCATTTCTTCTGCCTGAACATTTCTCAGCCCATGTACACGGGCAATACCATCACCAATGCTTAGGACACGCCCAGTCTCTTCAAGGTCAACAGAGGTATCAGCTCCAAGAATACGCTCTTCAAGGATAGAGGACACTTCGGCAGTGCCTATTGAGAGAAAAAAATCCATTGCAAAAACAGCCTTGTCTCAAGGTCTTTTTAAAACCCACTTCCCCCAAAACATAAAAACTATAGTTTTATAATCACAATAACTAAATTATTCTAAAATGTAAAATGCATGGTTCTATTCAAGCTTGATATCTACCACTACTATAAAAACAAATCCAAGTGATGGACAGAAAATTTCACAAGACAAATGTAAGTCAGGTAAGAAGCTAATAAAATTAAGCAACACCATTATAATAAGAATTTTCATCGTCTACTCATTTGCTTTAATTTCTAAGGAATTTATATCTAAGGAATTAGTATCTAAGGAAGTTGAAACCTGACTTTTTGGCTAAACTCTGCAGGAAGCTTAAAAATGCAATCTATTTTTTTTTTAAAGTAGGCTTTACGCCCAGCATGGAGCCCAATGCAGGGCTTAAACTCATGACTCTGAGATGGAGACCAGAGCTGAAATCAAGAGTGGGACACTTAACCGACTCAAGCCATCCAGGCACCCCAAAAATGCAATCTATCTTTAAAAGCAACTGTTAACAAAGTATGAATATCTTTCCCTTTATAAAGACATGCAAATACTTAGTATTCTTCATCTTAGCGTATGCAAGATTTATGTATTCACTTGTTTAATCTTTAGTTCAAAGCCCCACTCACACATCCTCAAAGGAATTCCCTAACCTACAGAATCTTCCCATGCTCACCTCCCCACTTCTCTATTTGCAATGTGCAAATTTATAGGTTGCCACGTATAGATTAGCAGCTATTACCTTCAAAAAACATAAAGTTGTTTTCTAATATTTTTTAGGAGAGGAAAAAGAAATCTTTCATAGTTCAGAAAGGATGCCCACCACCTGATATGTTGTGTACTTTCTGTTTCTACCCAAGGGATATTGTATCAGAAAAAAAAAAAGCTGTAGTATCATGAAAAAAGAAATATTTCACTAGAACAAGACAACCTACCAAGAAAAAAGGGCTAAATGGCACATTACAGGCAAAGAATCTGAGATTTATATTAACTAAAATTAAGAGAGGGCGCCTGGGTGGCTCAGTCGTTAAGCGTCTGCCTTCAGCTCAGGTCATGGTCCCAGGGTCCTGGGATCGAGTCCCACATCGGGCTCCCTGCTCCACGGGAAGCCTGCTTCTCCCTCTCCCACTCCCCGTGCTTCTGTTCCTGCTCTCAATATCTCTCTCTCTGTCAAATAAATAAATAAAATCTTTAAAAAAAAATAAAATTAAGAGAAAAAAATTAACAAATGAAAATAAAAAACGGGGTGCCTGGGTAGCTCAGTTGTTTAAGCGACTGCCTTCGGCTCAGGTCATGATCCTGGGGTCCTGGGATTGAGTCCCACATTGGGCTTCCCTTGCTCTGCAGGGAGCCTGCTCTCCCTCTGCCTACCATTCTCCCTGCTTGTGCTCTCTGTCACATAAATAAATAAAATCTTTAAAAATAAATAAATAAATAAGGGGCGCTTGGGTGGCTCAGTCGTTAAGCGTCTGCCTTCGGCTCAGGTCATGATCTCAGGGTCCTGGGATCGAGCCCCGCATCGGGCTCCCTGCTCTGCGGGAAGCCTGCTTCTCCCTCTCCCACTCCCTTGCTTGTGTTCCCTCTCTCACTGTCTCTCTCTCTGTCAAAAAATAAATAAAATCTTTAAAACTCTACAAATTAATTAATTAATTAAAAAAATAGTGCTGGATTTAAAAAAAGGAAAAAAAACCAACAGTTATGTAACCTACGTAACTTATTTTTTCCCTTATTGACAAAGCAGTAAGTGTGGTGTATGTAGACTTAGAAATAATGACTTACCAATCTTCTGAAGACGAGTGTTAGAGGCATGGAGGTTCCTTGCAGCAATGAAGGAGGATCCCAAAGCATTTTTGGAGACCTAGTGCATAAACAGTTTTAAAAAGTTTATTTAAAAGGGGCGCCTGGGTGGCTTAGTCAGTTAAGTGGCTGCCTTTGGCTCAGGTCACGATCCCAGGGTCCTGGATCCTTGATCAGTTTATCGGTGAAAATACTAATTATATTAAAAAATATTCTGCTTAAAACTGGAAGGCTAGTAATCACATGACAAAGTAGCTTTTGATATATGCAAAAATGTTATTAAGCAGCTCCTGGTAACACTGTTAAGTATTTTATAAAACACATATTTTAAAAACCAACAGTTACCAAATTATCTTTTCTTTTAAAGGTATCAGGTACTATTATTTCATCTTTAGATATATTTCAGTTGAACTGTGGATATTCTCAGTAAAATAAACTGCTTCCTAAAAGGGGGAAATATCAAGACATATCCTATTTTACTTAAAAAAAAAAAATTTAAATTAGTAAATGTTAAAGTTTGATTAGAAATTAAGTATGGCTGTGGACTCTTTTTTTCCTGGTCGACAAAGCCTACAACAATCTGGACCCCCTCCATCTCCTTCAAGTTGTAACTCAGTGATTGGTCACTGTCGATTCTGAACCTACTACTTTCTATAGGACCAGATGAAAACCGTTAAAAATGTTCTTTTGCGACTAGTTGTATTAGAACAGTAAAATAGCCAGTGTTTACAATGTTTAAGATGGAAACTGATACAATGTTTAAGATGGAAAAAAAATAAATAAATGTGAGCCTTAACTTCAAGAGAGATAAGTAACGAAGGGAATTGACCTTTAGAGGCATTTTCCAACCAATGTTCTATCTTGAGCTCTCACTCACTGTCTAACGATTCCTCAAGGACGAAATCTTAAAACATGTCAAAGTACCAGAACACAAAGCAAAGTCTTCTTTCTGCCTGAGACAATTTAGGCTTCACTGCTGTCACGGTATCGGCCACATGAAATGCACATTTGCACTGTACGGCCTTTCACAATCGTTTCAGTGTTCAGCACTGAGATCGCCTACTGAAGTATTCAGAAAAGCACCTTCATTTATGGCTTTCCCCCGAACCGACCTCTGGGCAGAGGTGAAATGCCGGGGAGTCCTGACCTTCATACAATGTCAGGCTGCCCTAGGTCGCTTCAACTAGAGCTACCAACAGTGCTCCGACCTTCAGCGGGGCAGTCCCGGAGAACCAGCCGGGACAAGCCTCGCCGTTCCAGAGCAGGAGTCGCAGACCTAGCGCCCCAGCCCTGACCTTCAACCAAGGCCCCCTGTCGGACAGCTCTCAAGTGAAGTCGTGAACACCCCCTGAGGCCCCATCTCTGCACAGCATCGAGGTCACCACCTCCCCTGCACCGCTCAACACTGTCCCGCACGGATGGCAAGCAACAGGGCCCTTGCGCCGCCGCCCAGCCCAAGGCCGAGTAGCCAGCGGTCCAAGATGGCGGCGCCCGCCAGCCCCTCACCCTCCATGCAGCAAGAGCTCTCGAGTCAGTACATCACCAGCCACCCGCCGGGCCACCTCCCTTCCGCCGGTTCCCCGCACTCACCAGCCCGGCCCGCCGAGGGAGGGCGCGGGCCACGGCTGCGGCGACGCGCACGGACAGCATCTTTGCAGGTTCTCCTTGGGTGGTTTCTCTGCAGCCGCAGCCTCTGGACTGACTGGGACAAAATGGCTGAGCGGCGAGGAAGGTCAAGGCAGCATCCCACCTGACCCGGAAGTACCGCCCCTCGCGTTCACTCCCGGATGCGAATCTGCCTTTTGCGGGAGGGTTGGGGAGGAGTTACCTTTTAAAGTACAGTTTTTAGATTTAAAATTAAAAATGAGCAATTAGACCTTTGTCAACATCGGCCCAGGCTTTCGTTACAGATTTATTTTGACCTACTGAGTTGACCTTGTGGTTGCCCCTGGCGACCATGTGGGTAGCGGAACCCCCAACAAAGAGGCTCTCAGGCCCAGTCCCGGCTGGGGACCGTGTAGGTGTCACCCTGTACTAGGACGCAGCTTGTTTGAAGGTGACGGGAGGCCGATGTTGTGGGGTCCGAGACTACAGCTTTTTTTTTTTTTAAGATTTATTTATTTATTTGAGAGAGCGAGAATGAGAGAGAGAGTACATGAGAGGGGGGAGGGTTAGAGGGAGAAGCAGGCTCCCCGCTGAGCAGGGAGCCCGATGCGGGACTCGATCCAGGGACTCCAGGATCATGACCTGAGCCGAAGGCAGTCGCCCAACCAACTGAGCCACCCAGGCGCCCCGAGGCTACAGCTTTTAAAGCCTTGTAGCAAAGTAAACGGTTATCACCGGGGGCTTGCGGAACTGGTTAATCCGTAGATTGCTGGCCCCACCCCCAGACCCTCTTAAAGCCGAAAATTCGGAGCAATCTGAATTTTTGAGAGGCGCCCACACCATTCTACGTGATCCGTTACGCACTCAAGTTCGAAAATCGCAGTTCTTTTAGATTCTATCTAAATGAAATCTGTATATTAAAACAAATTGTTTAAAAATGGTAACAAACACAAGTTCAAGAAGAGTGGTTGCCAATTCTACTGAGAATGGTGCAGAATCAGAAGTCTCACCCCAGACTGAACCAGGATTCAAGGTTTCCT
The DNA here is from genome assembly GCF_002201575.2 of Neomonachus schauinslandi. Taxonomy (NCBI): domain Eukaryota; kingdom Metazoa; phylum Chordata; class Mammalia; order Carnivora; family Phocidae; genus Neomonachus; species Neomonachus schauinslandi. The sequence continues at coordinate 27,448,844 of NC_058416.1, read as the reverse complement.
CTACCAACAACTAGTTTCAGGACAGCAGGGACTATGCTTTTACATTTGGAATAAAATGGGGGCGCCTGAGTGTCTCAGTCGGTTGAGCCTCCGCCTTGGGCTCAGGTCATGATCCCGGTGTCCTGGGATAGAGTCCCCCATCGGGCTCCCTAATCAGTGGGGAGTCTGCTTCTCCCTCTACCCTATTCCCCTGCTGGTCTGCTTATGATCTCTCTCTCTCTCTCTCTCTCTCTCTCTCTCTCTCACCCTGTCTCTCTCAAATAAATAAAATCTTTAAAAAAATGAATTTGGAATAAAATGGAAATGATAGAGATGCGTAGGTGGCTCAGCTGGTTGGTTAAGCATTTGCCTTCCGCTGAGGTCATGGAGCCTGCTTTTCCCTTTAACGCTGCTGCTCCCCCTGCTTGTGCTCTCTTGCGCACGCTCTCTCTCTCTCTCTCCGCCAATAAATAAAATCTTCAAAAAATAATAAAATAAAATGGAAAGGATAAAGAAAAAACACCTTCCTATACCAACACATTAACATTGGGGCAGAACTCCCTCACCCATACACACACAGAATTTTTGCGATACTGAGATTTTTATGATATGCACAGAATTGTTGGGGGGGGGATATTGGGTGTCTTATCTGGTTTATACCCAAAACCTTAATTTGGGTGGAGCATATGAATATCTGGATTAAAAGGGTCATGTCCTAAAATATAGCTTGCAAATGTATTGTCAGCAATCCCTTCTCTAATATTCTATTCCATTTTCAAGGTGAGCATCCTTCTCCTTATGGGTAAATACAGGCTAACAGGAAAAAAAAATGGTTTGTAAAAACGGAAAGGTTGGAGGGGTATTTTGTGAAATTTGTAGTGATGAAAGTGGACAAAGGGCATAAAGATAACTTTTCCCCCATACTCAGGGCTGTACCAACTTACTTGAAATTTGGTTACTGAGCAGAGACACATTTGACTAAAACAAAAATAATAAGCAAGCCATACAATATGGTATTGGCTAGTTAGTAAAATTCTTTTGGAAAAAAAAATTTCATCATTTTAAATATGCATATGACTTAGAAGAAAGATTTAGTGCTAAGGGTAATGCCCAGTTTGATATTAAACCACATATATCAGACTATTGAGTACATGGTCTACGTTTCCTGATGTTTCACGGTATACCACAGGAGGCTGCAGTCAGCAGTGTGGTCTAACTAGCTTTCAAATATAAAACAGTCAGAGCCAGAACATTATGGTCAGACTCTAGCTCTACTACCTAATCTTGGTCAAGTCACTTACTCTGTGTGTGTGTGTGGTTTTTAATGTGAAAATACATAGAATAATATGGTCATCTATTTTTACAGGGTACTGTAAGAATGAAACTAAAATAGGAAAACATAGAAAACTACACATTGCTGTCTGTGTAACTAAAGAGAACCTCTCCTAGTGTTAAATACAGTGATGGAGGGAGAACTTTAGGGAAGGCAAGAAATGAACGAAGAATGGCTGAGTGGCAGTGACAGGGCCAGCAGTTGGATGCTGTCAACTGTTTTTTCTTTCTTTCTTTTTAAAAGATTTTATTTATTTATTTGACAGAGAGACACACAGCAAGAGAGGGAACACAAGCAGGGGGAGTGGGAGAGGGAGAAGCAGGCTTCCTGCAGAGCGGGGAGCCTGATGCGGGGCTCCATCCCAGGACCCTGGGATCATGACCTGAGCCGAAGGCGGACCCTTAACGACTGAGCCATCCAGGCGCCCCTGTTTTTTTTTTTTCCCTTTAAGTTTTATTTATTTAAGTAATCTCTACACCCCAAGAGGGACTTGAACTCACAACCCAGATCAAAAGTCCCACTCTTCTGTTTGAGCTAGCCAGGCGCCCCAACTGTCAACTATTTTAAAACAGTCTCCAGAAAAAAAAAATAAATCAATTAATTAAAAAAATAAAATAAATAAAACAGTCTCCAGCACATGTAGCTCTTTGATAGTGGAAACTAAAGGATAAGACTGCTGCAGCTCATATTGCTAGGGTAAAAATAAAAATTTTAAGTCAATGCACTCCTTGTGGAAGAAACAAATATCTGCTATCCAAAAAACAAGTTTCAGGTATTTTTTTAAGACAAGTGATTCAAGTCAAAAATAAAAATATAAGAAAGAAAAAAACAGCCTGGTTCTAGACGGCTGTTCTTCTCCTCTAGGAAATGATACCACCGAGAGCAGAGAGAGCCCCGAGGCGGCAAGCTCGTGGTGCTGGAGTTTTGGACCAGCCTTGCCCAAGGACTCGGAGGCCCCCTATCCTAGTAAAAACTCCAACTCCCAGAAATCCCGGGCCCAGAAGGGGGCGGAACCAACTGTGTGTAGGCGGGGCCTTCAGAGCTAGCTGTGAACTTCTCCCGCGAGGAACTTCTCGAGAAGTGGCGGGAGCGGCGGCTATGGAAGCACAGGAAGAGAAAGAGGCGCAGGTGATGGGGCGGGATCGGGGATTTGTGGCCTCCTGGAGACGGCATCTTTGACAAACTCCCCCCGTCCGCGGATCGTCTGGGCACACCATGTTTACTTTTTTCCTACTCCTACTCTGCTGGTCCATCTTTGGTCCCGCCTTCACGACCTGCGAGCCCCACTCTGCTTAGACCCCCGGGAAAGGGTGTTTCCCTTCCTTCTCGGGGCTCTCGTTGCTTGGACTCAGGCTTGGAGAGCGGTTGAGGAGCCTCTTGGTATGAGATACCTCTCAGCCGACTGGAGTGGGACTTCCGAATCCAAAGCCACTTTCCAGCCAAGCCTCACCGTTCACTGCTGCTTCCTAGTAGGATTTTCACACCTGACCTTCCTCATCCTGCATCCCTACTCTAGGTGCCTCTGGGTACAGCGGGGCTTTTGGTGTGTTGAGGGCAACTCTTTTTTCAGACTTTGCACGTATAAATATGCTTTGGCACCTTCATACTGAGCTTAAAATCATTCGAGTGATGCAAATTATTAGCCTATACCGCTTTGTGGCTTTAGGGAAGGGTGGATTGTCTTCTGATTTTGTTCATTGGGCTTGCTCACTTGTTTCCTGACATCGGGTATCTATCTCCTTAAAGACAAATTATAATGTGAAGTAAGTAGGTTGCCAGAATATTTCTAGAGAACATTTTGTTTGCTTCTGATCAGTTCTTTCTCATATTTGCTTCATGCTATTACAATAAACAAGGCTTATAATACTTGCTTTTCTTTTAATGGTTAGGTTGCTGCGTGGTTGAAAAAAATATTTGGAGATCACCCCATTCCGCAATATGAGGTGAATGCTCGGACCACGGAGATTTTACATCACCTTTCAGAACGCAACAGGGTTCGGGACAGGGATGTCTACTTGGTAATAGAGGACTTGAAACAGAAAGCAAGTGAATATGAATCAGAAGGTGAGATTAATTACAGAATTTTGAATGAGCTAATAACTTGAGGTAACTACATTTTATAACACCAAAGAATACAAAATTAATTTAGTGTAGACTGCTTGTTAGTTTTGCTTCTTATTTCACCCAGATTTGCCTCCCACTCCGTTATTATAGCAACTTAATAAGCCATAAATTGCATTATAATGTAAATTTTATTGGTACTCTGATACCATATAGTAATCCCTAAAACGTGTCTAAACTTAGCCTGACATAAAAGCCTTTGGTTTTTCACTTACATATCTTTCTGGTCTGTTTCGGTCTCCATGCTTTAGTTTAACGAGCCATCAGGGCATCTGAGGTGGCAGCCATGAACTGCAAGACTTGAACAAATCACGTTATCACTATGTATTCATGGGATTGCATTAGAATTTTCTGCTGTGCATATGTGTCTTGAAAAAGTGCATTCAAGATACCTGTTGTTTTTATAATACAAACTACACACGAAAGAATTGACAGAAACTTTCTATGGGTTGGAATATACAAAAGAGGAAGAAAGTAAAACTTACAATTGCCCGTATTTAATTATGTGTGTGGCGTGTGTTACGTGCAATGTTTTGAATGTAGTACAGTTTATATTGTAATTCTACTATATATGGGCTTTTTCCAATTTTCTTTTAAAAATTAACATACAGCAAAATTGACTTTTTGTTTTGGTTCACTGCTTTCAGCATATATATTATATTTCTACGATATGTAGATAATATTATATTATTTTATGCAATTGCTTTTTAAATCAGGAGAAAAAATATGCACGTATGCTCTTTATAATTCTATAGCTACCTTTTCTGATACTCATTGTTTTTTTGTGTGTGCATTCAAATTATTGTTTGGGGTCACTTGCTTTTAGCCCACAGAACTTCCTTTAGAATTTCTTCTAAGTCAGGACTGTTAAATTTTCTGTTTTTGTCTATCTGGGAGTCTTTATTTTGCATTCATTTTTGAAAGATAGTTTTGCTAAATGTAGAATTCTTCATTGATAGTTTTTCTCTTGAGCACTTTGAATATGTTATCCCATTGCTTTCTGGCCTCCATTGTTTCTGCCGAGAAGTCAACTATTAATCTTATTGGGGTTTTCTTGTAAATAACAAATCCTTTTTCTTTTGCTGTTCTCAAGATTGTCTCCCTATCTTTTTCTTCAACATTTTTACTTTGATATGTGTGTTCGTGGATCTCTTTGCATTTATTCTGCTTGGGGATGTTGAGTTATTGAGTTTTTTGTTGAGTTATTCCTTGGATGTGTAAATTACTGTTTTTCAATAAATATGGTAAGTTCTCAGGCATTATTTCATTATTTCTGACTGTTTTTTTCTGCTTCTTCTGGACTCCCATTGTGCATACGTTGGTGTGCCTAATGGTGTTTCTCATTTTTCTGAGGCTCTCTTCTTTTTTTTTTTTTTTTTTACTTTTTTCCTCTCTGTTCTTCAGCTTCCATAATCTCTATTGCTTTAATTTCAAGTTCACTTATTATTTATTCTGCTACTTCAAATCTATTGTTCATTTTTTAAAAAAGATTTTATTTATTTATTTGACAAAGAGAGAGATAGGGAGAGCAGGAACACAAGCAGGGGGAGTGGAAGAGGGAGAAGCAGGCTTCCCGCCGAGCAAGGAGCCCGATGTGGGGCTCGATCCCAGGACCCTGGGATCATGACCTGAGCCGTAGGCAGACACTTAACAACTGAGCCACCCAGGTGCCTCTGTTCATTTTCTTTAGTCAACTTCTCATTTTAGTTATTGTACTCTTCAACTCTAGAATTTTCATTTAATTTTTTTTTTTAGCAATTTCTATTTCTTTTGATATTCTCTATTTGATGTAACATTGTCCTATACCTTTTGTTACTTCTTTCATCATGGTTTCCTTTGGTACTGTGAACTTCTTCACATGGCTGTTTTGAAGTCTTTTCTGATAAATCCAACATCTGGTCATTCTGACAGGCAGTTTCTGTTGCTTGCTTTTTACCGTGGGTCATGCTTTCTTGTTTTGCATTCCTATGTATTTTTTGTGGAAACAGGACATTTTAGATAATGTATTGTAGCGACTTGGAGTATAAGTCTCCCAACACCCCAGCCCCCCCAAAACTTGTTGTCATTGTTGTTTTCTTATTTGTTTAATGACTGACTTTTTTTTTTTAAGATTTTATTTATTTGACACAGAGAGAGAGAGCACAAGTAGGCAGAGAGGCAGGCAGAGGGAGAGGAAGAAGCAGGCTCCCCACTGAGCAGGGAATCCGACGATGCTGAGCTTGATCCCAGGACCCTGGGATCATGACCCGAGCCCAAGGCAGCCGCTTAACCAACTGAACCACCCAGGCGCCCTCCGACTGATTGTTTTTAATGAAGCCTATTTACCCCTGATGGTGTTAAGTCTGTGATGTTGCTCCTCAGGGAGGCACGTACTTAAGTATCCCCACAGTCACTGTGGGATATCAGGGGTTTTGGTAGGACTCTCTTTCATGGACCACATCCAACTGTGCAATTCTGCTAATTGACGGCTGATTATTGTTTCCAACAATACTGTGGGACATAAGCTGCAAGCTAATCCAATCAAATTCTGGCACCCTTAAAGGTATAGTTTCGGAGGGCAATGTTTGATATTTGTTGTGACCTAAGGATGACTCCTCTTACATGTCTTATTTTCTGCTCCTCCCATGCAAACTAACTACCCTACAGTTTAACCCGTGTCTTGACTCTACTCCCAATTGCTTTTTACTATAACTTCCACAGTTCTTGAGAGTCTCTCTAGGCTTGGACTTCTCCAGGCTCTGTTGCAAATGAATTCAGCTCCTTTGGGAAGATACTGGGAATTATCTTTTCTATGGCTTGCTTCTTCCTCTGCCCCAAATCTCTGAACCAGGGGTCTGGAGTTGGAGGTAGAGACAATAGCAAACTTTTCTCTGAGTGGCACTGCCAGTGTAGATGCTGAGTGCTTGGTGGACAGGGGAGTTCAGCAGCCTTAGGTCCTCTTGGCTTGCCTTTCCTGGTATGGAATCACTACCTCATGGCCTGGTACAAGGGCCTTGGGGTAGGGTAGAAGCTCATGCAAGGTAGAGCTTCCATTCCAAAAACAGTGGCTGGGTGGAGGAAGAGAGCCCACACCTCTCAGCCACATCCACCTAGGGCTTAGTCTCAGCAACAGAGAGCTGGTGGCAGGATGAGAAACATTGAAGTCCAATTCCTCCTGGACAGAAAGCCCTCTGGCTGGGAGCAGGGGGCATGGAGATCCCTGTGTTCTTAACTACAACAGTCTGGACTGGAGTCTCCACCTCACTGAACTGGGAGGGAGAAGGAGAGGGTGGTCTTGGTTTAAATACCACAAACTTTCACCTTCTTCACTGAATTTTCATAGATTTTCTAGAATAGATGTTTCTTTATTTGCTGTTTGTCCTTAGGACCATTTTCAGAGGCTTTAAATCATTGTGTTTTGGTTCTGGTTTTCGTTGTTGTTTTTACATGGTTGGGTTTCTTGTTTTGTTTTTTACAATATTTGCCTGTTTCACTGAGGGGGCTGGTATGCAGATCTCCTTGCACTGTTAGGCTAGAAGTCTTAACTTCCTGGTCTACTGATTTTTGACAAGGGTAACAAGACAATTCAGTGGAGGAAAAAATAGCCTTTTCAATGACTAGTGCTGGGGTAACTAGATATCCACATGTATAAGAATGAAGTTGGACCCTGCTTCATACCATATGCAAGAATTAATTCAAAATGAATTAAAAACCTAAACATAAGAGCTGAACCTAAAACTCAGAAGACAACATCAGTGTATGTCTTCAAGATCTTGAATTTGGCAATGGTTTCTTAGCTATGATTCCCCTAAACACAATCAACAAAAGAAAAATTAAATAAATTGGACATCATCAAAATTAAAAACTTTTGTTCTCAAAGAATACCATCAAGTAAATGCAAAGACAAACATTTGCAAATCATATCTGATAAGGGACTTATATCGATAACATATAAAGAACTCTTACAACTCAATAATAAAAAGATAAATAACCCAATTTAAAATGGGTAAGGAGGGGCGCCTGGGTGGCTCAGTCGTTGAGCGTCCGCCTTCGGCTCAGGTCATGATCCCAGGGTCCTGGGATCAAGCCCCGCATCAGGCTCCCCGCTCTGCAGGAAGTCTGCTTCTTCCTCTCCCACTCCCCCTGCTTGTGTTCCCTTTCTCGCTGTGTCTCTCTCTGTCAAATAAATAAAATCTTTAAAATAAAATAAAATAAGGGGCGCCTGGGTGGCTCAGTTGGTTAAGCGACTGCCTTCGGCTCAGGTCATGATCCTGGAGTCCCGGGATCGAGTCCCGCATCGGGCTCCCTGCTCGGCGGGGAGTCTGCTTCTCCCTCTGACCCTCCTCCCTCTCATGCTCTCTGTCTCTCATTCTCTCTGTCTCAAATAAATAAATAAAATCTTTAAAAATAAAAATAAAATAAAAATAAAAAAAATAAAATAAAATAAAATAAAATGGGTAAGGAGTGTGAATATACATTTCTCCCAAGCAGATATAAAAATGGCCATTAAGCCAGCATTATTAGACATCAGGGAAATGCAAATGAAAACCACAATTCCACTTCACACCTACAAGGAGGGCTACAATCAAAAAGAAAAATATTCAGATCTTGGATTATCATTTTATTGATCATTGCTAAGTTCTGTGAGTGACCACTATGCAAAAATAATAATGATCATAATAACTGTTGGTGAAGATAAGGAGAAATTGAAATCCTTGTACATTTCTTTTTTTTTTTTTTTTAAGATTTTATTTATTTATTTGACAGATAAAGACACAGAGAGAGAGGGAACACAAGCAGGGGGAGTGGGAGAGGGAGAATCAGGCTTCCCGTTGAGCAGGGAGCCTGACGCAGGGCTCGATCCGAGGACCCTGGGACCATGACCTGAGCCGAAGGCAGACGCTTAACGACTGAGCCACCCAGGCGCCCCTCCTTGTACATTTCTGGTGGGATTTTAAAATCATACGGTTGCTTTGGAAAACAGTCTGGTAATTCCTCAAATGGTTAAACATAGTTACCATATGACTAGCAGTTCTACTCCTGGGTATATATCCAAATATGAAATGAGTAAAGACAGATTGTAGGTTAATGGTTGCTAGGGCTTCATGGGTTGGGGAATTGGAATATGATGACTAAGAAATATGGGGTTTTTGGGGGGGTGATGAAAGTGTTCTAAAATTGATCGTATTGGTGGGTGCACAACTCTGTGAATATTCTAAAAACCATCAAATTGTATACTTTAGGTGGGTGGATTGTAATAAGATTTCAATAAAGCTATTAAAAATTAAAATAAAGTAAACATCTTAGTTACCATAAAACTCTTATATCTTTTCAGCCAAGCATCTTCAGAGCCTTCTCATGGAGAGTGTGAATTTTTCCCCTGCCAATCTGTCAAGCACTGGTTCTAGGTACCTGAATGCTTTGGTTGACAGTGCAATGGCCCTTGAAACGAAGGATACCTCACTAGCTAGGTAATTCTCATGACAATTTTAATTTCTGTAATCATATATACTTTAATGTCTTGACCTAAGGACTTTTTGTTTCTCTGGGTAATTCTATATAGGAAATTAACAATAAATGCAAAATTTACTTAACTCCTCCTTATCATTGCCAGTGAGTATGTGTAATTAGTTCAGATAAACTTGGTGTTGTTGAAATTTTCTTCTTCCAAGATTAGGTTTGTGAAGGTTGGTACTCATGTATATTTGGAAAGGGATTAGGTATCACTTACATTGCTCCCTATAAACAAAGACAAGCAGTAGGCTAAATTATATCTGATTGAGCATAGTGAATTTTGGTCATGTCCCCCCTTTCTGGGTACAGTAGGTTAAGTAAGTAGGGTGACAGGCATCCCACCTATATAATAATATTATTCTTTCCAACAACCCTAAGAGGAAATTGAAGCTCAGTGGAGGTGTGTTAAATAACTTCTCCAAGCTGGTAAATGGCAGAATTGGGATTCCAACCCAGGCTGACACCAAAGTCCATATGATTACCACTGGTGGCCATGTCTTAGCTAGGACTACCACTGTAACTTATAATTAGAGAACTGTATAGCTATTCTACTTAATTGCTCATATAAGGACTTGGAATTAATATGTATGCTCAGAGAGTAGTGTTTTAGGTATAAGAACATAAGGCTATATTGCAGCAGAAATCTAAACTTGAAGCAACTCAGCAGACACCAAATGCTGGTTAATACGCTAGGCCTATAACCATAGCTATATACATATACGTACACATACATACATATATATATACATATAGATAGATGGACAGATATAAATAGGTGTGTATACACACACATACACACACACACACAGGCACTGGGGAAGCACAGATGAATAGGATAATAGCTGTCAGCAAGGACAGTTTCTGCTCATGGTCATATAAGGGAGATGGGTATGTAAAACTATAGCATAGTTTGGCATCTGTAGCAATCAAAGAATGTACCAGCTGTGGCTAAGTAGCACAGAGAAAGGAGTAGTGAGTTCCAGAATGGGAGTAAATCTTATTTGAGTTTTGAAAGACAAAAGGAAATTTGCCTGAAGAAGGGCTATTCAGGCAATGGGAACAGCATATAAAAAAATGCATAGAGGAAAAATGCATGGAGGTATGAAACAGCGTGATGATAGAAAAACCCACATAGAGATGTAGTCATTGTTAGAAATGAGGAATAACTGTCATTATTGTCCTTAATGTCCATTTATATGACCAGATTCTTTTTTTAGTTTTATCCCTGCAGTGAATGATTTGACCTCTGATCTTTTCCGTACCAAATCCAAAAATGAAGAAATCAAGCTTGAATTGGCAAAACTTGAAAAAAACCTAACTGCAACTTTAGTGTTAGAAAAATGTCTACGAGAGTAAGTACCCGAGTTGGAAGTGGTGACAATGTTTATTATAAAGACAGAACATCGTCAGATTTAGTTTTGACAGTAGGTATGATTTAAAACAACACATTAGGAACTGGGGTCCATAAATGGTTTTCTAAGTAAAACATGACTTGGATGTAGATAGGGGTTGGTTGGGTACAGACTTTCGCCTTTTACTTCATATAATTTTTACCTTTTTTTCCTCTTTTACAAATAGCCTAGGGTTTTTTTTTCTTTAAGATTTATTTATTTATTTGAGATTGAGAAAGTGTGAGTGAGGATGGAACAGAGGGAGAGGGAGAGAGAATCTTAAGTAGACACCCACTGAGCAGAGAGCCTCTTGCAGGGCTCAATCCCTCCACCCTGAGATCATGACCTGAGTGGAAGTGAAAAGTTGGATGCTTAACCAACTGTGACACCCAGGTGTCCCAACAAATAGCCTAGGTTTTATAATTTTGAAAATTTTATGTGAATTGTTTTTTTACTTAAAAGTTATGGTGCAACTTAAAGTCACATCATATTTTGTTGCCCGTCCTTATTAGAGCTCTGGTATCCCTCTTTTTTTTTTTTTAAGATTTATTTATTTATTTTAGAAAGAGAGAGAGAGAGAACGTGTGTGTATGTATGCGTGAAAGCGGGGGCTGGAGGGCGGGGAGGGTTATAGGGAGAGAATCTCAAGCAGACTCCCTGCTGAGCACAGAGCCTGACTCAGGGCTAGATCTCAGGGCCCTGAGATCATGACCCGAGCCGAAATCAAGAGTCAGACATTTAATCGACTGAGCCACCCAGGCTCCCTAGAGCTCTGGTATTCCTCTTGATTCTCTGGACCTTCTTTAGGTCCCAGTTGCCCTAGAGATTAGATGCTATAGATCAGGAACATGGATATGCACAACTAATTTGATGGTATATAAATTTACTTAACAAATATTGAGTATGTATATGCAAGCACTCTATCATGTCACATTTAGGAAAGAGGACTTTGGGACCTCCATAATTCATGGAGGCTTGGATATATATATATATATTTTTTAAAGATTTTATTTATTTATTTGACAGAGAGAGACACAGCGAGAGAGGGAACACAAGCAGGGGGAGTGGGAGAAGGAGAAGCAGGCTTCCCTCTGAGCAGGGAGCCCGATGCAGGGCTCGATCCCAGGACCCTGGGATCATGACCTGAGCTGAAGGCAGACGCTTAACGACTGAGCCACCCAGGCGCCCCGCTAGGCTTGGATATATTAAATCAGTTCTTTAAGCAGCAGGTTTACTTTCTCCAAGAATAATTGGCATAGATTAATCTTAAAATTACTTAGTATTCCTTGAGAAAAATTCCAGGTGGCAACATGGAGAGGAAGATGACCTGGAAGAATACATGGTAGCTAGTCTGGGATATAAAATAAGTGTTAGAAAATCCAGCAAGTATATTACCAACTTTTGACTAATCCAGAGTTGAATCCCAAAAGTAGTGGAGTTTCTTCTTTATAATAATTCCACCAAGAAGAAGAAAATGTTTTCAATTTTACTTTTTTAAAGGGATCTGAAGAAGGCCGAGTTGCATCTGACTACAGAAAGGGCCAAAGTTGACAGTCGTCTTCAGAACATGGACTTCCTGAAAGCAAAGTCGGAGGAGTTCAGATTTGGAATCAGAACCGCAGAGGTTTGTACGAAGGACTGAATGTATTTAGTTCTTTTTTTTTTTTTTTTTAAAGATTTTATTTATTCATTTGAGAGAGAGAGAAAGAACATGGGGGTGGGGAGGGTCAGAGGGAGAAGCAGACTCCCTGCTGAGCGGGGAGTCCGAGGGGGGCGGCGGCAGGGGGGGGCTCGATCCCGGGACTCCAGGATCGTGACCGGAGCCGAAGGCAGATGCTTAACCAACTGAGCCACCCAGGTGCCCCTATTTAATTCTTTTCAGATTTCTTATTGACCTTCATCCTTACAACTAGACAGTATTATTCCTACCTTTTTACAGATAAGGGAACTATGGAGAAGATAGGTAACTTGCTCAAAGTCATGTAGCTGCTTAGCAGTGGATCCAGATTCCAACGCAGGCAGCCAGGCCCCGAAGCCCAGACTCTTAGCAGTGCACCCATCTTGTGGCAGATCTGTGACTGTTTGAAATGATCCACGTGCTGCATACAAGTGCTTAGATGCTGGGGCGTCTGGGTGGCTCAGTCATTAAGCATCTGCCTTCGGCTCAGGTCATGATCCCAGGCCCTGGGATCGAGCCCCGCATCGGGCTCCCTGCTCCGCGGGAAGCCTGCTTCTCCCTCTCCCACTCCCCCTGCTTGTGTTCTCTCTCTCGCTGTGTCTCTCTGTCAAATAAATAAAATCTTAAAAAAAAAAAAAGTGCTTAGATGCATGTATAGTTTTTCATCTGTGATTTATAGCTTCTCGTTACTGTGTTATATGATGAAAATATGAAATGGTGGTCACTTTCAAAATACTGTTTTTAACCGAACTCTGTTTTTTGGAATTATAGGAGCAACTTTCAGCCAGAGGCATGGATGCTTCTCTGTCTCATCAGTCCCTAGTAGCACTTTCAGAGGTGAGCTCAGTTTAACCCAATTTAGCTTTCTTTAAAATCTTAGTGCACAATCTACTTTTTCTTTGTATAGAGCTTTGTTCACTATTGACCTGTTTTTCTTTACCTCTGTACTTTATGTTCACCAGTATTTATACCTTTATTACTTGGTTAGCTTTAACTATCCTCACGTTTGTTTGGTTTCCTTTATTTATTACTATATGCTAGAAACTCTTTGCTAGAGTTGGTTATATGTTATTGATTTGTTTATAAAATAAATTTATTGAGGGATTATGTGCTAACCATCTAGGTCCTCTTCTTCTTTTTCCACTTACAGTAAAAATGCAGTCTGGAAACTCCTATAGGATGCAATTCTAGGTTTTTAGGTTGTATAAGTGTCTCATTTATTTTGGTGGGAAGAGGGAGAAAGAGGGGGTTTTGTTTATTTTATTATTATTTATTATTTTATTCTTAAAATTTTTTACACTTTGATTTTTGGAATCTAAAGTTGACAATTCATCAATACATATTTGAGATCCTAATTGTTCCCTTACATTCTGATTCCTCTTCATCACATTATTCTGTACTCTTAGACAGCATTCTTCTAAAAGAGAAGATCCTCTTCTCTTTCTTTTTTTAAAGATTTTATTTATTTATTTGAGGGAGAGAGAGGAAAGAGAGAGAGCATGAGCGGGGGACAGGAACAGAGAGGGAGGCAGAGGAAGAAGGACAAGCAGAGTGCGCTAAGTGTGGAGCCTGGTGCGGGGCTTGATCCCAGGACCCTGAGATCATGACCTGAGCCAAAACTAAGAGTCGTACGCTTAACCATTTGAGCCACCCAGAGCCCCTATTCTCTTTTTAAAAAGATTTTATTTTTTAAGTAATCTCTACATCCCATGTAGGACTTGAATTTACAACCCTGAGATTAAGAGTCACATGCTGCATGGACCGAGCCAGCCAGACGCCCCACTTAAATCCTATTCTTAATAAATGGGAGTATAACTTTCCTTTTGTAAGCATCTTATAAGGATTATTTCCATTGGAAATAAGTTTGTTATTCAGATATCTTTGAACCTCATTTGACCTATTGATACAATTTGATACATTATTTAAAATATCTTAATGTTAATGCTTTATTATGTTTTATTTCAGAAATGAACAGTGTTTAGTTGCATTATGAATATCTCTATCACTCTGTGACTCCTGTGTTTTTTCCACCCCCAGAAATTGGCAGAACTAAAACGACAGACTATACCTTTGAAGAAAAAATTGGAGTCCTATTTAGATTTAATGCCGGTAATTATTTTTATGAATTTAAAAAAAAAGTCATCTCCAACTTTCCCCAAGGGTACTAAATGATCATGAGAATACTAGGTCCATGTTTAAGGATTTAAAGTCTGCTAAATTTCAGTATTGTATGTTCACTGGATACACTTCTGTAAGGTTTTTGCCTTTTGAAAAAGACTGTTGCACTTTTTCTCCTTGAGTCCTGGGTGATGCAATATAACCTCTTCTTGTTTTATTTTTCTTTAAAAGAACCCGTCCCTTGCTCAGGTGAAAATTGAAGAAGCAAAGCGGGAATTAGTAAGTAGTTCCATTTTTTTTTTCTTCTGATTTTTTAAAAAGAAAGAAAAAAACTGCTGATAAAGCTCCCTTTATCTTTCTTCTTTCCTTCCTACTCAAAGGTAAACCACAGTCCCAAAGTTGCTATGTGTCATTACCATGCATTTTTTAAAAAATTTTTTTTGTTTTTTTAGTCAGCTCTACACCCAATGTGGGGCTTGAACTCATGACCCCGAGATCAAGAAGAGTCATGCCCTCCCAGCTGAGCCAGCCACGCACTCCACCATGTATTTTTTAAATACTTTTTTGGATATGTGTATATATATATATTTTTTTAAGGTTTTTTAATTTATTTGACAGAGAGAGACACAGCGAGAGCAGAACACAGCAAGGGGAGTGGGAGAGGGAGAAGCAGGCTTCCCGCGGAGCAGGGAGCCCAATGTGGGGCTCGATCCCAGGACCCTGGGATCATGACCTGAGCCGAAGGCAGATGAACAACTGAGCCACCCAGGCGCCCCATATATTTCTTACCATAACAAATACATAGTGATTTTTTATCTCTTTTAAATTTTTGCATAGATTTTCCTGGCTGGAAAAGGGGGGTCAAGAGACAAAAAATATTATAGGCAAAAGAATTAACAAAGGTATAAGAGCTAAAAAAAATGGAGGACTTGTCTAAGCTTTGGCAAGTGATGTAGTCCAGATGCTTAGGAGTATACAATGGATGATAGGGCTAAAGAAGATCAATTGGTTTATGATATAAAGGATCTTAAATATAAAGAGGGTTGAACTTGGAGGCTAGAGGGGACCACTGAACATTGCTGTGTGTTTCTTTATTTTCTAAGCTAAAAAGAAATGTGATCAAAGCTATGCTTTTTTTTTTTTTTAAGATTTATTTATTTATTTATTTGACAGAGAGAGAGAGACAGTGAGAGAGGGAACACAAGCAGGGGGAGTGGGAGAGGGAGAAGCAGGCTTCCCGCAGAGCAGGGAGGCCAATGTGGGGCTCAATCCCAGGACCCTGGGATCATGACCTGAGCCGAAGGCAGACACTTAACAACTGAGCCAGCCAGGCACCCCAAAGCTATGCTTTTTGATTAGGACAGTTCTTTAGAAAGATTATTCTGGAAAAAAGAAAGAAAGATTATTCTGGAATCAGTGTATAGGGTGGATTGGAGGAGGAAGAAAGAAAATTGCAGAAACTGATTGGCCTATTTTGACCAGGGGAGAAGTAATGAGAAAGTGGCAATAAGAGTGGGAAAGAGGTGGGGCGCCTGGGTGGCTCAGTCGTTAAGCGTCTGCCTTCAGCTCAGGTCATGATCCCAGGGTCCTGGGATCGAGCCCCACATCGGGCTCCCTGCTCAGCGGGGAGTCTGCTTCTCCCTCTCCCACTCCCCCTGCTTGTGTTCCCTCTCTTGCTGTGTCTTTCTCTGTCAAATAAATAAATAAAATCTTTAAAAAAAAAAAAAAAAGAGTGGGAAAGAGGTGACGTGAGAGAAGTTGCAGAAGTACTTTGCTCAAACAGTAGATGTCGGAAAAATGGGTTCATGTATCTTTACACTGATACAGCGACTCATCTCTCTAAAGGGTTTTTCCCCCTGGAGATGTTTATTAGAATCAGGAGTCTGAAAACTTTTGGGGTGTGGAGAAGGGGGAGATATAAAAGCAAGAAATATCTAAAAACGTATTTAATATTTATAATGGTATTTGTTTAATTTCTTTTTTTAAGATTTACTTATTTATTTTAGAGAGAGAGCACACCAGTTGGGAGAGGGGCCGAGGGAGAAGGAGAGAGAGTCTTAAACAGACTCCACACTGATCATGGAACCCGTTGTGGGGCTCAATCCCACAAGCCTGAGATCATGACCTGAGCCAAAATCGAGTCAGACGCGTAACTGACTGCACCACCCAAACATCCCTGAAATTCTGTTTTAATGTTTTTCTTTTTTGCTTCCCTTACTTTAAATAACACTAGAAGTTAGACCACCTGTTTCATGTCCTTGTTTTTTGGGGGGGGGGGTGGTCTTTTTTTTTTTTTATTCTTATGTTAGTCCCCATACATTACATCATTAGTTTTAGATGTAGTGTTCCATGATTCATTGTTTGTGCATAACACCCTGTGCTCCATGCAGAATGTGCCCTCCTCAATACCCACCACCAGGCTAACCCATCCTCCCACCCCCCTCCCCTCTAGAACCCTCAGTTTGTTTTTCAGAGTCCATCGTCTCTCATGGTTCGTCTACCCCTCCGATTTCCCCCGCTTCATTCTTCCCCTCCTCCTACCTTCTTCTTCTTCTTCTTTTTTTTTTTCTTAACATATATTGCATTATTTGTTTCAGAGGTACAGATCTGAGATTCAACAGTCTTGCACAATATGCCCTTGTTTATAGAATTTATGGTGTTTCTTTCTTCCTTTAGGATACCATTGAAGCTGAACTTACAAAGAAAGTGGACATGATGGAACTGTGACCAGTGTCAAGTAAGCTTCATCTTCCCTAACAGAGTACATTGAGTAGGACTTGAAAGAATTGTTTTCTCTTGGCCTTCCTTAATAACTTAACTCCTGTGTTCTTAGATGAGATAGTAATGTCACTGTTGATAAACAGTGGTTTCTGGTTATATATTGCATTTCTGTGCCCAAATACATAGTTTTCATATTAAAAAGCATTGTGGGTTCTCTATGTTGCTGGCAGTTAAGTGTCCCTCACTGGGTCTCTTTGGTGAACATTATGACATTTGTCATGCAGTCACTTATGAGGTCAGCTAAGTGAAGAGAAGAGTTCTGCAACTTGGTTATGTTTCTCCCACTCCTCCCTCCAGGGCTCTGCTGTCATTCCTTCTGATCAGCTCACCTGCCTACTTCCAAATGTTAATATATGCAGGAATTTAGTTTATGAAAGAGATGACCTTTTAAATCAGTAGTGGAGAGATGGATAATTCAACACATGGTGCTAGATCCTTACTTTACACCTTATGTCAGGATAATCCCAAAGATCAAAGATTTAAATGTTAAAAAAAAAAAAAAAGAGAGAGTGAGAGGAACCATGAAGAAGCTTTAATGTTTTGACTCTTAAATAATCGTACAGTCAGTCAGTAACACGCATCCCAAATCCAGGAGCCATAAATGAAATGATAGAAATATTTGAAAATTTGGAAATATTAAATATTCCTGTGTGGTAAAATCTTTAATAAGTAAAATCAAAGGACTTCACAAATGTGGTGTAGGGAAAAAGAAAGAAATTTTTCACTATGTTCCTTTTTGTACTTTTAAGAATTTTGCACCATGTGATTAGGAAGCAATCAGTTAAAAAAAAAAAAAAAGAAGCAACCAGTTTTGTTTTGTTTGCCATCAGTTCTTTTTTTTTTTTTAAGATTTTATTTATTTATTTGAGAGAGAGAATGAGATAGAGCATGAGAGGGGGTAGGGTCAGAGGGAGAAGCAGACTCCCTGCTCAGCGGGAAGCCTGTTTCTCCCTCTCCCACTCCCCCTGCTTGTGTTCCCTCTCTCGCTATGTCTCTCTCTATCAAATAAATAAATAAAATCTTAAAAAAAAAAAATTTCCCTCTCCTGGGACGCCTGGGTGGCTCAGTCGTTAGGCGTCTGCCTTCGGCTCAGGTCATGATCCCATGGTCCTGGGATTGAACCCCACATCGGGCTCCCTGCTTGGCGGGAAGCCTGCTTCTCCCTCTCCCACTCCCCCTGCTTGTGTTCCCTCTCTCACTGTCTCTCTCTCTATGTCAAATAAATAATAAAATAAAAAATCTTTAAAAAAAAAAATTTCCCTCTCCTTTCCCACAAATATGTGGAGATAAAAATACGAGAGACATTTGTATTTCCTTTTTTGGAAATTGTCCATATCATTTAGCCATTTAGGCATTAGTTTGGTCTTTAGCTTAACAATTTATAGAGGCTCCTTGTGTATTAGCTAAATTAATCTTTTGTGGTTTGCATTGTAAATATTTTCTTCAGGTTTGTCATTTGTCTTTTGACTTAATTCCAGTGTTCTTGGTAAGGCAGCTTGGTAGATTGATTGTGGAAATGACCACAGTAATTCCTCTTGCCCCTGTGCACTCATCCTTTATATTGTGAATTTGCCACTTGTCCCGTCAAGAGACGAATCTCCACCTCTTCTTTCTGACTGGGCCTTATGATTTGTTTTGGCCAACGAGATAATAGCAAATATAACAAAAGCAGAGGATTAAAAACTGTGCCTCAGAGCTTGCCCTATCTTATGGCTCTGGAATTCTGAAACCACTATGTAAAGAAACTTGGACTGTTGAGGATGAGAAACTACATGGAGCAGAAACAAGTAATTCCAGCTGAGCCTTGCCCCCACCCAAGACCAGACAGGCTGCCAACTGCCAACGGTGTGAAGGAGGCCTTCTTAGATTATCCAGCCCTGGCCACGCCCCCAGCAGCTGCAGAGATCAACTAAGCTGGCCCAGGCCACAAAATCAACACATAATATCATGAGAAATAATAAAAATGATTGTTTGAAGCTTATTTTAAGTTTTGGACTGGTTGTTAGCTAATTGATAAAAGTAGCTTGTGACATAGTGTTCAAAGTAAAAGGAGAGCAAAAGAAATACACTGTAAGAACCGAAGAAACTTGGTACCAGCAGAATTTTATAAAACAGTAATTATATTAAATGTAAGTGAGAAAATGTTTTAGTTAAAAGATCAAGATCAGGGGGCGCCTGGGTGGCTCAGTCGTTAAGCGTCTGCCTTCAGCTCAGGTCATGATCCCAGAGTCCTGGGATTGAGCCCCACCCCGTGTCGGGCTCCTTGCTCGGTGGGAAGCCTGCTTCTCCCTCTCCCACTCCCCCTGCTTGTGTTCCCTCTCTCGCTGTGTCTCTCTCTGTCAAATAAATAAAATCTTTAAAAAACAAAATGAATAGACAATCCGCAGAATGGGGGGAAATACTTGCAAATCACATATCTGATAAGGGACTTATATCCAGAATCTGTAAAAATTCTTACAACATAATAAAAGGCAAACAACCCAATTAAAAAATGAGTAAGGGATTTGAATAGACATTTCTCCAGCGAAGATGTACAATGCCCACATAAGAACATGAAAAGATGCTTGATATCACCAGTTATCAGGGAAATGAAAATCAAAAGCACCATGAGGTGCTACCTCATACTAAGATGGCTAGAATAGAAAAGACATAGTAACAAGTGTTGGTGAGGATGTGGACAAATTGGAACCCTCATACACTAACGGTAGGAATAAAATGGTACAGTTGTTTCGAAAACCAGTTTGGCAAGGTCTCAAATAATTAAATATAAAGTTACTATATGACCCAGCAGTTCAACTCCTAGGTATATACCCAAGAGAAATGAAAACACAGGTCCACACAAAAACTTGTATGTGAATGTTTACATTAGGATTATTCCTAAGAACCCAGATGCCCACCATCTGATGAGTGGACAGACAAAATAGGGTATATCCCTGCAATGGAGTATTATTCATCCATAAAAAGGAATGAACTACTGATATATGCTACACCATGGATGAACCCTGAGATCATTATGCTAAGTGAAAGAAGCCAGTCATAAAGACCATATGTTATGAGATTCGATTCACATGAAATGTCCAGAAACAGACAGAAAGCAAATTGATGCTGCTTAGGGCTGAGAGGATGAGAGATATGGGGTGATAGCTAAAGAGTACAGAGTTCCTCTTGAGGTCATGGTTGCATGTGTCTGTGAATATATCAAAAACCATTGAATTATATACTTTTTTTTTTTTTAAGTAGGCTCCACGCCTAGTGTGGGGGCATTCAGTGCGGGGCTTGAACTCATGACCCTGAGATCAAGACCTGAGCTGATATTCAAGAGTAGGACACTTAACCAACTGAGCCATCCTGGCGCCCCAAATTACATACTTGCAATGTGTGAATTGTATGGTAAATAAAGCTGTTGAAGGGAAGGTATGCAGATTAAAAAAGTAAAGCTGTTTCTATTTGCAGATGAAGTTAGTGACGTGAGCATCCATCCCTGGAAGGGGTATGTGAGGTGTGGGCAAGCAAATATCCAAAGCAGCCCAGAATTAAACCTTTTGTTCTAATTCCATTTCTAGGTCTCTAACCTGCATATTTTCTGGAAAGATCAAATATGCCCATATGGAAGGGTTTGGAGAGCAGTGTATGAGAAGGAGCCTCTTTTTTTTGTCTCTAATTCTGGCCCCTGGACTGCATGTCTATCTATAGAGAACCACTGCTTTACCCCAAAATACTTCTGCATTGATCTCATAAGTACAGAGACATTCTTAAATAATCATAGTAAAATGGTCAAATTCAGGAAATTTAACATTGATAAAATACTACTATCTGATATATAGTCCCTACTCAAATTTCTCTAATTGTCTGAATAATGTGCTTCATGGGTGGGGGGATGGGTGAAATAGATAAAGGAGAGTAAGAGATACAAACTTCCAGTTACAGAATAAATAAGTCACAGAGGTGAAAAGTGAAGCGTAGGGAATATAGTCAATAAGATTGTAAAAATGTGTTTGGTGACAAATGATGACTGACTGCACTTAACCGTGGTGAGTACTGAGTAACGTATAGAATTGTTGAATCATTACATAATGATTGTACACCTGAAATTAATAGAACACTATATGTTAATTATGCTTCAATTTTTATTTTTTTAATGTTTTATTTATTTATTCATGAGAGTCAGAGAGAGAGAGAGAGAGAGAGAGGCAGAGGCAGAGGGAGAAGCAGGCTCCCCACCCAGCAGGGAGCCCGATGCGGGACTCGATCCCAGGACCCTGGGACCATGACCTGGGCCGAAGGCAGACGCTCAACCATCTGAGCCACCCAGGCGCCCTATGCTTCAATTTTTAAAAATGTGGGATGCTCAGGGGCATGTGGCTGGCTCAGTTCATGGACTATGTGACTCTTGATCTCGGGGTTTAAGTTCAAGCCCCACATTGGGTATAGAGATTATTTAAAAATAAAATCTTTAGGGGCGGGCGCCTGGGTGGCTCAGTCGTTAAGCGTCTGCCTTCGGCTCAGGTCATGATCCCAGGGTCCTGGGATCGAGTCCCACATCGGGCTCCCTGCTCTGCGGGAAGCCTGCTTCTCCCTCTCCCACTCCCTCTGCTTGTGTTCCCTCTCTCGCTGTGCCTCTCTCTGTCAAATAAATAAATAAAATCTTTAAAAAAATAAAAAAATAAAAATAAATAAACCTTTTATCCACCTGAGCATCCTACATTTTTTTTTAAAGATTTTATTTAGTTATTTATTTGACAGAGAGAGGCATAGCGAGAGAGGGAACACAAGCAGAGGGAGTGGGAGAGGGAGAAGCAGGCTTCCCGCGGAGCAGGGAGCCCGATGCCGGGCTCGATCCCAGGACCCTGGGATCATGACCTGAGCCGAAGGCAGACGCTTAATGACTGAGCCACCCAGGCACCCAGATAAAAGGTTTATTAAAAAACAAAAAAACAGGCTTCCTAACAATTGTTTTTCCAATCCAGGGCCATACATTGTGTGTTGTTGTCTCTGTCTGAAGCCAGCTTTTGATACCTGGTTTTGACCATTTTGCTTTTACTGTTTCATTACACCCCCATTTCTAGGTCTATGAAACTTTTCCCCTCCAAATGAGCTAGTCCAGCCAGGTTGGCACAAACCTAGGGACTATGCATATTGAGGTCCAAGCCCTGAAGAGTCACTGTGCTTTGCCCCATGTTCTGCCCTGTGGGAAGGGCAGTATTCCCAAGAGATTTGCCTTTGCCTATACTAAATTAAGAAGTTGTGACCTAGGTAGGGCCTCGAGTTTCCAGCAGAGTGGGATTAGCTATTACAGCTTCTGCTGCTTGGGAGGCTTGTGAAGCTCGATACGGGTAAGAAGTGTAGCATGAATGAAAAGATGTTCCTCATCAAAATGTGTCTGAAGCTATTTTAGGAGTGGACTGAGGATTGCGTGTGTGGATGTCCTTGGAGCCTGTCTGGTTGCCAGGGGATCTTTTTCTTGTGCTTGATCACGGGAGCACGTGACAGATGGCGCACCACAGCCTGGGTAGGACCCTGTGCCTACATGTCCTGGCTTTGATGAGACACCACCCAAAGAGGCCACTCTGCCAGCTATATTTAGTACCATGATGCACGCATGTCCTTCTGACCTTAGCTTCCTCTCACGTTGTACAGATAATATATTTTTAGGTTTATCTCACAGCGCCCAGCTCTCACATTTACAGTTTTCTTTAAATTCTGCAGCAGTGGTCTTGGGCTGACAGCCTGCCTCCGCCGTGTTGGGAAAAAGAATTGCTCTCTCTGCCTTTTCAGGATCCAGATTTTCTACAGCATGTTCAGACGCTAAGCACGAAACCTCGTTCTTATGCGTCCTAGCAATGTGACCTTAAGGACGTCATGTAAACTCTCAGGTGTCCAAAGGATATAATAGCTGCCCTCCCTCCCTTATCACTTATTCCATTCATTCACTTATTTAGCAACAAGCTTTATTAAATACTGTGTGTTAGGTTGTGGGGCCTCAGAGATAATAAGAATTTCCCCTCAGTCTCAGAGAGGCAGTTTATAAATTCACAGAATATCAGACTGGAACGAATTGTCCAGTCCAAATTTTAGTCTTATAGACCAGGAAACTGAGGCCCAAAGAAATAAAATAACTGCCCAGATGTCACACCCAGTCACTGACCAAGTTGGGATTAGAACCCAGATCGCTTATTTCCCAGCCCAAGGATCTTTGCTCTGTATCACCTGCTTTTAACTAAACTGAAGTGAGCTTCAATTTTCCTTACATAGCCTTACATTAACATTGTAAAATTAGTATCAATGATTGAGAAAATATACAGTAACTAAAACCTAATATGAAGTCAGAAATTAATACCATTTTGGGGGTGCCTGGGTGGCACAGTCTGTTAAGCGTTCGACACTTGGTTTCCACTTAGGTCATGATCTCAGGGTCGTGAGATCAAGCCCCGTGTCAGGCTCCATACTCAGCACAAAGTTTGCTTGGATTCTCTCTCCCTCTCCCTCTTTCCCTCCCCCCTTCTCTCTCACTCCCTCTCTAAAATAAATAAATGTTTTTTAAAAAGAAACTAGGGGTGCCTGGGTGGCTCAGTCGTTAAGCATCTGCCTTCGGCTCAGGTCGTGATCCCAGGGTGCTTGGGATCAAGCCCCGCATCGGGCTCCCTGCTCGGCGGGAAGCCTGTTTCTCCCTCTCCCTCTCCCCCTGCTTGTGTTCCCTCTCTCACTGTGTCTCTCTCTGTCAAATAAATAAAAAAAAAATCTTTAAAAATAAGTAAATAAATACGATTTATTTGTTAATATGAGAGAGAGAGAGGAAAAGCGTGTGCACCTGTGTGCACACAGGAAGGGGCAGAGGGAGAGAGAATCTCAAGCAGACTCCCTACCAAGCAAGGAGCCCAACGCAGGGCTCAGTCCCACCACACAAGATCATGACCTGAGCCGAAATCAACAGCTGGACGCTCAACCAACTGAGCTACCCAGGCGCCCTACCATGATCTTATATAGCATAATCGTGTAATCTCATCATTCAGGTATTCACATAATCATGTACTTCTCATCACCTTTGCCTTATTCGCTTGATTATAAGGAAGCCACTCTTGTCTGTCCTCAAGAGTGGATCACACAGGTCACGAACACCGGGAGGCAAGAATCATAGGGGCCACCACAAGAGTCTATCCACACATCATTTCTGCCAAGAAGTCACCTGTTCATCTTAACATTGTTCATTTGAAAGTAATGTGTATTTTTTCAGTGGCTGCTTTTAAGATTTTCTCTTTGGTTTTCAGCAACCCCATGATATTCTAGGTGTGTTTTTCTTTAAACTTCTCTTTTTTTTTTTTTTTTAAAGATTTTATTTATTTATTTGACAGAGAGAGACACAGCGAGAGAGGGAACACAAGCAGGGGGAGTGGGAGAGGGAGAAGCAGGCTCCCCGCAGAGCAGGGAGCCCGATGCGGGACTCGATCCCAGGACCCTGGGATCATGACCCGAGCTGAAGGCAGTCGCTTAACCAACTGAGCCACCCAGGCGCCCTCTTTAAACTTCTCTTAAGTTTCATAGAACTTCTTGTATTAGTGGCTTGATAGTTTTCATCTATTTGAGAAAATTCAGCCACTATGTCTTCAAATACTGCTTCTGCTTTATTCTCTCTTTCCTTTCTGGTATTCCCAATTACCCACACATTAGCCTTTCTCACTGTATCTCATATGCTTCTTACACTCTTTTCTGTATTTTCCATCCTTTTTTTCTTTCAATTTTTTCTGTCTTTTTTCTCTCTTGAGTCTGGATATTTGTACCAACCTATCTTCCAGATTACTAATCTTCTTCTTGTTAATCTGCTGCTGTTAGGCATTTCCTCCCCCTCCCCCCCCAAATCAAGACACAGCTTTTATTGTATCTTTAAAATATCACTAATAAGTCAGAGGAATCATCTGGCATCTTGCTGTTTCTGTAGCTGGGCAACTTAGCTCTTGTTCATCAGCCTGCTGAACTGTGTTCCTTTCTCAGAAACATAGATCCCATCCAAACATTTTCTGGTATCCTTGTTTTTAACTGTTGTGGCTTACTGAATCAAAGCAGCTGAATTTGGTACAAGTTCAATGTCATTTCCTTTCAAGAATTAACTCCCCGTTCTGGGCTCAAGATATTGAGCAAGCGATACTAGGCCTCATCTGAACCCCATGTGTATTTTTCACCCAAGAAATTTTTGGATTTCAGTAAGAGAACCATTCTCCTGAATAACAACATTGATGAGAAGTGAGCATACGCAGACCACATCTTATAACAGAAGCCCAGTGTAACACCCTTGATCATGTTCTGTACGTGACTACACATAGTGTGAATGGTAGCCAGTTCCTTGCTATTTCTCTGCCATTTGTCAACTCGGAGCCTCTTCTTTTTCCTTCCAAGGAGACTGAGATCTACATTGATGCGTTTGGAAGTCCTCCACAGGGTTCCTCTGGGGCCCTTCACAATAACAGTGCATCCCTTCAGAGTGATGTCAACATATTCTGGAATGTCAACAGTCTGCAGAGAACAGTCCTCACTCTCACAGTAGATGCGGCAAAAAAGAGAACCTTGTGAGACACTTCTGTTGTATTACTGCCCAGCTTTTCGGCATTTCTGTTCCATGCCATTAATGATTCAGCACATTTCTCAAAGGGGTCAGGTAGCAAGAATTTCCTGTCCCCTTTGGGAAAGGAAGAATCAGCCAGACTAAGACTCAAATTGATATGAGACAGATTAACAGGAGAAAGTAAAATCTTCCTGCATACATGGAACCCACACAGACATGGAAATTCCAAAGACAGGAAAAATGGGGTATATATGTCAGTTTGAACCAAGGAAAAGGGGTAAGGGTCTGGGACTTCAAAGGGAAGGAATACAATTTACAGGACGATGAAAAAAAGTACATGTTTGGTAAATAAATGTTTGCTGGGCCACTAGAAAACAATAATGGCACATGGAGAGGAGTTTGATCAAACAGGCCTTGCTACGTTCCTCCTTGTCCACCATAACTAGTTCATATCATAATATAGTTATGGTGACAGCTCTTTTCCTGGAGCAGGTCCTCTATGAATTCTTTTAGGCAGTTGTGGGGGAGGTAAAGAGCTTTTCCTGAATTTGCTGATTTTGATTGTTTTTTAACTCAATAATTTTCATGCCAAAATGGCCCATCTTGGTGGGGGGCCTGCTCTTGGCCCCTAAAACACTCAGTTCTTAGAATTTCCCTTCTCTCTGGAATCTTGACTCCTTGAGTGCTGGCTGCCTGGGCAGCTCTCCGATGCCTTCAAACAGAATTTTCCTTTTCCATTTTTCTCGGCTTTCCAGTTGTTCTCCGCAAAAGGATTAATCCACCCACTTAGGCCCACTTTTACACTTCAATGTAGATTTCTCTATACCACCCCATCTGGTCTGAAATTTATACTTCAGTTCACATCCTTTTATAGGAAGCAAATATCTCACAAACCAGGTATCATCAGATTTATGTTTATAACTGGCTTACAGACCTCTGCAACACTGTGGACATACGAAGTGCAAACATTGTGGGGGCGCCTGGCCTAGAGCATCGTAGAGCAATGCAACTCTTGATCGTGGGGTTGTGAGCTCAAGCCCCATCTTGGGTGTACAGCTTACTTAAAAAAATAAAAAAATAAATAATTTTTTTAAAAAATGTTTTATTTATTTGACACAGAGAGACATAGCGAGAGAGGGAACACAAGGAGGGGGAGCGGGAGAGGGAGAAGCAGGCTTCCCACGGAGCAGGGAGCCTGATGCGGGGCTTGATCCCAGGACTCTAGGATCATGACCTGAGCTGAAGGCAGACGCTTAACGACTGAGCCACCCAGGTGCCCCTAATTTTTTTTAAAATGCAAACATCGTAATTCATCTTTCTTCTCTCCTTTTATTTATTCACATGGGACAGAAGTACCAATACACTCATTCGGTTCAACACCAGGTAGATGCAAATGTGGGAAAAGCTCTAAGCCCTCGGTGCATCTAATAAAGTCATTGCCCAAGGAAGAAATTCCAGAGGGAAGGTGTCTAAGCTTGCTCTCTGAGCAACAATATCTGTTTGGAATAAAATGGATTTCTCAGAAAAAATGTGTGAAGCCAGGTATGGCAGGGGCTTTCTTTGGTATTTATCTGAAATTTTAACTTAACTGGGCATCTTGTATTTTTATTTGCTAAACTGGCCACCAGTGTGTATTCTCCCCTGATGGTCTTTCTAAAAGAGAATTGATTCTAATGTTACGGAAATCTTAACAATGGGAGTTATAACTTTCATTGGTCATTAATGCAAGTAAAACATGGAAATAAATTTCGTTTTGAACCCAGCCCCTTACTGAATTATCTTATCGTTCTAATACTTTTTCAGTTGGTTTTCTTGGTTTCCAGTTATGTAATTATTTCACAGCAAATAATGATAAATTAACTTCCTCCTTATCAACTTTGATTCTTCTCTTTTTTTTTCTAGGGGGTACTCTCATATTAATACCAAAGTGGTGATGGTGGTAACAGTTAGTGTTTTAGTCATTATTGCTATGTAACAAACTACCCCCACCCTGACATAAAACAACCATGGATTCTGTAGATGGGGAATCTGGACAGGGCACAGTGGGCATGACTTACCCTTGCTCCTTACTATCTGGTGTCCCAAGTTGGGAAGATTTAAAGGCTAGGGATGATTCACTAGCTGCGGAGTGGGATCATTGATGTCTTCAATCAACATGGCTGAGAGTTTTGCTGGTCTCAGTCGGGCTCTGGCCGACACATTTACACATGACCTCTCTAAGTGATCTCTCCATGATGGCTAGTTTGGGCTCCTTCCCAACCTGGTAGCTGGCTCTTAAGAGTGAACATCTCAACAGAGCAAGGCAGAAGTGTATTGCATTGTTATGATCTAACCTTAAAAATCACAAAGCATCACTTAACCGTACTATATCTATCCAAGCAGATTTGCAAAAGACCAAGGGCAAGGGAGAAACACAGACTCCCCACCCAGTGGTTGGATTGTCAGTATTACATTCTAAGAAAAGCACGTGGGATAGAAGATAACCTTGAGGCCAGCTTTGGAACATAAAATCTACCAAAAGGAATGGCCTTATTGTGTTCCTGAGTTGAATAGAAATTCTTCCACTAAAACTTTAAGCCTCAGTTCCAACTTATTTATTTATCATATCAAAGAAGTCCCCTATTCTGATTTTATTAAGTTTTTTAAAAATAAATAAATAGGGGCGCCTGGGTGGCTCAGTCAGTCGAGTGTCCGACTCTTGGCCTCAGGGTTGTGAGTCCAAACCCCGCGCTGGGCATGGAGCCTACTTAAAAAATTTTTTTTAATTTAGAGGTAAAATTAAAATAAATAAGTAAATAATAGATGGTGAGTTTTCTCAAAGGTCTTTTCAGCATTTATGAGGCATCTATTGAAGAGGCATCAAAATAAGATAAAAATGAATGAGGTTGTGTTTGCTCTCTTTGAGCTGCGTCTGCAGCTGATCCCTTCATTCAGTGAGTATTTCTGAGCACTTACTGTGTGCCAGACACTCTGCTAGGCACTCAGACAGAACACTGAGCCAAAACAGAAGTTGGTTCCAGCCCTCAGGAAGCTTGTAGCCAAAATGATCCAGATCCAATTCAGTGTCTGAAATCTGGCTTTTGTGCCAACAAATGCAGGAAGGGGAGTTACTTCCCACCCTCCCACCCAAATTCCAAACAAACTCAGTAACTTGGTCCTTCAGACTCGCTCATTTCTGTGCCATCCAATCACTGGTCTCAATTGTTTGAAGACATGGGGCATTTACATGTATAATTTTAGCCACCAGAGGGCAGTCATAGTTAAAAAACACTTTCATAGGGCGCCTGGGTGGCTCAGTCGTTAAGCGGCTGCCTTTGGCCCAGGTCATGATCCCAGGGTCCTGGGATCGAGCCCCGCATCGGGTTTCCTGCTCAGCGAGAGGCCTGCTTCTCCCTCTCCCACTCCCCCTGCTTGTGCTCTCTCTCTCTCGCTGTGCCTCTCTGTCAAATAAATAAATAAATAAATAAATAAATAAATAAATAAATAAAATCTTTAAAAAAGAAAAATACTATTAAAAAACAAAAACAAAAAACACTTTCATAGGGGAAGAAAGAGGACAAACCCAATTCTTGAAAGGCTATTCCCAGGGTTCCGGGGCCAGAGTCAATCCCCATGGTGGGATTCTCTCCAACGGAGACATAGCCCAGCACCCAAACCACTCTCCCACTTCGGGCCTGGGGATCCCACCAATTATCACAAGGCTCTGTTCCCTTGAGTGGAGGATGACGTCATGGAAACTGACATGGACCATAATGAAGTCGATCAGAGGGTCTCCCAAACTAAACAGTTTAGAAGAAGTTAACTACATAGGAACCTCCACAGGGAGGGGCCTAGGGTACCCACGTACCCACCGCCTTTCAAGTCCTCACTGAGGAGAGTCAGTCAGTGAGCATTTATTGAGCAGTATCTTCGCAACAACCAGCCCTGTATGGGCAGGGGTAAAACAGACTTGTTCTGGTTACAGAGAGAGGCCTCACTTACACAACATTACGAGAAAGCAGTAAGGACAGCCCCAAGGCAAAGAGCGTCGTTTCAGGGGAAGTGCACAGGAGACCACCCAAGACAATAACTTCTCCAGATGCAGCATGCAGCCCTGACCCTTGGGGTGCTGCCAGTGAAGGTGGTGCTTCCAGAAACCGCAGTCCTTCTCTTTCCTAGCCTAGAGTGATGATCTATTTCCAGCTTGTTTTGTTTTGTTTTGCTTTTTGCTTGTCTGATGTGTTTTATCAGAGCCCCACATCCCCTTCCCAGTCTGGGGCTTGAGCAGCTTTGGGAACACATAAGCAACAGAGATTTTCAGGCTCTTCCCTACCCAGGCTCCTCCCCTCTCTACATCAACGACGGCAAAGCCAGCCTGAATGAGAAGAAGGAAAGGGAGGAAAATGGTTAGTATCTCAAAAATATTCTCCTCCCACAGGATTGTGAGACTGCACAAGACTTAGCCCGAGACTGGCATAGGGCAAGAACCTGATGAGTGTTAGTTATTCTATGTCCACAATCCCTTTCTGGAATTTCCCAAGCTCTAAAAGCCCAAAGGTCTTTCATAATTCATTTGGCAAAACTAATCTGACCTGAATTCATTTGGCGGCAAAACCTCGTCTGAGCCACGATGCCACTAATTTTGGTCCATGTGTACCACTTGGTGTGAGTACTCATGGATTCCACTACAGAAATCTATAATGCTTGATCACAGGGTGTTGTCCCAGACTCCACTGCATGAGTCGTTGAGTCTATGGTGTAAGCACCTGATTGTCTCTCTAAAATTGAACATTCTGAATTCTGAAACATAACTCGCCCCAGGACCTATTTCTATATGAAATCTAGGTTCTATATCTTATCTCTCCTATTATCTAGCTATGTGACATTAGATATGGTAGACTGACCATAGGGTGGCCCTAAGATTCATGTCTCCTACATTATGAGTGCCCTGTATAATCCCCTCCCTTTGAGTGTGGGCAGGACCTGTGACTTGCTTCTAAGTAAAAGAATATGGCAAAGGTGAAGAGATTTTGAAGATATAATTAAAATCTCAAATCAACTGATTTTTTTATTTAATCAAAGGGAAAATTATCCTGAGTGAGTCTGAGTTAATCAGGTAAAAGCCTTTAAAAGAGGGACTAGGTTAGGGCATCTGGGTGGCTCAGTTGGTTAAATGTCTGACTTGATTTTGGCTTAGGTCATAATCTCAGGGTCATGAGATCAAGCCCCAGATTGGGCTCCAGGCTTGGTGGGGAGTCTGCTTGAGATTCTCTCCCTCTGTCCTTCCTCCCACACTCTCTCTAAAATAAATAAATAAGTAATTTTATTTATTTATTTTTTTTAAAGAGGGACTAGGCCCTTCCTGAGGTCAGAGGCTCTCAGATGTTGGCTTTGAAGAAGCGGCCATGTTGTAAGTGGGTCTCTGGAGAGGGCCATGTGGCGGGGAACTATGGGCAGCCTTTCGTCATGGAGAGCATCCAGCTGACCACCAGCAAGAAATGAGGACCTCAGTCCCGCAACCACGAGAAGATGAATTTTGCCCATGAGGGAATTCTGCCAACAGCCCGAGGGGGCCTCAAAACAGATCTTTTCCCACGGGAGACTCTGATGAGACAGGGGCCCCAACTGATACCCGGATTCCAGCATAGCAAAACTGGGAAGTGGTGGACCCAGCTAAGCCAAACCCAGAATCCTGATCCATGAAAGCTGAGCTAATAAGTGTGTGTTGTTTTAATCCACTAGACTGTGGTCATTGGTTATGCGGTATAGAGAACCAGCGCATTGGAGACATCCCTTAACCTCCTTGGGCTCTGGTTATCCGTCCGCAAATTGGGGCAGCGGCTGGTCACACCTAGCAGCCTCTCCAACTCCTGCCTTGGAGACTCGATATACGGGGCAGATGCTGGGTGCTTCGGTGTTGGGAGGGAGAATGATTTTCTTTGTGGCTGAGCGGATGCAGGGAAGGGGCCGTGGATGCCAAGGCGGTGTGCCATTGAGGCTTCTGATGCACAAGCAGAGAAAAACGCAGGCAGCTGAGGACTCACCCTGAGTCCCCAGTGACCCGGCTGCCAGGTTGGACACTGGCCATTGCGGGCATCGCTCCTGGCTGCAGGAGCCATCATCTTTCAGAAGCAGGAAAAACAAGCATCCTCGTTGCCCTGCTCTGTAAGGGAAGCTTCACCACCCTGAGCACCCGCCCCCATCTCTGTCAGTTTAGGAAGGGGCAGAGGGTCCCCTCTCACAACTCTTCATCTCCAGACACCTAAAGTTCTTGGGCAGGTGGCCTCAAGAACTGACCTGGGGAACTCACGGGGAGCTGAGTCAGGGAGGATATCAGGTTTCCTATGAGCTCTTGACAAAGCTCGGAAGTAGGTGAGGTTGTGCTTCTGTGTTCTCCCACCAGGCCAATCCATCATGTCCCCTTGCTCTCCACACTCCTGCCGCCTGTCACAGGGGCCCCAGACCACTAACATGCCCCAGAGCCGGCGCATCAACTCTCTATCTTGCCTCCCCCAAATACTCCCTCAGACACAGCCGACAGGCTCGTTTGACTGGCTGAAACGATTGTCCCTTATTAAGTTCCTTAGGGGATGATCTCATTAAGCCTTATTATGGGTCACTTCTATTTCAGGGAGAATAAATTTGCTGGAATCTTTCTATGGGCAGCTAGTTCACTGAAACCTGAAGTAGTGGGTGGCGGAGAGGTAGGCACGGGCAAGGTGGGGAGCAGGTGGGCAGTGGGACTGGCTGGGTGAGGAGCTAGGAGCTGGTGGAAGCTGTGTCTTATTTCTCAGTTGGTCTCACACTAGAGGAGGAGAAGGAGCAGGCAGGGGCTCCACATGAGGGGGACCGATAAGACGGAAGACACAGGCCATGGACTGAGAGGGGAGATAAAAACAAGGGCACCCTGAAGCCTGATCTGCAAGATAGCCTCCTAGCTGCCTCCCAGGCCTCTGGGCCCAACCCTCCCCGACACAGGAGTCCAGACTGGCATGAAGTGATAAGGGCCTAGGCCAAGATGTGGCAACAGAGATGGAAAAGAAGGGGATGTGAGGAGACTTGGAAACCAATTTAATACGAGGACGAAGGAGAGGAAAGTGCCCAAGATGACCTTGAAAGATCTCTGGAGAATGGGGAGAAGTGCCAGCAAACAAGCCCAGCAGGGGCCTCAGATCAATGCCATGCTCACGGCTCTATCATTTGAAGAATCCCTCTTCACCCAGTTGGAAAAAATGACTGTATCCAGTCTTCTGGCTCTTCAGCCATGATGCTTGCAGGCGGTGAATTGGGTATCCACCGTGGCCCGGCCCCTCTGCTGGGCACTGGGGACGCAACTATAAACAAGCACACTGCCCAGGCCAAGCGGCTTCAGCCCCTTCCGAGCGGTTAGCCCCTCTCAGAATGTTTTACTTCAATTCCATTTTCAAACAGCTGTGCTGATCCTCAGCATGGGCACTTCGCAGGAGAGGGCATAAAGACGGAGGAGAGTTTTATGTCGGGGACCTTAACATCAAGTGAACTTGGTACGGCTGGAAGACAGGTGGCAGCTAATTAGTCGAGGGGCCCCAGGCTGGTGTCTTGAACTTGTGGACCTGGCTTCCTTCACCTGTGAAGGAGGGAGGGGGATTAGGTGATTCCTGGAAACTCTCCTACCTTTCTTTCTTTGCTTTGTTTCATGGATGCGCAAGTGCTGAAACAAGTTTGATTTCTACAGAAGTGGAGGATTGTCCTTTATTCCAGAAAACAATAGTAATGTGAGCACCCACAGAGTGGGTGTGGGGTGTGACATGGAACCTCTATTCCCTATTCCTCGTGTTTCCATGTGGAGCTGACTCCACTGAGCCACGTTCCTGGAGTCTCCCTGGTCTCTCTCTCTCTCTGGAAGAAAGACATCTGATTGGAAAGTTTGAGGGAAGGACCTGAGCATGCTATACTAAGACCAGCTTCCCGAGTTCACATGTTGAAGCCCTAACCACCAGTACCTCAGAATGTGGCTGAATTTGGAGATGGGGCCCTTAAAGAGGGGATTAAGTTAAAATGGAGTTGTTAGGGTGTGCCCCGGTCCACGATGGCCCTCGTCCTCAGGACACAGACCACACAGACTGAGCAAGGGCTATGTGAAGACACAGTAGGAAGGAGACCATCTGCAAACCAAAGAGACCTTAGAAGAAACTAACCTTGCTGACACCTTGATCTTGGGCTTCCGGCCTCTGGCACTGTGAGGAGATAACTTTCTGTTGGTTAAGTCCTCCTGTCTGTGATACTTTACTATGGCAGCCCTCGTGAACTAATACAGTATTCTCTTTAGGACTTGCCTGACTATAGGGATGTATATTCAGAGCTGCTCATCATGCACCAAACCTGCTTCATGGGGGAGGGCTGAGTCTGTCCAGGTCTGTCTGCTGCCAGGTGAATGTCTGCAGTGGCTGGGACATATCAGGAAGTCCCTAGGGATGGCACATGTGTACCGTGTCCTCCAGTCTAGTTTGTATCTACCATAAAGTTGACCTTTAAATGTTCATCTATTTCCTGTGTCTTATTTCTCAGTTGGTCCCAAACTAGAGGAGGAGGAGGGTCGGGGTTATTTATTGCACCTTGTACCTCCAGCCCCACACCAGACAGAAAAGGGAAAAGCACCATAGCCCATGTGACATATTAAACCCCTCTCCCACAGGTGACCTCACCACTCCCAAATGGGCACTCTACGCCCAGGCCCACTCATCCCCAGCATGGCCTGGTTCTTAGAGTCCCTGGGGATGCCCACCTATTATATCTTTCCTCTTCTCTATGCTGCAAAATTCTCTTCATTCTTCAAGTCTTGGCTCAGAGGCCTCCTCCTAGCTGAGTCTTCCTTGGGACCCAGGTCTTGCCTGCAGCTTCCTCATGTCAGCTATGACTTTGTACATATTTCTATTATTTTGTCATACCGTCCTAATGTTAGGTGGCCTCGTGTCTGTGTTCTCCACTAGGACAGACTAGGCTGAGCACTACACCTGGAAGGACTTCCTCTGGTCACGTCTGTGTCCCCAGTGCTAGCATGGTGCTTGGCTCCAAAACAGGTGTCTGTAAAGTGCTGGAGTATGAATGAGTGGCAGGATGACATTTTTGACATATTAATCTGTGTGTTTCTCATAGTTTTCCACCCCACCCCTTCCATTTCAAGTGGATTGGCCGGTTGGTAATTCCTTCATTTGGGCTTGGTGTAAAGCAGAGGAGCCTGAGTTCAATGACTTCCTGTCCTTCAAAAAAAATCTAAACTCACTGGGTTTCACGTGTGTGTCCGTGTGTGCGTGCGTGTGTGCATGTGTGTGTGTGTGTGTGGTGTGGGGAAAGGGTAGGAGTAAAAAGGGGAGATGGCTTTTGAGAGAGAAGAAATCGTGAAGGCCTAGAAGGGGAGAGAGGTGTGGGTGCTCTCACCCTTGCATAGCCATCCATGATGGAGGTGGCCAGTCCTCCTTTATGGGTGGGAGCAAGGATTTCTGCTTCCTGAAACAACATGAAAACAGAGCCAGCTGCCACCCATCACTCTCTATTTCTCTCTCTCTCAAATAAATGAATAAAATCTTTTTTAAAAATTCAGCAGTGACTGACATGGTCTTTCCTGCCAGGTGGGGGCCTCGGAATAGAAATTAAATTGATTTCTAGGACATAAAGAAAGTGATGTTTCTTGCATACTTGAGTTGGGAGGACTAGATTATCATCCACTAGAAATGAATTCTGGATCCTGTAAGTCCTGAAATGTTTCTCCCTTTCCCCCTCTTCTGACCTAGAAATTTTGCCAAGGCCTGAATTGATTCAGAATTTAGCCCCTCGTCCCCTCATTTGTTGCCTGGAGTGTGGCAATTTGGGGAGAGCTTTATCATTCTCAAGACTGTATGGTGACTTGTCCTCTCAGCAGCCTGGGGCAGCCCCAGAAGGCGAATCCTTCAGGCATTGGATGTTCCCTTCCAGAGACTCAAAGTCCCAGTAAGGAAAATTGTATCCTTCCCTCAATGAGGGTGGAGAGTAAAGGTGCTGCTCAAGGTCAAGCTCTGTGCATGGGAGGAAGAGGCACCCAGGGAGGCCAGAGAAGAAGCTCCACAGGGAAATGAACCCAGCTGGGTAGGGGGTAGGGGTGAGGCTGTGTGTGACAGGAAGGATCCTTCTAGCCAGCACTGGGCCACTGGGAGCAAGGTGCCCAAGAAGGTCGTGAGATCAATAGAACTCTCTCTCTCTCTCTCTCAGGTCCAGCTAGTCACCTCTACTGCAGTTAAGACCTCTTAGAAACCACAAACATCTCTCTCCCTCTTTAGCCCCTCTCTTGTCCCTGCTGCCCCCCTCTACCTTGGTGCAGAGCCAAAGCTCCCAAGGGATGGTGTGGTAAAAAAATGTCCAACTTCCTCACCCTCAGTTGGCCCAAGGACACACCATCTGTCTCTGAGGTAGACTGGGGAGGCCAATATATGTTGAGAGGAAGAGAGCAGACCAGCAAAGAGAAGAGGGGAGGCTGAGTGGGGACTGGGTGGAGGAGACACAAGAGAGGAAGGAGAGCCTGGGCTTGGGTTTGGGTGCCCCTCCAAAACAGAGTCTGAGACAAGAGCTACACACAGGTAGTTGATTTGTGAAGCTCCTTGGGATACAGTGACATGAGGAGAGAGGGAGAGCCATTCCCGGGGAATGCTACCACACTGGTCTCCATGGAGACTGAGTGGGACATGGTCCTGCTGGTTGCCTCGGAGGAGCGCTGCAGAAGGGGCCACAGAATTGTCCACCTGAGGGAAAGAAGACGGGACATTTATCCACCAGCTCTGGCCTCTGCCAGCTGAGTGTCACCCTGTGGGCTGTTGATTCCTTCTTCCAGGTTCCTCCAGAGTCGACTGTCTGCCCCAGGAGGGAAGCCCCAGGGCAGGTGACATTAGCACACAGGGAGCACAATGCAAGAGCAGAGGGTGAAGCAGAAGATGCAGCAAAGGAATGGAGAGAGAGGAAGGGAACGAGGGCGGGTGATGGGGGGGGAGGACAGATGAACACAAACAGTTCCTGTTTGGGGGAGAGCTACCAGCCCAGCAGAGGCAGGACGGTAGCCCCTGGGACCCTCTGCAGAGCTCCTGGAACTGGCTGGGGTGAGCCCCAGTGTCATCGCCTTGTCTGCTACCGGGCTCCGGCGGGCACAGGGCAGTATCAGCAGTGACGGTACATCTCCACCCCCTGGGAGCCAGGAGCAGCCTTTTGGGGCCTTCCAGGAAGATAAAAGTTCTCCTCAGTGTTTCTGGCTCTTCTAGTTCAACAATGTCGACTTAGGGGTTCTGGCTAAAAACACACCTCTCCCAAGAGGCAGATTGATGGGATATGACTACACAAAAGGATCATGACCTGCCAGAATGGAAGCAAGCTTCCGGCAGTCCTTGTGGCAATGGGAAATCCAGTTGGGGGCATGGTTGCCATCCCTACTCCAAACCCTCAGTGCTGGGCAGATTTGAGGAGATAGGCTCTTGAAGCTTCTGAAGTTTAGAAAGGCCTGGAACATTCCATATTTGTATTCTATCTACACTGTAGACCCAGCCTCCTCCCACCATAGAGTAGGACTCTTATTACACAGCATTGACCTTTCCTTCTCTGAAGTATTGTCGTACTACTAATAATCAATAGCCCAGATTGATCTCTCAATTGTCTTCTTCTTTTTTTTTTTTTTAAGATTTTATTTATTTATTTATTTGACAGAGAGAGAGAGCAAGAGAGCACAAGCAGGGGGAGAAGCAGAGGGAGAGGGAGAAGCAGGCTCCCTGCTGAGCAGAGAGCCCGATGCGGGGCTCGATCCCAGGACCCTGGGCTCAGGACCTGAGCCGAAGGCAGACGCTTAACCAACTGAGCCACCCAGGGGCCCCTCTCAACTGTCTTCTTAATGTTCTTTTCCTTTGAGTTACTCTTGTCTTCTTTAATTGTAAATTCCAAAGCTTCTTGGTTCCCAGTACACCAGAACTACAAAACAGTTGGGGTTGAGGCTCCTTAAGAATGTATAGATGAAGGGCGCCTGGGTGGCTCAGTCATTAAGCGTCTGCCTTCAGCTCAGGTCATGGTCCCAGGGTCCTGGGATCGAGCCCCGCATCGGGCTCCCTGCTCAGCGGGAAGCCTGCTTCTCCCTCTCCCGCTCTCCCTGCTTGTGTTCCCTCTCTCGCTGTGTCTCTCTCTGTCATATAAATAAATAAAATCTTAAAAAAAAAAAAAAAGAATGTATAGATGAATGTATCCTCCTACGCTGTCAGATTGTTGTGATTTGAGAATTCTGAAAAGCCTGGCTAACAAAAATATCTCCCTCCTCCCAGCTGACCTGCCTTGCCATCTGAAATTCCTGTCTTTTATGTCATTCCTTGATGGCTTCTAGAGAAGAGTTTATGTTAGTTGGACAAAATGCCATCGCCTGGGAGAAGTCATGTGTTAGTCAGCTGTCACTCTAGTAGGAATTGGGTTCCTTAATTAATTGTTGTTAAGCTGTGGAGACTAGAAGCCTTAGAGATTGAGTTCTAGGCCAGGATGTTTTGGTTGTCAGAGGTGGGGAATAGAGAGGCAAAGAAGGCTAAAGTCCTGGGGCTTTGAGTGGCCGCGACAACACTGACTGGGTCAAGGAGGGTCCTGAATGTAGTGAGCACGGACGCACCAAAGAGAAACCAATTTTACGGTTTTGCCTTAGGTAAGGCCAATGTGTACATCCCATGAACAAGATCTTAGTTCTCTGAGGGCAGGGACTGGCCAGTCGACATCTCATACATCCCCCAAACTGATCCACAGTGCATGCGTGTGTGTTCTCTCAGGAGTTGGCTTTGCACACACACATCACTCCATGAGGCCTCCCCACCAGCTGGTCTTTTGCCCTTCTGGTGACTTGAAGGACTCACAGCAAAAACCACAAGCAGGATTAAAAAGCCAGAGCAGCTCTACTGAGTGCTTTAAGGGACACAACAAGTAAAATTAGCCAAACAAAAACATTTTTTTTTTTAAAGATTTTATTTATTTATTTGAGAGAGAGAATGAGATAGAGCATGAGAGAGGGGAGGGCCAGAGGGAGAAGCAGACTCCCTGCTGAGCAGGGAGCCCTGATGCGGGACTCGATCCCGGGACTCCAGGATCATGACCTGAGCCGAAGGCAGTCGCTTAACCGACTGAGCCACCCAGGTGCCCCAAACAAAAACATTTTTTCTGCAAAATAAAAGGGCTATCTCTAAGGTCCCTTTCTCTGCCTGAGGGTTACTCATGGTTTTCAGTAAAGGACAATAACTCTAGAGGAGGGAGACCTTTGGAAGCTGCCTGGTGCTAGCCGGCCTGGCCGGTGAGGGCCCTCCCAGCCTGCTGCCCCCCCACAGTTTCTGTAAATCTCTGCTTTGTCTTTTTCCCAGGGGGCCCCATCCTGTTTCCCAAAGCCTGGTGCCTTTGCACCGACTCCTCAAGAGAGGAGTCACATGAGATACTCTGCTTCATTTAATGTTAGGTTATTGTTGCTGCTGTCAGTCTATTGAAGTACTTTAATGAATGCTTGTATTGTTCTCGGGCTGGAGCCTTTTTCAAATGATCAGCACATTATAAAACACAATAATGAGTCTAATTCCCACCCCCCCCCAACACACACGCAGGCACACACAATGGCATTGCTAAGTCCCCCAGATATGTACGGTAGTGAAGAGTCTGGGATTTAGGGGCAGCCGAGCTGGGTTTGGCCCTGACTCTCCTGTTCCGTGCTGGTGACCTTGGGCAAGTCCATTCATTCATTCATTCATTCATCCAGTAAGCATTTATTCAGTATCTCCTTGTGTTAGTCATATAATCTCTGCAAAATGTTCTTTTTTTAGATTTTATTTATTTGACAGTGAGAGAGAGAGAGCGCGTGCGCGTGCGCGTGCATGAGCAGGGGGAGGGGCAGGGGGAGAAGCAGACCCCCTGCTGAGCAGGGAGCCCTGATGTGATGCGGGCCTGGATCCCAGGACCCGAGGATCATGATCTGAGCCAAAGGCAGATGCTTAACCGATTGAGCCACCCAGGTGCCCCTCTCTGCAAAATGTTAACAATGCCTGCTCTTACTACCTTTCCTGACTGTTTAGAAGACCTAACGAAACCATACTTGTGAAGTGTTATAGGTAAGCTCCGAACACATTTGTATTGTTGGCATTCATCAGCAAAAAGCTTAAAAAAAAGCACTGGAGGGGTAGGGGAGGAGAGCCCAAACCACAGACTTCATACATCACTTGAACAAGAAATACACCTATTCCGGGCTGTCTGGTGTGCCCCATACTTCGGGAGCCCAGCCTTTCCTCGAGCCAGACTTTGCCTGGCATACCTTTCTCTTCATCTCTGTCCTTGGAAACCCTGCTTTCTCCAAGGTCCTGGTCGAAAGCTTCCTCTTCTACAAGGTCCTTCTTGCTCTTGGGAATTCATTTCTTCCTCCCACATGTCCTTCCTCTGCTTTGGGGATTGTCACGTCCCACCCGTGAACTCCTGTGATTTGTTTCTAGATTGAGCCCTGTTCCCGGACAGACAGCGGTGTTCTGGAAGGAGGTGAGGTGTCCTTTTCCAGGAATCCTGGCTCTGCCCCTTCAGCTCATGTGACCTTGGTCAGGCGCACTGTCTTCTCTTCCCTCAGTTTCCTCTTCTGTAAAACCTACCTGCTCTTGCTGACTGTGGGGAGGATGAATGAGATACCACATGTCAAGTGTGCCTTGCTTTTAGTGGGTAGGCTTTCAATAGATGTCATTTATTTATATATTTATTTATTTAAATATTTTATTTCTTTATTCATGAGAGAGAGAGAGAGACAGAGAGAGAGAGAGAGACAGAGAGGCAGAGGGAAAAACAGGCCCCCCCAAGGAGCAGGGAGCCCTATGCAGGACTCGATCCCAGGACCTCAGGATCACGACCTGAGCTGAAGGCAGCCACTTAACCATCTGAGCCACCCAGACGCCCAATAGATGTCTTTTAAATAAAATTGAAGGGCATTCCTGCAGACTTCCGTGGGCTCTCCTGAGACACAAATAGAGGAAGTAGCCACTTAGTAGGTGCAAATGAGGAATGTTGCGACAGTCTCTACACAGGATTTGGTACCTGAAATATCACCAGGAAAGGTGAATTCCTCCTCACAGGCACTCCTTTATGTTCCAGTACCATGGGGAGAGGTGAAGCCTCAAACCACTCTGCCTCCCCGGGTGTTGGGTGCTGGCAGCATTGATCTCCAGTGAAAATGTGGAGACACCACAGGGAAGCAAGGTGAGGAGTCTGAGATTTGGTAGGACTGGTCTTGCTTAACATAACATTTATTTAAAATCAAGTGTGTTCATTTTTGGTCAAAGTTTTTACGATCACACCAATTCTCTGACAAGAGGTGGGTCTTCCAATAATTCAGTTCAATTCCCTGAGTTAGTGCAGACCCCACAAGAGGGCCCCCACTTCAGATGCCAGGAGCAAGGGGCGTCCCCAGGCTACCCACACTTATGCCTGGCAGACTAGAGATTTGGGGGCTCCCATGACTCTCCCATAAGTTCACTAGAATGTCTCACAGAACTCAGGAGAGTATTTTATTTATGATTACTGGCTTACTTCAAAGGATACAACTCAGGAATAGCCAAATGGAAAAGAAACATGGTGGGGTTTGGCTCAGAGCTTCCAAGCCCTCCCCAGGAGGGCCACCCTCCCAGCATCTCAATGTGCTCACCAGCATGCGGTCTCTGTGAATCCTATCATTCAGGGGTTTTTACGACATTTCATGAAGTAGGCATGATGAATTAAATCAGTGGCCATTGGTGACTGAACTCAATCTCCAGCCCTTCTCACCAGCCCAGAGTGGGGGTGGGGCTGAACGTTCCAACACTCTCCTCGGGAGGTTGGTTTCTCCAGCAACTGGCCCCCATCCTGAAGCTACCTGCGGGCCCACCCAGAGAACCCTCATTAGCATAAACTTAGGTGTGGTTGAAAGGGCTTTCCTAAGAATGACAAAAGGCACTCTTATCACTTAGGAAATTCCAAGGCTTTTAGGAGATCTGTGCCAGGAACTGAGGACAAAGACCACACAATTTTAATTATGCCACGGATCCCCTGATGTTGTTCTTACTTAAATATCATAGTTTTCAGAGCTGGAGAGGGGAAGGTGGGGGACCTTCTCCATAAGGCTGGTGTTTCCGTGGCTCTGAAGCCCTTGAGTCTTTTCTTTCAAATCCCAGTGTGTCTTCGGAACCATCCTATCCGCCCCCAACAAGGAAGGGGCTAGGGCTGCAGGCCCTTCCCTTCTTTCCTAGTGCTTTCCTTCCTTCTCCTTCAACAGCAACCGGATTGAGCTTTCTCCTCCCAGAGCTCTCCCTGCCCCGTGGTTGGTCAGTGTGGGGTCAATTCCTTGCCAGGTTGTTCGTGGGCAAGGAAGGATCTGCTGTCTGAGGTCTTGATCATAACACTTAGCAGAGGGGGAGACGTCACACCCTGCTTCCCTCTTAGCGCTGAAGGAAGGCAGTCCAGACTCCCTACACTCACCCGCAGCCCCCCACCTCCCTTCCGGCCGTCCCTCCCCTCACTCCTCTGCAGTCCAGCCACAGGCAGCTTGGCCCTAGGGTTGTCATCCTCCAAACATCCCAGGGGCTTTTCCACCTCTTGCCCCTTTTCCCTCAAGGTCAGCTTTTCTGCGTATTTTTCCGTCAGTCACAAACATTTCTTGGATTGTCCTGTCTGCCGCGCTGTGTGCTAGACACCAAGGAAGCTCAGAGGAAGAAGGCAGGAGCTTTGCCCTCCGGCACCTACTCTCTTCCTCCTTTGTATCAATGCCGGCTCCTCCCTCAGGCATTCCTCACTGCCCTCGACTGCAGGCCTACCTCCTCCCAGCCTCTCACCCACCTGGCATCTGGCACCACTTGTCTTGACAACCCTTCAGGCTTCTGGGTCTCCCCAGCTCGATGCTCAGACGGACTTCTTCCATTCACACCTGCGTCCTCGTGTCTGCCACAGAACAGGGCCCCCACTGCCCTCTCCGGTGAGTCAGACGGGTGGGGAGGAAGGACATGCCCAACAGGTACACAGGGGTAGACGTTACAAAGGGAACAAATAGTTCCTGAGATGGGCAGTGGGGTGCATGTCCGAGGAACCCCTCGCTCCTTCCACCCTGGAGGTCCCACAAGGTCGGGTCCTGTGTCACACAGAGCTAGTCCCTACATTGAAAAACGAGAGGACAACACACACTTGTTGAGAAATATTAAACTGTCCACGTTTTAATACAAGTTATAGACTTTCCATATAGAGGGGATGTCACGGGGGTCACCTGACTGGAAAGAGGGACCGGGAGCCCAAGACAGAGAAGCCTCACTCAGCCACCCCAGAGAACAGGGGAGCTGAGGGAGGTGCCCCTCCCAGCCACCCTGGGCCACGAATGGCTCCACTTTCATGGCCCCATCTGCCCTGTTCCATTCTGGTTCCATGTGAACTTGGGAGCTGAGTTGGCAGCATCATTGTACTTAACCAGTGTGAGTCTGGGTGCCTGTGGGAGGTGCGTGGCCGGAGTGTTGCCATCAGAACAAGGGTCCCGTTTATGGAGTGTTCTCTCTGAGCCAAGAATTGTGCTGACAGCTTTACATATGCAAGTCACCTCACTCCTAGCCCTTACAAAAGCCTGCAAGGTAGTGTCAGGAGTCATCTGTGGTGAACAGGTGAGGACCCTTATGCTTGGCAGGGTTACCGAACTGCCCAGGGGGTCGTGGCTAGAGGGAGGCAGAACTGTATCCAAATTCAGATCTGTCAGATTCCAGAGCCCCTAGTGCTGATGACCATGTGACCCTCTGCTACTTGGTATCCTTAGAATGTTCTGGGTGGCCTTCCACATGGAGGACATAATTTAATTCTGTGGAATAATGCTCTGAGTTAAAGCGGGTAGTGTTAACTCTGGAAGGGGTGACTTTTCTGAGATTATGTGGCCAGCGCAGTGCAGAGGTTCAACACTTCCCCTTACAGCGCATACTGGGAGATTGTAGTGAATGCTGGTCAT
Source organism: Neomonachus schauinslandi (assembly GCF_002201575.2). Lineage (NCBI taxonomy): Eukaryota > Metazoa > Chordata > Mammalia > Carnivora > Phocidae > Neomonachus > Neomonachus schauinslandi. The sequence continues at coordinate 27,405,437 of NC_058416.1, read as the reverse complement.
GCTGGGGTTGGAGGGTAGAGGGGTGGGTCGTTACGCTGAGGGAGGGGTAGCCTGGTTCTTAGCAATCTGAGAAGAAAGAGAGGGGGCAGCCCAAAGCCTACAGATAAGGGTTCTGTCTCTCCGATCTCCCACTTTCCTCATCTAGAGAGTGGTCCTAATAGTAACATCCACCTTACAGGGGGAAATGGCTGAAGTTCCGGGCTTGGTCAGGAGGGAAGGGGCTATAGTCAAAGCAAGGCCAGCCACGCTCTGATGCTACTGTTCAGGCCACCATTTCTAACAGGCATCTGCTGCAGGCCCAGCCCCAGTGCTGGTGGTACACCAGGTGTAAGCAGTGATGCTAGAGAGTGATTCAGACAGGCCTGGCCTTGGCCTCCAAGACTTAGGACCGAAATTGAGAGGAGAACCACCGCTACGATTCAGTAATAACACTGCAGGTAGGCTAAGGGATGGACATGTTTGTAGGCTGGTGTCTGTGAGCAGAGGGATCGTGTTCAATTTCTGTTAGAGACAATGGGATGGAGGGGGTTGCTAGTGATGTGGGGGGGGGGGGGTGGGGGGACCGGGCTGGGCTGGTTTTATGGAGATGGGATTTCAGGAGCTTGGAGAGCTGAGCATGTGCTGCACGTGGGATTCGGGGAGACAATTCAGTATGTCTACAGCCTTGATGAGATAAGATTGTCAAGGAGTAGTTTTTTTTTTTGTTTTTTTATTCATGAGAGACAGAGCAAGAGAGAAAGGCAGAGGGAGAAACAGGCTCCCAAGGAGCAGGGAGCCCGATGCGGGACTCGATCCCAGGACCCTGAGATCATGACCTGAGCCGAAGGCAGACGCTTAACCATCTGAGCCACCCAGGCGCCCTGTCAAGGAGTAGTTTTAAAACCGAAGATATTAGCCCACATTTATTCTTTCACTTCAAGACTGACAGGTATGTTCTTGGTAGTAAAATTTTCTTTTTTTCTTCTGAAAGAGCTTGGGCTCTTATCACTACCCCACAACTTCTCAAATTCCTTGAGGACTAAGGTAGCAGGGAAATAAATGAACAAAGGGATGAACAAGTGAGTGAAATATACAAAGACAAAATGTTTATTGGGCACACGGTATGTTCTCAGTGATTCTCAAAGAGGTAGGTCGTGGTAGAGGTTGGGAGAGCAAGCCCTAGAGTTGGACTGTTTGTGTTGGAGTCCCGTCCTGCCACTTACTGATGTGTGACCTTGGGTGGGTCACTTTAACCATTCCGGGCCTCAGTTTCCATTTTTGTCACCTGGGGCTGGTAATGGTACTGAGCTTATAGGGTTGTTGTGCAGATTAAATGAATGAATCCATTTAAGCACATGCTACAGCGCCTGGCACACAGTGGGCATTCAACAAAAGTTAGCTATTAATATAAAATTATTTTATCAATGTATTCGTTTAATCATGGACGGAAAACTCCCATGCTTGTGGCCAGTCAGCATAAATGAGTGAACTGAAGCACCAGATCTGAAGGGGAGACTGATGTTAAGGGGGATGTGGGGCCAGCGCTGTGATTTCCATAATCTCCTCTTGGGTAGTGTTACCCCAGGTGTCAGCACGGCTCCTGAAAAAGTGAAGACCTTCTACATTTCCTCCTCACGCTCTTATTTACTCATTTACTTCTCAAAACCCTGACTTTGGGAGCGCCGGCCCTTGGCTATATCTCGAATTGCGTTTTGTTCACCGTACCTCTGGGCCCAGTACCGGCCAGGTGGCCAGTCACCTTTCCTCCAGGGCCCGCGTACAGCACGTTTCTTTCAATCACAGACCTCAAGGAAGGGCCTCGAAAACTCAAAGTACCCGGGTGCGTCACCCTGCCCACGGTGAAGTGCAAATGAGAGGAGTGACTCTGCAGAGGTGGAATTTGGGGCGTTTGCAGCGCGCGGAGGGGCGGAGCGGGCTCTCCCCCACTGACCCTGACTCACCAGCAGGTGGCGGTCTATCTGCCAGGCCTGCAAGGTAACCGACCAAAAACTTGAACGGGATGTTGATGCCACTGCAAGAGACTAGCACAGCCGAGTCTCCTCGAGCCGAGCTGTCGGCATCCGCGAAAAAGTGGGGAGAGAAGAGAGCGGACCCCCTGCTGGAGTCACTCAAGGATTCAGACACTACGAGCTTCATTCGGGAAGGCTTCAGAAGGGGTGAGTACCGAGAAGCGCACGGAAAACGGAGTGTTGTGCTTCTCTTAGGGCATTGTCCTTAGCTTGCACTGACTGATTTCCGACCCTCTGGGAAGGACAAGTCTGGAAGGGAGCTGCCTGATCAGATGGATGGAGCGCGGGAAAGAAGCCGGGGAAGCTGGTGCCTGCGCGCCAGGCACTCTGCAGCGGGAGGAGCTCCTGTTCCCTTCCGCCAGATGGCGCTCTCTGGCTTTCCCTCGGCCTCCCGCTCGAGTCCCTGGAGGCTGCCGCCGCAGCGGCCGCTCTAGCCGACCCGTGCGGGCTCTGTGGTTCCGGGCGGAAGTGAGGCGCCGAGCGGAACGGCCTCTGGTGACATTTTCTCCGGGCGGCGCGGACGAGTGAAGGGACTTGGTGGTGGAGGCTGTGGAGGTGGCGAGATTCGCTTTAGCCTCGGCGGGGCTTTGACCGCGACCCTCAGCTCGCCGCCGGGGCTCGTGCTGAGGTGGAGAAGGCGGCGGCGGCCGTCGCGCCCCGAGTCACCGCGGCCCGGGGAGTCCCGGTCGGGGCGTCGGTGCGTGCCCCGACGGGGCGCGCGGAGCGGGCGAGGGCGAGGAGGTACAGAGCTGCCGCGGAGCGCAGGTGAGTCGGGAAGGTGCGCAGGGCTGGGGCCCGGCTGCCGGTCGAGCGGTGGGACCAGGCTGCGTCTCGGGGAGGGGTTGAGCTGGGTTGGAGGGGTGCGGGCCGCGGGTGTGGGCTCTGCGGCGCCCGGGCTCCGGGGTCGTGACGGGCCCGGAGTGTTTGCGCCCGGACTTGGCGGGAGGCACGGCCCGGGTGGGGGCTCCCGGCAGGAGCGGAATCGCTGGACGCCTTGTTCGTCCGCCGGCCGGTGACCCTCGGGTCCTCCCGGCCCGGCCGATGACCCTCGGGTCCTCCCGGCCCGGCCGAGCTGGCGGGCGGAACTTACCTCTCCCCTTCCCCGGGTCGCGGGTCCCTCTCCCGGGGGGCTGCGAGGAGGCTGGTGTTGCCGCTGCCCCTGGGCCGCGCGGGGGAGCGGCTTTTCGGCCCTGGAGTTGTCTTCACGCAACTTTCCGGCGCCCCGGCCCGCGGGAGAAGCGGCGGCGGTGGCCCTGCCAACTCTGCCAGCTCCGCGAGCCGGGATCTGGCGCCGACACCTGCCCCTGCTCCCAGGAGTCCAGGCGGCCGCCCCAGCGCCGTGGCCTAAGAGGAGGGAGAAAAGGCTTCCTTTGGCTGGCGCCGCTTGCCTCTCGGCGCTTCCTCTACTTTCGGTCGGCCGTCGCAGCCGGTCGATGGGAGGCATGTGTCAGCCTCCAAAATTGACCTCTTCTGGAGAGTTTGTCAACTTTATGTAGAAAATCGGCGAAGATGTAAACTGACGGGCCCGAAGTTAAAGATCGTTGCGTTCTTTGACTTTTCCCGGGGGGTTTTCACTTCCCCCCCAGTAGCACTTCATGCTTTGTAATTTATTTCTTATAGCACCGATCTCAGTTTATGGTTGGGGCCGCAGCCCCCACGAGAAACCGCAGGTCATTCATTCTCTCTTTTAAGTCCTCCTCTCCGCTGTCGCAGAATAGAGGCTGGCAGGTTGAACGAATGAACCTCTCTCTCTACTTGTTCTTCCAGATCGAACCGCCCGAGCAGTTTATGCTTAATGTGCTTTTCACTTCTTGACTGAGCTTTTGCTTTCTGAATCCATCCACCCAGTAGGATGAAAATCTCACTGATGATGCTTTGTCAAGGTTGGACCTCTTAATTACAAATACATCTGGCAGTTTTGCTTAGGCTATTATTGTGTAGTGTCGTTGGGCACATGCTAACAGTTTGAATCACTCCCTTTCTTCTCCTGGGATATTTTAAGGATGGAGGCTGTTAACTTTCTAATGTAGTTTTGCTGATCCAGGCAGTCTGGATTCCTCCATTAAGAGCATTGCCTTTTGGTTTAACAAGCATTTTTAGAGGCCTACAATTGATAGTTATTACCTGATCTCCTGAGGAGTCAAAACGCTGACCGTTTGTTAGTGGGAAGTGTAATATTTTGGGTGTCTAATCTGGCCAATGGGATGCTTAGTTTAGTGCTTTATGCACAGTAGGTGCTCAGTAAATAAAAAATTGAGTTAAATTTTAGTTCAGGAAACTAAGATGGAATTTACTGCAATGACCTATGCTGCTTTCAAAAGAATCTTAGTGAAATTTCATGCAGTTCCATTGAGAAATAAAAATATTTTTAGCCATTTTTATTTTTATTTATTTATTTATTAGAGATTTTATTTATTTATTTGACACAGAGAGAGAGAGCACAAGTAAGCAGAGCAGCAGGCAGAGGGAGACGGAGAAGCAGGCTCTCCAGCGAGCAGGGAGCAGGAGCTGACATGGGGCTCGATCCCAGGACTCTGGGATCATGACCTGAGCAGCCCTTAACTGGCTGAGCCACCCAGATGCCCCTATTTTTAGCCGTTTTTAAATCAGAGTGCTTTTCAGTATCACTGTACTGTTAAAACTTCAAACTATACTTATTTTTCATAACATTAACATTTTGTAGATGTAAACTTCAATATAGGTGTATACAACATGGAAGGCAGAGAGAAATTTCCAGGTAATTATACCTAAAGCATCAGCTAAATGATTTCTTAATGAAAATATTTTTGTGAAAAAGACATCTGACATCTTTTTGTGAAAAAGAGGTGGAGCTGGAAGCTTTCCCCAGTGCTAGCTTCATATTACGTTCACAGTGTAGTTGTTACATTACTAATTTAGTTTATATTACTATTAAATGCATTTATGAAAGTGTTCTAATGCTCTTTGTCTTATACTCTTCGTGATTAACCCAAGATCTGATATTAAAGATAAATTCAGCTTAAATTTTAATTTAATGCAGTTCTGTTGGAACTGAGTGCTCAGTATATGTCCTTCAAAGATTTTATTTTGTAAGTGACAATGGTACCTTAAGTATGATACAGTCTACTGTATGACTAGTAACTTCTCCAAGCTCGTGTAACTTGTAAACTTATTATTCAAGGAGTTGTTTTGCTGGGATCCTCAATCTTACGGTTTTGTTCCGACGTCTGCATGAGTGAACTTGATGTATGTGAAATTAGAATGGTTTTGTTATTGTTTTATCTTTCTTTTTAAAGTTTGGAACAGGTATATAGTAGAGACCCAAACCCTATGTTTGTAAGTTTGGCAAATCATCGTAGACCTTCCTAATTTTCCTGCATGTAACTAGGGATGTGAAAACAAATGTATATTCATGCTTACATGCTTACAATTGACAGAACTTGAGAAAACCTGTAAAAGATTAAAAATGTGGTACTTTTTTTTTTTTTTTAAGATTTTATTTATTTGAGAGAGAGAGAGTCAGTGAGCATGAGCGGGGGAGGGGCAGAGGGAGAAGCAGACTCCCCGCTGAGCAGGGAGCCTGATGGCTGGATCCCAGGATCTGGACCCTGGGATCATGACCTGAGCTGAGGGTAGATACTTAACCGACTGAGCCACCCAGGCATCCCAAAATTATGCTACTTTTAAAATTTTATTTTTTTATTATTATTTTTTTAAGATTTTGTTTATTTATTTGAGAGAGAGAATGAGAGGGGGGAGGGTCAGAGGGAGAAGCAGACTCCCTGGTGAGCAGGGAGCCCGATGTGGGACTCCATCCCAGGACTCCAGGATCATGGCCTGAGCCGAAGGCAGTCGCTCAACCACCTGGGCCACCCAGGCGCCCCTAAAATTTTTATTTTTTAAGTAAATGTTACACCCAACATGGGGCTCAAACACGATCCTGCGATCGAGTCACATGCCCTGTGAATTGAGCCAGCCAGGTGCCCCTCACAATGTGCTATTAATGTGTTTTCTTTTGAACCATACTGATTACGGTATTCTGTATTATTTTATTAAAGAATCTGGGGCCAAAGAAATTTTCTTGGATAGCTGTAGTAAAAATGAAATAGACATATTAGTAGTTGGGGAAGAGCTATTGAAAACTTTGAGGAAACAGAGGACAGCACATTAGGTAGAACCTCTTCTCACAGCACTAATTTATTGGTTGCTTACTGTGTGCCCCTAGTGCCCTGGTTGCTAGAGATACACTGGTGAATAGGACTGACAAGGTCCTGATGCTGAAAAAACATTTAAATCTGACTCTGAGATGAGTTTCCAGGTGGGCATTCCGGCTAGGTAGCAGCTTACCCAAAGTCATGAGGATCAATCTTGACTGGCTAAGTGTGGCCAGTGCCTTGAGTTTACAGAGGGATGGGTTGTGAAGGTACCTTAGTCTGCTAAAGTGTTACTTTCTTTCAGGGGAAAAAAGCTGAGGTGGAATATGAAGGATGTGATAGGCATTCCTTTTGAAAGATTTTCTTCATCCTTATGTTCAATGAGTAGAAATGTTGCTGGTTTAATTTTATTATTATTATTATTATTTTAGAGAGAGCAAGCGAGTGAGCGAGCGGAGAGGGGCAGAGGGAGAAGGGGAGAGAGAGAATCATAAGCAGGCTCAGTGTGGGGCGTGACAGTGACGCTGGGCTCAATCCCAGGACCCTGAGATCATGACCTGAGCCGAAATCCAGAGTCAGACACTCATTCGACTGAACCACCCAGGTGCCCCACTGATTTTCATTTTTTATTTTGGGTTGATTTTGTCAGACTGATAGTTCTTTTTATTTAGTTTTTAATTCCAGTCTTAAATTTAAATTTGATTGTTGTCATGAAACTTTTCTAAATCCTTTTAAGGTTTATCTTTAATTGTACCTACACTCCTTGCTCTTTCAGGGCTCATGATAGATAGGGGAAATAGTGTTTTCTGATTGTGTGTGGGCAGCCTCTCAGCACAAGTGGGATTGATGTTCAGTTTTCACACTCAGCCTACAGATCCTTGTAAAAGGAAGGAGCAGGGTGAAACTAAGAAGTATTTTATATTCCTTCTATATTTCTGGGCTAAGGGAGGAAATGTGTGTTGTATATATTATACATATTTTTCATAACATATTAGTAGCAGATGATAATAGTAAACATGGTTTAAAAATAACATAAAATAACCAGCATACTCAGATTTGATGATTGTCTTGTTTAGGATTTGTGGCTTTATAGTGTTCATTTTAAGTTTTGTTTCTGTTCTCTTTCATGTCTTCATTTAAAACAGGGACCTCTGATTCTGTCACTTAATAGCCGAAAGATAGATGGTATAAATCCTAATTTATTAATTTGACTTGATTCAATTTTAAAACTACCTGGATGGTTATTTTCTAGTTAAGATTAATTAAAAGTAGAAATTTACCACAGAACTGACTTATTTGTATGTGGGGGTGTTTATACCTGGTTAAATCAGAAGCCCATTTACTGAGTACTTAGGTGCCAGGTAGGGATGGGTAGAAAGAGAAAAGAAACAATTTCTGCATAAGGTACTCAAATCTAGTGAGCCAGATGACCTCTAAGTTTCTTTCCTGCCCTAAAATGTGAAGAAAAGTAGGCTATAGCAGAAAAAGTACTGTATAGCAAAGTGTAGTATGGAGTTAGTCTTTTCCTTTATAAAATAATTTTATTTTTTATTTTTTTTTTAAAGATTTTATTTATTTATTTGACAGAGACACAGAGAGGGAACACAAGGCGGGAAGTGGGAGAGGGAGAAGCAGGCCTCCTGCTGAGCAGGGATCCTGATGCGGGGCTCAATCCCAGGACCCTGGGATCATGACCTTAGCTGAAGGCAGATGCTTAACGACTGAGCCACCCAGGCGCCCCTAAAATCATTTAAAATAAGGTATTGGAGAATGACATTTTTCTTCCTCCTTGCCCCCCCATGACATTTTTCTTTTCTTTTTTTTTTTTTTTTTTAAGATTTTATTTATTTGAGAGAGAGAGAGAGAATGAGAGAGAGAGCATGGGGGGGGGAGGGTCAGAGGGAGAAGTAGACTCCCCACCGAGCAGGGAGCCTGATGTGGGACTCAATCCCGGGACTCCAGGATCATGACCTGAGCGGCAGGCAGTTGCTTAACCAACTGAGCCACCCAGGCGCCTGACATTTTTCTTAAATAGGTCTCTAAGTGTGAAAGAAAATGATTGGAGACTTGAGTGTTCTTTTTTGTACTGCCAGTTCATTTATAAAATACTTTTTCCTCTGCCTGGAATTCAAGTCCATGTATTAGTAAATTAGTTTTGATTGTTCAAAGAGCAAGAAAAGGAAATCTTTTAAAATTTATAGCAGTCATTCCTAAGACTGTGGATAAACTAGGCTTGTCCTTAGGTAATCTAGAGTTTTAAGTTTTCATTAGTGTGGTAAACATTAGGGAAACAAGATACCGACCAAAGTGTCCAGAAGTTATTTTATACTGAGTTGTCTGGTTTAAAAAAAAAAAAAAAAACTTTTATGATGTTCTGAGTCAGCATTTTGCTAGGTGCCTTATAATTAGGGAAAGGTATTGTTGGGGATAGGGAAGTTGGGTGTGGACTAAAACTCTGGGAAAACAGGACTGTTTTCCTTTCTGTATTAAGAACAAAAACCTCATGTGGTTAAGATTTTAAGTGGTATCCTGTCTGCCCTAGTTTTAACCTAGCATAGAAGCATAGTTTATTCTTACATCAGTGATTTATCATCAAGGGTTTCCCATTACTTTATTACACTACAGTCCATCATATAATTGCTATGTTAGGTTTTTGGCATCATTTATCTTGGGGACCTCAGGTCCTAGCATGTGGTGACCCATCTTTATCCCATCTCTATGTGTACTATATTCTGAGGGAGATAGAAATGGCCAGAGCAGAGATCTTGGAGGAAATCTAGAACCTGTGTTTTAAAGTATCCTTGATTTATACTGATGGTGCTTTCGAGTACTTAGAGGGTCTCACATCAGCCATAGTGCATTCTTTCCTTTTGGTTCTTCCTTGGCTCTTGATGCTGGTTTATTCAGTCTGAGGCTGGGCCAGATACATGTCAGTAGTGGTAGTATCTGCAACATGAAGTGATTTGAGCAGTCATTATCACTCTTGGCCTATTTATAGAGCCTGTATCAGTGGAGAAAAGGTTGGCTGGCAAGCAAGCAAAGCCGCTCTCTTCCCGTGGTTGCAGTCTCACAATTTATATTTCAGTCTGGGTGGGCCAAATCCATTCAGCTGCATTAATTTTTAGTGTTCCTTTTCTGTACTCCAATCTTTTAGCACTGCAGTTTCTTAGTCAACTTCACTCATGAAGGAAAAAACCCAAATAACTATTATCACACTGAAAATAATTAGCAATAATTCCTTACTGTCATATGATATTTAGTGTTCAGATTGCTCCATTGTCTCTTAAATGTATTTTTACTGAACCAAAAATGGTCTGTGTATTGTTTGGTAATCTAAAGGTTCCCCCTACATTTTTTCCCCTGGCAAATTGTTGAAGAAACAGTTTTCCCCATTTGAATTTGTCAGTTACATTCCTGTGGTGGTTTTAAACATGTTCCTCTGTCCCTTTGGTCTCTCGTTAGTTGGTATTAGGTTTAGAGGCTTGATCAGATTTAGTTTCTATGATGTATATTGGTTGTTGTTTTTTTTTTAAGATTTTGTTTGAGAGCCAGGGGGAGCAGGAGTGGGAGAGGGAGAAGCAGACTCCTCACTGAGCAGGGAGCCGGATGTGAGGCTCAGTTGTAGCATCCTGAGATCATGACCCAAGCCGAAGGCACTTAACCAACTGAGCCACCCAGGCACCCCTGTAATGTGTATTGTTTCTCTCCTTTTTCTTTGAAGGGGCAAAAATATATCTTATCGATGATGTTGAGTAATTGCATCAGGAGGCACATAACATTTGGTTCTCTGTGGTGTTAGCAGCTGTTGATACTCATTGCTGAGCTGCATTACTTACTTACTCCTGATTCCTCACTCTGAATGCCTTTCATCATTCCCAGTTCTGAGGCTTTTATACTGAACCTTGTGTATAGCCTTTTCAATGTCTCCCTTTTGAGAGCTAAGGGAAGGGATGAGTTGCTGTGGAGAAGAGGGCTATTTCCGCTACATTGTAATATTATAGGGGGTTTATTTCAGTCCTGATCTTTGGTTCCTGCACTGTTCATATTATCCATGCTACCTACCCCTCTCTCGGGAAAAACTAACTCCAAATCCAACAAATAATCAAAAAGAAGTCCTTTGGGAGCAAAATTTGTTTTGAGATATTGGTGCTTACTAAGATAAAAGTACTGTTGTCATTAAAGTAGGTTAGTGGGCACCTGGGGGGCTGAGTTAAGCTTCTGCCGTTGGCTCGGGTCATGATTCCAGGGTCCAGGGGTCGAGTCCTGCATGGGGCTCCCTGCTCAGCGGGAGTTTGCTTCTCCCTCTGCCCCCTCCCCCACTCGTGCTCACGCGCTCTCTCTCTCAAAAATAAATGAAATCTTAAAAAAAAATGAAGTGTGTATATATAAAAATTAGAAAAAAGGTTAATTTTTCTATTTCAAAAGATTTGGCAACATCACTGTTTATAGACATAATGGATTCTTCCTAGAACTGAACATCTGGGGAGATGGGGCTTTGTGTGACTTTCAGTAAGATAATGCTGCTTTTACCTTAGTTGTGTTATGTTGCCTAAGAAATTTAGTTTCGTAGTGTCTGATTTTTGCATCTTTATGCATAAGTTCACAGCATTTATATACAGTATTCTAACTAAGGAAATAGATTTACTAGGCTGTTAGCAGTGGCGTCTGTTTTTGTCTTACGTTTTTATGTGGAAAGGTAAAGGAGAGTTACACTGTCAGAAATCATGTTGACTCTGTGTAATGGAATACGTTTTTATATACAAGTTGATAGTGCTGTTAAGCAAACAAGGGGTTTCATTAGTGGTCTTGGTGATTTTTTTTTTTAAGATTTTATTTATTTATTTGAGAGAGAGAATGAGAGACAGAGAGCACGAGAGGGAAGAGAGTCAGAGGGAGAAGCAGACCCCCCGCCGAGTAGGGAGCCCGATGCGGGACTCGATCCCGGGACTCCAGGATCATGGCCTGAGCCGAAGGCAGTCGCCCAACCAACTGAGCCACCCAGGCGCCCTGTCTTGGTGATTTTTAAAAACGATTCAGTTCATCAGTTTAACAAATATTTATTAAATATTATGTATTAGGGAAAAACCATTCTATATTAGGAACTGTGAATGAACTGAAGACGATTAATATAATCCCTGTTTTCAAAGGAGATTGCAATATAATGGGGCTGAAGGGGGTGAGTAAAAACATTTGCACAAGTAACTGGTTTCTTTTTTTTTTGCTTTCTTCATAACGTGCTGTTTCCCTCCTCCCCCGTGTTTAAGGTTAACTCTTAATTTCTTGGGCTTAAATTTTCTCAGTCATTGCTGTGTGTGTGTGTGTTTTTTTTTGCTTTAAAAATCACTCTCATAGCAGTGTATGTGTTGTGTGCCACAGTCAGAAAAATCAGGTAATAATTAGTAGGTGCTAATTTTTTTGGATGATTATTTATATTGTGATTCTCTCCCACCGTTAGATTGTCATATTATCTGTTCTGATATCCAACTTGCCTGACACTGTAGAGTCACTTTATAATGTTTGACAGTTGCCTACACCAGCAGGAAGTTGGCGTACAGAACTGTTAGAAAGCACTGCTTCATTCTAGTTTTATTTTCTTGGGTTGCAATTTGTCTCTTGGTCTCTGTCTTCTGTTCATGTTTTTATTTTAAAAAGTAAAACCATGCAAAACTTCAAAACACCTTAATGTGGGTCTTTTTTTTTTTTTTTTTAAGTTTTTAGGTGTAGGGTAGGCTAAGTTTGGCAAAGAACTTAGAAAGTGGTTTTAAAGACCCATAATTGATTGTCATAGATTTTGCTTTTTTTTAATCTCGGTCCCAATTATTAGGAAAGTTACTACTACTTAAAGTGAGTTAGTAGAATATGCAAGCTATAATTTATTTTATATCTTAACTGTCTTGGAGGCAGAAATTTCTATTCTCTTAGAGTTAAGCTGCATTGTTGGTGGTGGTCTCATGATTTTTTTTTTTTAAGTTCCATTCATATAAGAAGTGTTTTTACAACAGCGTAGAAGCAGTCCAGTTGCTTTGATTTTTAGCGCTAGGAGAGTGCATCATTTTTGAATCATAGATTCAGTAATAAATGCATAGTTGAGGGGTGCCTGGCTGGCTCTGTCAGTAGAGCATGTGACTTGATCTCAGGGTTATAAGTTAGAGCCCCATGTTGGGTATAGCAATTACTTAAAAATAATTTTTTTTTAATAGAACAGCCTCTTTTATTTATTTTTTTTTTAGGGGGAAGGGGCAGAGGGAGGGGGGAGAGAGAACCTTAAGCAGGCTCCTTGCCCAGTGTGGAGCCCCACGTGGGTCTTGATCTTATAACCCTGAGGTCGTGACCTGAGCTGAAATCAAGAGTTGGATGCTTAACCAACTGAGCCACCTGGTTACCCCCAAAATAAAAAGTCCTTAAAAAAACCCCAAAACAAACACCTGAACAAACACATGTAACTGAATATTTAAACTGTAAGCCAGCTAATAATTTTTGGATTTCAAAGCTAAACCAATTAAAAAAATAACTAAAAAATTTGTTTAGACTGCTGTGAGGCTATTTGGATAGCACTTCCCTTGCTTAATAACTCCTTCCCTCCTCTGTATGGCATAGTTTTTACTTTTTTTTTTCAACGATTTTATTTTTATTTATTTGAGAGAGAGAGGGAGAGCCCATAGGGAGAAGTAGACTCCCTACTGAGCAGAGAGCCTGATGTGGGGCTTGATCCCAGGACCCTGAGATCATGACCTGAGCCGAAGGCAGATGCTTAACCGACTGAGCCACCCAGATGCCCCAGCATAGTTTTTACTTTTATCGATTAATTATACGGTATGCCTTGGGCATGGTTTTAAGTAAGTGCAGTGTGGAAAAATATACTGCTTGTGTGGTTTCTATAAAGTGAATAAAAACAATGGATATTTGTTTTTAGGGAAAGTTATCAGAGTAGCCCTGTTTACTTTCTTAAGTGTAAAATGTAGATATATTTTGATTTACACAAAATATATATATATATTTTTTGGTTAAAGTTTATTATTATTATTTTTTTAGTAATCTCTACAGCCAATGTGGGACTTGAACCCATGACTCCAAGATAAAGAGTTGCACCCTCGGGGCGCCTAGGTGGCTTAGTCGGTTAAGCATCTGCCTTTGGCTCAGGTCATGATCCCAGGGTTCTGGGATCAAGCCCCGCGTTGGGCTCCTTGCTCAGCGGGAGCCTGCTTCTCCCTCTCCCTCTGCCTGCCGCTTCCCCTGATTGAGCATGCGCTCTCTCTCTGTCAAATAAAATCTTAAAAAAAAAAAAAAATTGCACGTTCTTCCAGCTGAACCAGCCAGGTGCCCCACAAAACATGTATTCTTTTTTTTTTTTTTTTTAAAGATTTTATTTATTTATTTGAGAGAGAGAATGAGATAGAGAGAGCATGAGACTGGGGAGGGTCAGAGGGAGAAGCAGACTCCCTGCCGAGTAGGGAGCCCGTTGTGGGACTCGATCCTGGGACTCCAGGATCATGACCTGAGCCGAAGGCAGTCGCTTAACCAACTGAGCCACCCAGGCGCCCCCCAAAACATGTATTCTTGTGTAATTGTGGGTGAAACCAAATTATGAAGTGGCTTAGTATTTATTTAAACATTAATAGCTTATATTAATTGAGCCATAGATTTAAACAAGGAAAAAATGGCATGTTATTTGCATTTCCTGTAGCTGATATTGAAAAAATATTTGTCACTTAAGCCTTTATCATTATTGTGTATATCTGAAAGGCATGTGTTAAGCTAATATGATGCATTTGTAGATAAAGTTAGTGCTGAAGTAAAGGGTAACTGCACTTGTAGCAGAGTTTGTCCTTAAAATTTTTAAATGGTTGGGAAATTATTAAAAAATAAGGGCTTGGGCGCCTGGGTGGCTCAGTTGGTTAAGCGACTGCCTTCGGCTTGGGTCATGATCCTGGAGTCCCGGGATCGAGTCCCACATCAGGCTCCCTGCTCAGCAGGGAGTCTGCTTCTCCCTCTGACCCTCCTCCCTCTCATGCTCTCTGTCTCTCATTCTCTCTCTCGCAGATAAATAAAATCTTAAAAAAAAAAAAAAAATAAGGGCTTTTAAAATGCCAATGTTTGAAAAAGCAAAATGTCCTCAAGATTCTATTTTAATGAAACTTACTTTTAAAAAATGGTATCACAGGCCCTAGCAAAATATCTTTTGCTTAATAAATACTGAATATAAATATATGTTGTTCAACAAATATTAGGTATCTGGTAGGTTTTGGGTATTTTTCTAGATGCTGCAGATACAGTAATTAATGGGACAAATCCCCTGCCCTCTTGTATCTCATATTTTATGAAGCAGACAGACAATAAACTGTAAACACAAATGAGCAAGGTAATTTTAGTCTCCTTTTAAAAATAGAGAATAATGGGATATGGGTGAGAGAGAAGGTGTTTATAGTATACTTAAGGAAGGCCTTTTAAAGGTGAGTTTGAATTGAGATCTGAAATACAAGAGCAAGCCAACTTTCAAAAGAGCGATGGGGAGTGCTTTCCTGGTAGTGCGAACAGCAAGTGCAAAATCCCCTGAATCAGAAAAGATCTTAGCATGTTGAAGAATTTGGAGCCTAATGAAGCAAAATGATGCTGAGGTAAGACTTGAGCAATACATGCCTTATAGGCCTTACTGTAGAAACTGTAGGTCTAAGCAAGGAGCAGTCTTGTTTACCTTCTTTGGTGTACAGTGTAGATGTGCCTTGATTCACACAGAAGAAGAGATATTCTTGTATATTTATGGGCAAAACCCAAATTTTAAATAACCTCAAATACATTAGGAAAGCTTATTTTAAAGGAGTCTATATGAAAGCCTTATCTTTAAAGTGTATAACCTAAATGATCTTTTGTAAAGATCCAGATGTTCAGAACTTCATTTTGGTTAAAGGAGGCTACTTGTGTAGCACAATCTAGTCTTAGGTTAAGAAGCAGGTTGGGAATTCAGAAACTGTTCTAAATATATCTATCTAAATCTATCTAAATATATCTTGGCCATTGACCTATATATTCTTTTCTTAGAAATGAGGATTATATATTTCAGGTTAACTATGAGCAATAATTAATAAAAATAATTATAATGTTCTGGAAACCTAAATGGAATTGTTTAGGTAGTTGTCAGTGTGGATAGACTACTTATTGTGTGTATCTTTTTAAATTATAGCTTTAAAAAAAGCCTACAAATAGGCAATAAAATAGTCATCAGTTTGTTTTTAAAAATAGTGACTAAAGCATTCTTTTAGTAGGCTTTTCAGTTGAAATCGCCTATATCTTTTTTTGCTTTTTAAAATATTCCTTGAGGGGTGCCTGGGTGGCTCAGTCAGTTGGGCATCCAACTTGTGATTTCGGCTCAGGTCATGATCTAATCTCATGGGCAGTGAGATGGAGCCCTCAGTTGGGCTTTGCACTCAGCACGGAGTCTGCATGGGATTCTGTCTCTCTACTCCTCCCTCCACGTGTGCATGCTCTCTCTCTCTCTCTCTCTCTCTCACACACACACACACACACAGGTAAATCTTTATTTATTTATTTATTTTAAAGATTTTATTTTTTACTTGAGAGAGCCAGAGAGAGAGAGAGCACGAGCAGGGTGAGGGGCAGGGGGAGAAGCTGACTCCCCACTGAGCACGCAGCCCAGCTTGATCCTGGGACTCTGGGATCATGACCTGAGATGAAGCAGACCCTTAACCAGCTGAGCCACCCAGCTGCCCCAATAAATAAATCTTTAAAAATAAAATAACCCTTGGAAGTTTTTGAAACATTGAGGTCTTGGCTAATTCATGGTTGAGTTTTACGCTGTATCTAAAATCGACAATAGTCATCAGTAATAGTGCTTACAGGCACTAGTTTTCTAATGGTGAGAAGCAAAGGCCAGAGCAGTGCAGGTTGCTCTCATGTCGACTTTTCAGTGAAGTCTGCAAGTAAATCCGTTAACTGTGCTGGTTTTCTGTTAGCAGTGATGACTGTAACATATGTATATTGTAGCATCCCATGCATTTTTTAAAAAGCAAGAATGAGATGTAATAGGTTCACTTAACTTTGATTTTGATAAGTCCAGTGTGCAGCTGGCCTCTAACCTAGTTGAAGCCGGGAACTCATTTGATATCCGGGCACTCTTTTTCTGTTTGTATACTCGCTCCTACTGTCTACTGCTTTTCTCTGTGGGCTTCATTTTCAGTCAGGCGTTCCTCTCATGAGAGCACAGTTGACTTTCCAGCAGCTCCAAGCTTACAGTTTCCTCAGCATTTAAGAAAAATGAATAGACTTTATATTTTAGAGCAGTTTTAAGTTTGCTGAGAAATTGAGAGGAAGTACAGAGTTCCTATATACCTCCTCTTCGGTTTCCCTGTTATTAACGCCTTGCATTAATTTGGTACATTTGTTAACAGTTATGAGCTAATATTGATACATTACAAAGTCCAAGTTTATATTAGGTCTCACTTTTTGCGTTGAAAAATAGAGATACCATACCACGGAATAACAGGTCTGTGGATTTTGACAAATGTCTAATGCCTGTCTATTATTATGGTATCCGACAGATAGTTTCACTGCCCTAGAGATCTCCTTTGCTTCACCTATCATTCCTTCCCCTTCTCCATTTCTCCTTGGCAACCGTGGTTTTTTTTTTTTTTTTTGACTATTTATTTATTTTAATAGACTTTATTTCTCTTTTTTAGTAGTTTGTTTAGAGCAAAATCGAATGGAAGGTACAGAGATTTTTCCATATACCCCTTGCTCTCACACATGCATAGTCTGCCCCATTATCAACAACCCCCATCACAGTGTACATTTCTAACAACTGAGGAACCTACATTGACATCGTCACCCAGAGTCCATAGTTAACATTAGAGCTCACTCTTGGTGTTGTACAATTTTTGGGTTTGGACAAATTTATAATGTATATCCACCACTTTAGTATTATACAGAGTAGTTTCATGCCCTAAAAATCCTTTGTGCTCCACCTGTTCATCTTTCCCTCCTCCAGACCTCTGGCAACCACTGATCTTTTTACTGTCTACGTAGTTTTGCCTTTTCAAAAATGTCATATAGTTTGAATTATAGAGTATGTAGCCTTTCAGATTGGCTTCTTTTACTTAGTAATATGCATTTAAGTTTTTTCCATGTCTTTTCATGGCTTAATGGCTCATTTCTTTTTTTTTTTTTTAGAGATTTATTTATTTTACAGAGTGAGAAAGCAGGCACAGGTAGGGGGAGGGGCAGAGGGAAAGGGAGAGAATCTCAAACAGATGCCCTGCTGAGCTTGGATCTCGTCGGGGTGGGGGGGCGGTGCTCAGCTCAATATCACTACCTTGAGGTCATGACCTGAGCCAAAATCAAGAGTCAGATTGGCCCCTTAACCAACTGGGCCGCATGGGTGCCCCACAGCTCATTTCTTTTTAGCACCGAATAATATTCCATTGTCTGGATGTACCACAGTTTACTCGAATGGTCACCTGCTGAAGGACATCTTGGTGGCTTCCAGTTTTTGGCCTTATATCCTTTAGCACTTTTGACTGAAATCACAATATTGAAACCACTCTTTTTCTTGACTTTATTACTGTTATCAATAACAAATATTTATGTCTCCCCCCCCGCCCACAGTGGTGTAAGAATTTATTACTAGTTTTTCAGAAGATGCCAAGTGTTAGAAGAAATTTTTCTCCTAGGCTAAGACAAGAATAGGTCTGTTTTAAAAACGATAAAATGCAAATTAAATGTTTCTCCTTTGTTAATCTAGCATTCAGTGGTTTACAAAATATTTTCTCACACATTAGTGAAATTAATACTCAAAATAACATTCTGAAGGGGGGTGCCTGGGTGGCTCAGTTGGTTAAGTGTCTGACTCTTGGTTTCGGCTCAGGTCATGATCTCAGGGTGGTGAGATTGAGCCCCACGTCTGGCTCCGTGCTCAACGGGGAGTCTGCTTGAGACTCTCTCTCGCTTTCCCTCTGCCCCCCGCCCCCAATAAATAAATCTTAAAAATACCATTCTGAGGTTAGTATTGTAGTGTCATTTTGTAGCTCAGAGAAGTTACATGACTTGTCTAAAGTCACATATGCGCTAGATAAAAACTAAAGTCATTTTACTGTAAATCTTGTGGGTTTTGTATGGCACTCTGCTCTCCCTTTACTTTATCCTAACATTTTTAAGTGTTGTATTTAAGTGTTTCAAAATCTGCAGATTCTCTATATAAACTCCTCTGTATAACCTTGATTTGTTTCTCTAACTCCAAAGCCCTTACACTTTGGTTTAACAAAACTACCACCTAATTATTTATGAAAAAATAGGATTGAAGATTATCAATAGCAAATATTTATTGAGCAGCTCCTTATTTTAAGGTATGGTGCTAGGTGGGATATACTGTGGAGTGATGAGTGGTAAAGAACTTGCTTCTGTGAAAATCCCGACTCCAGTATTGACGTTGTGCAAATTCCTTAACTTTACCCCATCTGTAAAATAGGGTGATAGTATCTGCCTTATAGAGTTGTTGGGGGTGGGTTATACATTTAAATACTTAGCTGATTTTCTGGAGACTAAAGAGTGCTTTATTTTAAAAGATTTTTACTTATTTATTTGACAGAGTGAGAGAGAGAGAGCACAAGCAGAGGGAGAGGGAGAAGCAGGTTCTCTGCTGAGCAGGGAGCCCGATGTGGGGCTCGATCCCGGGACCCCGGGATCATGACCAGAGCCACCCAGGCTCCCCTATTTTATTTTATTTTTTAAAAGATATTATTTATTTGAGAGAGAGTGGGAGTGTGTGCGTACCCATACAAGCGGGGGGAGGGGCAGAGAGATAAGCAGACTCCCTTCAGAGCGTGAGGCTCAACCACAGGACCCTGAGATTATGACCTGAGTCGAAGCCAGGAGCTTAACCGACTGAGCCACTCAGACACCCCAACAGTGCTTGATTTTAATAATGTTATTATTTATATGTATATAAACAGATGTAGTGTATCCTTGGGCATCAAACAGTTCATGCAGTCATGCCAAAGGCTGGATTATTTGCAGTTTTTTTTACTAAAATGTAACATTAGCACTAAAATAACTACTAAAACAACTGCTCATCTTTCCTACATACATGCTATGTATTGAGAAGTGTCTAAATAGTGTGTTGAGCAATACATGTCTTTGATGCTTTAGACTTTTTAAAGCATTCTTACATTGTTTCTCTTAACCTGCAAAATCTGTATTTCCATTCCCTACTCAACTTTTTAAGTTTTACAGATAAGGAACTGAAGAACAAAGGTAGAGACTCATCTTAGGTTACATAGTCAGTGGCAGAGCTAAGGTTAGAACCCAAGTTTCTGACTCCTACCTAAATTATTTTTTTCTTCCTCTACTTTGCTGCCTTTCTTTTTCATGTCATTACTTTTACATAAAGTGAGAGTCACGTGCAGACAGAAATAGAGACAATGGTAACTCATTCTCAAAGATTTGAATTTTTCTTTCTTCTTCTTCTTTTTTTTTAATATTTTATTTAAGTATTGGAGAGAATGAACAAGCAGGGAGAGTGGCAGGGAGAGGGAGAAGCAGGCTCCCTGCGGAGTAGAGAGCCCGATGCGGGGCTCTGTCCCAGGACCCTGGGATCATGACCTGAGCCGAAGGTAGATGCTTAACCAACTGAGCCACCAGACGCCCCAGTATTTGCATTATTTTTCTAATTTGTTGTTTTATTTGGTCTTAGGAATGCCAAGAATACTTTTGTGTTATTGGCAGGAAAATCCATCCCCAATCTCTGCTGAGTTTTGGACTTGAATATTAAATACTTAGTGCTTCTCCAACATTTCTTTGGATGTCTCAAAGGCACTTGAAAATCTCTAAGCCTAAAACCAAATTCTTGATGTCCTTTTCCCCTCCATTCATTACACAGGTCCTTTCATGTTCTCTTAGTGATTGGTTCTACTGTCAGACTGGTTGCAGAATCCAGAAACCAAAGACTTGTTCTTGACACCTTCTCACTCCGCATATGTGCTCTATGATCTCGTATGCATCCACATCTGTCTGTTGCCAGTACCATCAGTCTAGAAATACTGTAATTTTTTGCCTTACCTTCAAATTGTTGTTGACATTTGTCTTCTTTTCCATCCTGTCTCTGCCACGCTGCCAAAGTGCTCTATTTGAAGTAGAAATCAGCTTAAATCTATGTCTCCTTCCTCTCTTTAAAACAGTGGGTTCCTATTTACTTTTCAGGGAAGCCTTCCTACATCTTTTAGGCTATGTTACATTCCTCTTCCTTTTTTCTTTTTATGGTGCCAGTATATCTTCTCTCTGTAATACTACAGTAGTAAATTTTATATTTATTTGTGTGATTATTCAACTGTGTGATTATTCAGTTGTCTCTTCCTTAGACTATAAGTACTGTTAGGAAGGTGCTGTATATTTCCCAGTGCCTGGCACAGTAGCTGACACTAGGTACTCAATAAATATGTGCTGAATACATGAATGTATCCAGATAACATTGTAGAGAAGTGACATGTTAGTTCTATGAGGGCCTTGAAGTGAAGAAGAGAGAATAGAAAGGCTAAAAAAAATACTGTCTCTTGAAATTTGACTTTGTGATTGTTACGTATTAGGGACTTTGAATGTGTTACTCATTTTATCTTACCAAGGACTGAAGTTTTATAAACAAGGAAATTGAGGCTTAGAGAACATTAATAATTGTCAGTGGACACATAGCACTTCAAATGCCCTTTCTTTTCTAGTATCAGGACTGGTATTTTTATGAACTTTTGTTTGTTTGTTTGTTTTAAAGATTTTATTTATTTGACAGAGAGAGACACAGTGAGAGAGGGAACACAAGCAGGGGGGAGTGGGAGAGGGAGAAGCAGGCTCCCTGCTAAGCAGGGAGCCTGATGCAGGGCTCGATCCCAGGACCCTGGGATCATGACCTGAGCCAAAGGCAGACGCTTAACGACTGAGCCATCCATGCACCCCTCCACTATGATTATTATAATAGCCCAGGCAGTGGGTCATGGTAGCTTCAACCAGGCAGAAGAAAAATGAAAATACTTGTAGGATGTATTGGATGGCTAGGTTGATAGGACTTGGTGATGGAATGGGATTTTGGGATATGTTTTTGGATTTGGTAATGAGACAGTTAATTGTACATTAATTGCTTGCTAGAAGAGAGGCAAGTTTGGGTATTTTTTTAACATTAATTTTGCAGTATCTTTGAGATAATTTAAATAGAATGTCAACGATACAATTGATCATCAGGATTTGGGGATCTTTGGGAGAGCCCTTTGGGCTAAAGGTGTGAATTTGGGAGTTAAGGGTGTGGATGATACCACTTAGAAGTACAATAAGAGAAAGGAGGGCCTAAGACTGGGCCATGAAGAACTAAATTTGGAGCTTCTGGGTTGTTGAACACTAGGAAGTTGGGGAGAGTGGTATGCCTGGAGAGGGCATGGAAGCTCCACATACTTTCCCTGTGTGTCTCTTCATCTGGCTGTTGCTTCATACCCTTTAACAAACTGGTAAATGTCTATTAGTCCATCAAGATGACCTGGTGGAAGCGCCTCAGACAGGGGTTATTAAAGCAGCAACTTTGGACGTGACACACCCAGGGCCCTTTCCCACAGATAATCCATTGTTGAAGTTGAAGAACATCACTCTTTTTTTTTTTTTAAGATTTTATTTATTTATTTGAGAGAGGATGAGAGGAGAGAGAGAGCACATGAGAGGGGGGAGGGTCAGAGGGAGAAGCAGACTCCCCGCTGAGCAGGGAGCCCGATGCGGGACTCGATCCCGGGACTCCAGGATCATGACCTGAGCCGAAGGCAGTCGCTTAACCAACTGAGCCACCCAGGCGCCCGAAGAACATCACTCTTAACACCTCACGTTGGAAGTGTTCCTCATCAAGCCGGACGACAGATGATGGAATATTTGGTTGAACAGATGATGGAATATTAGGCTTCTCTCAGTGGTCTTCCCATTTCTAATGAAGTGGTACTTAAATGATCTTACGTGGGCTGAGAATTCAGTGGGATGAAACATGGCAGTTTAAATAGGGAAAAAAATTCTTAAAAAACATAATTTAGAGAGATGAGAAAAAGTCAGTAAAGGAGATATAAGTTGGTTGAATTGGAGAGGAAGGAGGAAAAACCAGAATAGTGTGATGGTATAGAAATCCATGGAAAGGGATTTTCAAGGAGGGAATGGTCAACAGCATCAGATACTGTATAGAGGTAAGGAATGAAGACTAAAAATGTCTCTTGGATTTAGTGACTTGAAATAAAGGTAGTTTTAGCAAACTTTAGGTGGAATGATGGGAACAGAGATTAGATTACGTTGGGTTAAGCAGTGGAAGAGAAGGAATTAGAGATGCTGATAGATCCTAAAGTTTGACAGTTGAAGTGAAAGAACAAGAAAGGTGTGCTTTTGGGGGTGCTTGAGTGGCTCAGTCGGTTAAGCGTCCGACTCTTGGTTTTGGCTCAGGTCATGGTCTCAGGGTTGTGAGGTTGAGCCCTGCATGGGCTCTGTGCTCAGTGGGGAGTCTACTTTAGGTTCCCTCTTTCTGCCCCTCACCCTGCTCATGCTCTGTCTCTCAAAAATAAATAAAATCTTAAAAAAAAAAAAGTGTGTTTTTGTTTTTTTAAAGGTGAGCCTTGGACGTATGTTTCAAACTTTTTGTTCTCATGACAGTGTCTTTGCAGAGCAGAAATTTTTAATTAAAATAAAGTCTTTTTTATGGGTTGTGTTTTTGGTATCATATTTAGCAATTCATTGCCAAACCTAAGTTGACCTGAATTTTCTCCTGGTTCCCCACTAGAAGTTTTATAGTTTTGCATTTTACATTTATGTCTCATCCATTTTGAGTTAATTTTTGCGAAAGGTGTAAGGTCTATGTCTAGACGATTTTTTTTTTCATGTGACTGTCCAGTTGTTCCAGTACCATTTGTTTAATAGACTTTATCCACTGAATTGCTTTTCTTGTTCTTTTGTCAATGGTCAGTTAAACGTGTTTGCATGGATCTATTTCTGGGCTCACTCTATTCTGTTCCATTGATCTGTGTTATCTGTTCTTTGGCTAATAGTACGCTGTCTTGATTACTGTAGCTTTTATAGTTAAGTCTTGAAGTTGGGTAATGTCAGTCCTTCAGTCTTCGGTATTGTGTTGACTATTCTGAATCTTTTGTCTTTCCATATAAACTTTAGGATCTGTATGTCAATATCTGCAAGATAGCTTGGGGATTTGATTGGGAATACACTGAATCATTAGATCAGGTTGGGAAAAATTGATGTCACAACAATAATGAGTCTTCCAATACATGAATACAGACTATTCCTCCATTTATTTGTAATATCTTGAAGGTTAAGAATAGACAACGTTGATCTATGGTGATAAAGTCTGAAAAATGGTTACTTTTGGGAGAGGGCAGGTAATGATTAGAGATGGCATGGGGGAGGCTTCTGGGATTTGGGGAATGCTCTGTATTTGTGTGGTCATTACATGGGTATGTTCATTTTGTAAAAATTATCAAATTGTATACTTAACGATGTGTGTACTTCTCTTTCATAATATTTTCAATATTTCTTAAAAAAAAAAAACAAAACCTTAGAGTCTGACTATTTTGATTAAAGAGCAGAAAACTTGTATCCAAATTTGTATTTTAGTGGTCCAACACCTACTTAGTAGCTTTGAAATTTTGTGGGTATAGTTTTGGAGGGAAGGGAAGTAGGTAAGGAATTTAAATATTGAGGCTAAGAGCAGACTCACATTAAAGGTTTTGGTGTTCCTTGTAGTTGTTTTTATGTTAGGTAGTTTTTGGTCACAAGTATAGACAGAATTTTTTTTTAGTATCAATTTTAGACAAAATGAAAAACCAAGGTAGTCTAAATCTTGAGAAAAAACTATGTTATAAATTCTATTTGAAACATTGTTCTCCCAGGGGTGGTTGGTGTAAGCCCTATCACTTGGTATTTGACACTAGATTAGATAAAACAGTAGAAGGTTTCCTGTTGGGAAAAATCCCACTTTATTGCAAGGAAATAGGATCACTTGTAAGGATTTTTTTTAACTCAAATTTTTGTGACAGAGGAAGTATTATCTCTTCTACTCTAATGGTCAGAAGCATTGTTATTTTGTCATTAAAACATTGACCCTCTTTAAAGTTGCTTTTTTGGGGTGCCTGGGTGGCTCAGTCGTTAAGCGTCTGCCTTTGGCTCAGGTCATGATCCCAGGGTACTGGGATCAAGCCCTGCATTGGGCTCCCTGCTCCGCGGGAAGCCTGCTTCTCCCTCTCCCACTCCCCCACTTGTGTTCCCTCTCTCACTGTGTCTCTCTCTGTCAAATAAATAAAATCTTAAAAAAAAAAGTTGCTTTTTTGTCTAAATAGAAAGCCGTATTTAATGCATTGTTTTGTATAAGAGCAATGTTGGGGGCGCCTGGGTGGCTCAGTTGGTTAAGCGACTGCCTTTGGCTCAGGTCATGATCCGGGAGTCCTGGGATCGAGTCCCACATTGGGCTCCCGGCTCAGCAGGGAGCCTGCTTCTCCCTCTGACCCTATCCCCTCTCATGCTGTTTCTCTCTCTCTCTCTCTCAAATAAATAAATAAATAAAATCTTAAAAAAAAAAAAAAGCAATGTTGGAATTCATGAATTATCTAATGCTGTGGCTTGTACACGTGGAGAAGCAGTGTAAGTTAATGGGTTCATATAGATTGTTTGAAGCATTACCTGCTTATATTTCTTACAAGTCTAGGGTGGTGATATGAAATAAACAGATGTAGGAGTGCTTACAATTAAAATGCCCCATTTTACATGACTGTAGAGCAAAATCGCACCTAGAAGCAGTTTCACTTAATGGGCTGTGCTTGTGTCAACTTGTGGTTTCAACGGAAAAGTGCCTTTGGCTACAGTAAACTTCTAACAGCAAATGACTTGAGTTTGCATTTGTCACATTAGGAAGGACAATACAGTTTCAGTTTATTCATTCATTTTGCGTCATTATAATGGCGTAAAAGGATGGTTAGTTGCTCATTAGGAGTAAAATTGAACAGCATAAAAGGCAAGCCTTTCTTATGTTGAGTGCTTAATGATTTTATATATACTGCTGTGTCAAAACTCTCAGGAGGGTTTCCTATAGTGGTTGGCCTTAGATAAGACCCCATCAGTCATGGTCCATTCTCACAATTCTAGTTCATAGGAAGTTGTTAAATATCTAAGACTGTATTGTGAGAAGGAAGACTTTCTTCTGTATGTTTTATTGATACATTCATATCTTTTTTTTCCCCCAAGGGTAATTGTTTTACTATTAGTTTATACACTAAAGCAACAGATTCACATTAAAAAAAAACCTGTTTAGAATTTCTCCTCTGTTAATTTTATGCTTTCTTCCTGGATTAGCTGATATATTCATCTAGCACCTCTACTTACATTGATAATGTCCAAATCTGTATTTCTGTATTTTTTTCTTCGAGACCTATGTTCCTAAGCATTATGTAGTTCAAATTAAAGTTGTTTATTTCTCTTTTTACTTTTCCACTAGTTCGCATCCTTTTTTTGTTTTTGTTTTAAAGAGAGGGAGAGCGTAAAAAGGGGGGGGGGTAGGGGTAGAGGGAGAAAGAGAATCTTAAGCAGACTCCATGTCCAGCACAGAGCTGGACGTGGGGCTCAATCTCACAACCCTGAGATCATGACCTGAGCCGAGTTGGACACATAACTGACTGAGCCACCCAGGCGCTCTCCAGTAGTCCACATCTTAATTTGGGGTTACCCCGTACCCAGTTGTAAATGCCAGCAACCACCCAGGAGTGGGGCGTTCCATATTCTCATATGGGTTGAATTGGTTGATAATGTTCAAGTCTTCTAAATTCTTCTTGACTTTCTGTCTTGTTTTATCTATTTACAGTGAGGGCTAGAAATCTGCAACTATTGGTGTTGAATTCTCTCCTTTTCATTTTGTTAGCTTTTGTTTCATATATTTTGATTTTTATATTTTCCTGATATATTAACCTTTGTATCATTATGAAATGTCCTTTTTTGTCTCTAGTAATATTTCTTGTCTTAAAGTCTATTTTATCTGATGTTGATAGAAACATTTTAGCTCTCCTATGATTGCTCTTTGCGTAATATATCTTTTTCCATTTTCTGTCAGCCTGTTGTATCTTTGAACCTAAGGTATGTTTTTTAGACTGCATACAGTTGGATCTTTTGTTATTGTTGTTTTGTGTTTTTACAATTGGATTTTTTTTTTTTTTTTTGGACAGAGAGTTAGCGAGAGCGGGAACACAAGCAGGGGGAGTAGGAGAGGGAGAGGGAGCAGCAGGCTCCCCACTGAGCAGGGAGCCCGATGCGGGGCTCGATCCCAGGACCCCGAGATCATGACGTGAGCTGAAGGCAGACGCTTAATGACTGAGCCACCCAGGCGCCCCTACAATTGGATCTTTTTTATCCATTCTGACAATATTTTGCTACTTGTTGGAGTATTTAGGCCATTTATATTTATTATTTTTTTTAAAAGATTTTATTTATTTATTTGAGAGAGAGAATGAGAGCATGAGAGGGGGGAGGGTCAGAGGGAGAAGCAGACTCCCTGCCGAGCAGGAAGCCCGATGCGGGACTCGATCCTGGGACTCCAGGATCATGACCTGAGCCGAAGGCAGTAGCTTAACCAACTGAGCCACCCAGGCGCCCTAGGCCATTTATATTTAATACAAATATTAATATGGTTGGATTTATATTTGCCATTTTATTTTTTAATGTCTCATTTGTTGTTGTTCCTCAGTACCTTCTTTACTGTCTTTTTTGGGGGGGTTAGTTTTTTAACTGTATTTTTTGAGGTTTTTCTTTTTTTTAATGGTTGCTCTAGGGATTGATTATATCTGTATCATCATTTATCACAGTTCTCTTCAAATTAATATTTAATTTCAGTAAAATATAGAAACATTGTACCAGTGGTGAAGAGCTCCATCTCCTCTCTCCTTTTTATAGTATTACTTTTATATATGTGACATCTGTGTGTATTATAAATCTCACAGTGTTATAATTATTGCTTTTTGCAACCATTTATTTTTTAAAAGAAGGTAAGAGAAGAAGTAATCATTTATAGGGTCTTTTATGTTAACATACATATTTACGACTTTTTGTTGTCTGCATTTCATTTTGTGGATTTGAGTCACAAATTCTTTCCTTTTAGCCTAAAGAATTTCCTTTATCATTTCTTGTCAAGCAGGTCTGCTACCAGTGAAATTTCTTAGTCTGCTTATCTAGGAATTTTTTTTTTTTTACATTTTATTTTATATTTATTTATTTTATTTTTTGCAATCCCTCCACCCAGTGTTGGTCTCGGACCCATCACCCTGAGATCAAGAGGCACATGCTCTTCCCACTGAGCCAGCCAGGCACCCCCATTAACAAAATTAAAAAAAATTTTTTTTAAAGATTTTATTTTTTTGACAGAGACAGTGAGAGAGGGAACACAAGCAGGGGGAGTGGGAGAGGGAGAAGCAGACTTCCCACAGAGCAGGGAGCCCGATGCGGGGCTTGATCCCAGGATCCTGGGATCATGACTGGAGTTGGAGGCAGATGCTTAATGACTGAGTCACCCAGGTGCCCCCCCCCCAAAATTTTTTTTTAAGTAATCTTTATGCCCAACATGGGGCTTAAACTCACCACCTCAGGGTCAAGAGTCACATGCTCTACTGACTAAGCCAGCCAGGTGTCCCTTTGTCTTTGTTTTGAAAGAATATTTTTGTTGGATATAGAATTCTTATTTTTTCCCCTTAGCACTTTGAATGTCATTCTACCTTCTGGCCTCTAGTGTTTCAAAATGAGAAATCAGCTGTTGATCTAATATGGTTTCCTTGTATATGATGAATTTTCTTTTATTGCTTTCAAGATTTTTCTCAGTTGTCTTTCACTTGTTTGATTATGATGTATCTATGTGGATCTTTATTGAGGTCTACTTTGAGATTTGTTGAGCTTCTTGGATATGTGTGGATTGATGTTTTTCATCAGTTTAGAGGATGTTTGGGGCCATTATTTTTTCAGGTATTTTTTCTACCTCTTTCTCTCTTTCTAGGATTCCTGTTATACACATGTTGACATTCTTGACGTTGTCCCTTATGTTTCAGAGGCCCTATTCATTTTAATCTTTTTCTCTCTATTCTTCAGATTGCAGTTTTTATTGACTTATTTTGTTCACTGATTTCTTTATTCTGCCATCTTGAACCTGTTGTTGAGCCGTTTTCATGAAATTTCAGTTTTACACTTTCTGACTGCAGAATGTCCATTTGTTCCTCTGTAAATAATTTGTTCCCTTATTGAGATTCTCTGCTTGTTGACTCATTGTTATACTTTTCTTTAATTTTTAAAAGTTATTTTCCTTTAGTACTTTGAACATATTTAAAATAGCTCTTTTGGGACGCCTGGGTGGCTCAGTGGGTTAAATGTCTGCTTTCATCTCAGGTCATGATCCCAGGGTTCTGGGATCGAGTTCCGCATCGGGCTCCTTGCTCAGCAGGGAGCCTGCTTCTCCCTCTGCCCCTCCCCCTGCTTGTGCTCTCTCTTCTCTGACAAATATTTTAAAAAGTAAAATAGGTCTTTTGATGTCTTTGTGAAGTTCATCATCTGAGGACATTGTTTTTCTAGTGACTGCTTTTTATCTCCTGCGTATGAGTCACATTTCCTATTTTTTCAAAGGTCTCTTAATTTTTTATTGAAAACTGGACACTTTAGATAATATTTTGCAGCAGCTTTGGATTCTTACTATTTTTCCCTTTGAAAGGGTTGCTGTGTTTTTGTTTAGGTAACTGGGATAAATCTGAAATCTGTCTCTCCTGCAGTGTGTTGTTTATGTCTCTGCTCAGTTTTTAAAATTTTTTCTTTTTTTTTTTTTTTTTTTTTTTTTTAAAAGATTTTATTTATTTATTTGAGAGAGCGAGAATGAGAGAGAGTACATGAGAGGGGGGAGGGTCAGAGAGAGAAGCAGGCTCCTCGCCGAGCAGGGAGCCCGATGCGGGACTCGATCCCGGGACTCCAGGATCATGACCTGAGCCGAAGGCAGTCGCTTAACCAACTGAGCCACCCAGGCGCCCCTTAAAATTTTTTCTATTTTAACTTTTCAACCTGGCTTTCTGTTCTTTGCTCTTATCCTTTCCAGCATAGTTTACTGGTCAGCCAGTACTTGGACAGAAATTGTGCTCAAATACCTCCCACCAGTAAAGATTTTTGGCATCTCCTCTGCATAATCCTGTAGCCTTAGCCAAGAATATGCTTGACCCATTCATGATCACATCCTCAGGCTAGTGGAACCCTTGATTGCCCTGTCCACCTGCTGCTTAGATTGTCACTTGCACCTATAATGCCCCTGGGTGTAGGTGTGGCCCACCATTCCAGATTGAGTGAGGCCCCTTTGTAAATGCAAACACAGATCCTCTAGGCCTGTGCCACCTAATAATTAGGCAGAACCTATTGAGCTGGGAGGTGGGGGGAAATGGGAGTGGCCCCAAGTAGGTCCCCTACTGTTCTTAATAAAAATTCTGCAGGTTTTTACATTTTAAGATTTAATTATTCATTTGAGAGAGAGAGAGCTCGCAGGCAGGGGGAGGGGTAGAGGGAGAGAGAGTCCTGAAGCAGGCTCCCCGCTGAATTGGGAGCCCAACATGGCTCCATCCCAGGACCCTGAGATCATGACCCGAGCCAAAACCAAGAGTCTCCTGCTTAACTGACTGTGCCACCCAAGCGCCCCAAACCTGCAGTGTTTTTTGTTTTTTTTTAAGATTTTATTTATTTATTTGAGAAAGTGCTTGCGAGCGAGTACGTACAAGCAGGGGGAGGGGCAGAGAGTGAGGGAGAAGCGGACTCCCCACTGAGCAGGGAGCCTGACAAGGGGGTGGGGGCGTTCCATCCCAGGACCCTGAGATCATGACCTGAGATGAAGGCAGACACTTAACTGACCAGGTTCCCCAATCCTGCAGGTCTTTAAGCATCAGTACTTCTCTTTGGTGCAGGCATTTGATAGATTTCCAGAGCTCTGAAGTGTTTTTTTTTTTAAGATTTACTGATTTATTTGAAAGAGAGAGAGCATGCACACACAAGTGGGAGGGAGGAGAGAGAATCTCAAGCAGACTGCGCCCACTGGGGAGCCCGACTGGGGGAGGGGCGTGTGTGTGTGGGGGGTCCCCGATGCAGGGCTGATCTCATGACCCTGAGATCACTACCTGAGCTGAAAGCAAGAGTCAGGTGCCCAACCAGCTGGCACCCCTGAAGTGGTTGTTTTGATTAATTTTGTCTTGCTTTGTAATTACATTTTGGGGGTATTTGCTGACCTTTTCCCATGCTCACAGCCAGGTGTCCTGCCTTACCAATACTTATGAAACCCTGCATACTCATCATCTATCACCGCTTCTTCACACTGAGGTAACCACTATCCTGACATTTTGGTAATCATTCCTGAGCTTTTTTTAAAGTAGTTTTACAGCACAACTAAGTATCCATATATATTATGTCATTTCGTACTGTCTTGTTTTGAACTTTATATACATTGACTGATAGGGTTTTTTTTTTTTTTTTTGCAATTTCCTTTTTTTTGTTTGTTTTGTTTTTGCTTACCATTGTTTTTATTGTTTTATCCATGTTGATGTAGTTGTCTTTTGTTTCTACTGCTATATGCTCCTTTACTGTAGGAATGTACCACAGCTTATTTTTCCGTTCCGCTGTTTGTCAGTAGATGTTTTGTTTTTGTTTTGTCTATCACAGAGACAGTGCTGCTACGACACATGTGTTTCTCTAGACAGTGTTTTTCAAGCTTTTAGGTCACCACCTATTGGGTTGTGAAATCAATTGACTGAGTCATGAACAACACTACATTTTTTAAATGTATAGAATGAAAAAATATCTTGAGTGCTTTACATAAGTTTCTGTCTCATGAATGTAACCACAGGAAGCTCCAAACTCCTACGTCACCCCTTATTTCCTACACTCTAATCTTCAGAAAGCACTGCACATTCCCTGTTCTTTCCTCCCCTCCTTCTCCACCTCATTTCTACTTCGGTTCATCATCAGCGAAATCACCAATATTCTTAACTTCCTCTCTGAGCTTCCCCTTCACCTTCCTGCACTAGTAACACTGTGCTTTCCACTGAGGGCACAGCTTCACCTTGCAAGGGATGCCTGTGCTTTTTTTTCTCCTGCAGTCCTTCTCCTCTGGCCTGGATTTCCTTGTTCGTCATTGCCACTTTTCAGATAATTTTCCTCTTCCATTAATCCCCATATTGCTGTCCTCTTTTGACCACTGACTCTGGTGATTTTTGTTCCTTGCTTAGTGTCATTTTGTCCATTATTACTCTTGTCTTAATTCTTCATGATTACAGTATACACAGATGATCCTTCTGACACTGCCCACTCAGTTCTGTGAACTCTCTCATAATGATTTTGTTCTCTACCTCAGCCAGTTATTTTCACAGTCATACTCTAACCAGTGCTTCTCGAACTATCTGTTGTGAAGGACTAGTATATATATATTTTAAAGATTTTATTTATTTATTAGAGAGAGAGGGGGAGAGAACTTGCGTGGGCGCATGAGCGGGGGGAGGGGGCAGGAGAAGAAGGAGAAGCAGACTTCCCCCCCCCCCCCAGCAGGGAGCCCGGCATGGGGCTCGATCCTGGGACCCTAAGATCATGACCTGAGCCAAAGACAGACACTTAACCAACTGAGCCACCCAGGTGCCCCAGGACCAGTGTATTTTTATTTCCAATCCATCATTGGTGAATGTTTTTGGTAAAATACAATTAATTAGGGTGCATGGGAGCAGGGAGCCGCCTCCTCCCTCTGCCTCTCTCTCCCTCTGTCTCTCATGAATAAATAAATAAAATCTTTTAAAAAATACAATTATTTACTAGGAAATTGAAATGCTTTTGTCATGACATGTCATGACAATACCAAATTGCTGTATAAGTCTCTTAATCAATTTTCTTAATTTCTGTACTTCTCTCATTGCAGACAGTCCTTTAAGAACACCACTTTGAGGGGCACCTGGGTGGCTCAGTCGTTAAGCGTCTGCCTTCGGCTCAGGTCATGATCCCAGGGTCCTGGGATCGAGCCCTGCATCGGGCTCCCTGCTTGGCGGGAAGCCTGCTTCTCCCTCTCCCACTCCCCCTGCTTGTGTTCCCTCTCTCACTCTGTCAAATAAATAAAATCTTTAAAAAAAAAGAAAAAAAAGAACACCACTTTCAGTGACACTATTTTAGATCTCATCAGTTACCAGTAAATGCAACCCTTCCGTAATCCATTTCATTCACAGCGCTCTAGGACTGCCACCTTCTCTTTGCAGTTCACTGTAGTACCTTGACTCCACTGGGATGTCCATTCCATTGGGCATTTTCACTGCCCTGTACCTTCTGGATGTGATCATTAGAATCATTTCCTTGTATACACTCTTGTTTCTTTCTTGCACCGATCTACTTGCTTAGTAAAACTAGAATTCTGGTTAAACCCAGCTTCTTCCTCCTCTGTGCTTAGACTTACACAGCTGAATTTCAGAGGAGAAAAACATACCTGTGTGTCCCAGTCTCACTTGAAGTTCATGCTATAGCCTTAAAGTGGGCCTTTATTATGGTCTGAAAATCATATACTGTAACTGCTCTAGTGTCTTCATTTTCACCATACTTTTTCACACCTGGTCTTCTGATCAGCCTCAACACCACCTCATTCATCTTCACTCTTAACGATGACCTTGCTTTCTACTTCCTTGAAAAATTTGTAGTCAGAGGGAACTTCCATAGATTCCCATTGTGTTTATCATTGGGCCATGAAAATTAGAATGACACCTTTAGTCTTGACAATTTCTGTCTTAAGGTCTGTTTTGCCTAATAATCATAGAGATAAATAAGCTGGGGGATTATATGATTTCTTTTCATTTATATATTTTTTTATTTCGTTAAACCTTTATAAGTCCCTGTGTATGGAATATGGACATTAAACAGTAACAGTTATGCAAAGTGCTGTGAAAGAAAACAGGTGTGTAATCTTTTTTTTCCCCCTAAAGATTTTATTTATTTATTTGACAGAGAGAGAGACAGTGAGAGAGGGAACACAAGCAGGGGGAGTGGGAGAGGGAGAAGCAGGCTTCCTGCTGAGCAGGGAGCCCAATATGGGGCTGGATCCCAGGACCTGGGATCATGACCTGAGCCGAAGGCAGATACCTAGCAACTGAGCCACCCAGGTGTCCCAAAATAGGTGTGTAATCAGTATATAACAGGGATCCTATTAGTAAGGTACCAAAGGCTACCCCAAGGAAATGATACTTACTCTGATATCTGTGAAGAGTAGCCAGCAAGGGGGCAGGCACAAAATGAGTGTGAAAGGCCAGAGATCTGAAAAAGCCATTCATGACACGTTCTTTGTATCTGGAAGGAGTTAGGGTGTGAGTGGCCCAAGATGAAGCTGGAGATGTGGGCAGAGGTTTTGAGCAGGTAAGAGCAATCACACACTACCTTCTCCTCTTAAGTTTGTGTTAATAGTCCCTACCTAGCGTGGAAATTGAGTAGTATTGCAAATTATTCTTTTTGACACTATGTAAATTACTGTGCTTAGCAGTTTTATTCTCCTCACATTTTCTGTAGCAAGTGTTATAATCCTTTTCCATTTTCACAAACCTCCAGATGTGCTCTTTTCACCTTGTATTAAGTTTTGCCGACCAAGAATAAGGTCTGATATGAGAGAGACTCCCTCCAGATTTTCGCAGTAGCCTCATTTAGCCTTATACTTTGTACTTTCCACTCCTTTTCACTTAATACTTTCCACTTCCCTGTCTCAGAGGGGCAGTGTGTTGCTTCCTTTCCATGGTTTAGCTCTCCTACCTGTCCTCATCTTTTGTCATCTTAGTTTCTTAGTGAACACAGGACTAATAAAACAAATGCTGCATTTTGATTGTCCAGAACTGAAGGCCTGTTTTTAATTAATTTTTTTTAAAGACTTTATTTGAGAGAGAGAGTGAGCGCATGCGCGCACCCAAGTGGCGAGGTGGGAGGGGGGAGAGGAATAGGGAGAAGTAGACTCCCCGCTGAGCAGGGAGCCTGATGTGGGTCTCAATCCCAGGACCCTGGGATCATGACCTGAGCTGAAGGCAGGTGCTTAAGTGATTGAGCCACCCAGGCACCCCTTTATTTTTATTTTTTTTTAAGATTTATTTATTTATTTTAGTGCGAAAGAGCGCAAGCGCTCAGAAGAGTGAGTTGGGGGGAAGGGCAGAGGGAGAGACCCTTCAAGCGGGCTCCTACTTGAGCGCAGGGCTCGATCTTACAACCTGAGATCTCATGACCTGAGCCAAACCAAGACGACGATGCTTAGACGACGATGCTTAACCGGCTGAGCCACCCAGGCATCCCTGACAGCCTGATTTTGAAAATTATTGCATATAATCCTTTTTAAAGGGGAGAGAGAGAAACTCAGATAAAACTCAAGTTGCCTTGAACTACTCTCCTCTTGGTCATCCCCCTACTTTTGTAAGACATTTATAAAATACTTTCTGTTTATGTGGAATCTAAAAAAACCCTTTCTATAAACATGTTATATTTGCCTTGTAAAAATATTGTTCTGCCTGCTGTATAGAGCACAGGTTTGTGGGTAGGAGCAACACTGAATATATAGAGAGAGGAGATGATGATTTTTGGTCATTCTATTGAAAAATAAATTATGGAGGTTGTGTTTAGAGTGGTTGACAGTGGAGATGGAGAATACTAGGCTAGAAATATGAGGTAGGACTGATAGGAATTAATGAATGATGGGATGCAATGAGTAAAGGAGAAGGCATTGTCAAGGATAATCCTCAGGTTTCTGACATGAGCAACTGAAGTATTAGTGGTGTTATTTTTTTTTAAATTATTTATTTATTTAAAAAATAGAGAGAGGGAGGGAGAAAGCATGCGGGCAAGCACGCATGCAGGGATGAGGAGCAGAGGCAGAGGGCAAGAGACTGTTAAGCAGATTCTGCGCTCAGCACGGAGCCCAACGTGGGGCTCAATCTCACAACCCTGAGATCAGGACCTGAGGTGAAACCAAGAGTCAGATGCTCAACCAGCTGTGCCACCCAGGTGACCCATAGTGGTGCTGTTTTTACTGAGCTAGGGAAAGAGAGAGAAGGAGCAGAGTGGGGTAATTCAGAGATGACTGATTTGGTTTTGGACATGAAGAGATTATGGTGCCTTTGTGAAATCTAAATGCAGATGTCAAATGGCTGGGTAGACTAGTATAGAGCTTGGAGAAGAGCTGAGATGGAGAGACAGAATTACTAGTATAGGGATGGTATTGGAAACTGGATGTAGGGCGCCTGGGTGGCTCAGTCATTAAGTGTCTGCCTTTGGCTCAGGTCATGATCCCAGGGTGATGGGATCCAGCCCCGCATGGGGCTCCCTGCTCTGCGGGAAGCCTGCTTCTCCCTCTCCTGCTTGTGTTCCCTCTCTTGCTGTGTCTCTCTCTGTCAAATAAATAAAATCTTTTTTTAAAAAAAGAAACTGGATGTAGAAGAGGGTTACTTTGAGGGGTGTGAGAAGGACCTAGTCCTAGGACTAACACCCGAGGTTTGGTAGAGGAAGTTAAGTCTATAAAGTAGGCTGAGAAGGAGCAACCAGAAGAAGGGAAGCCTGGGAAACCAAAGAAAAACATTAGTTTAAGGAGGAGAGGGGAGTGGTTAAGCATAGAATGCTGCTTAGACATTAAGATGAGGGCCAAACTGTTTGTTTGCTTTAAATATACCGGGGTCATTAATGACCCTGATAAGAACTGTTCTACAGGTTTAATAAAAGCAGATGTCAGATGGGATTGGGTTGGAGGAGTAGGAGAGGTAAGGAAATAGAGGCAGGGAATTTAGACAGCTCTCTCTTTTTTTTTTTTTTTAATTTTTATTTATTTATTTGACAGAGAGAGACACAGCAAAAGAGGGAACACAAGCAGGGGGAGAGGGAGAGGGAGAAGCAGACTTCCCGCTGAGCAGGGAGCCCGATGCGGGGCTCAATCCCAGGACCCTGGGATCATGACCTGAGCCGAAGGCAGACGCTTAACGACTGAGCCACCCAGGCGCCCCTAGACATCTCTCTTAATGATGTTGTGAGAAGAGAATGGTTTCTGGAGGAGATGAGAGGTTGAGGTGGTAAGTAGGAGAATTTTTTTCAAATGAATGAGTAAATGGATCATGGACGATCCATTTGAGTGTGAGAAGTTGATGAATGCCAAAGAATAATCACTAAGGCTCTAGGGAGATGAGGGGGGATTAACTGTAATATCCATGTAGAAGGGGACCGCCTTTAGAGTGGAGGGAAGAACAGCATAGTGGAAAATGCTCTTCTAAGGAAAGAAATGCTGTATGTTACATATTTATTACTTCATTGTGAATTTACTATTAAACTGGGTGGTTGAGAGCCTTTTATCCCATTTGTAAGATGCAACTATCATTCAGTAGTTTTATCTTTTTCTCCTGCCAGCTACTTTAGATTACCTCTACCAAGAAAATCCACGTTTTTTCCCGGACCAAAAACAATATATGCAGTAGGGGCACCTGGGTGGCTCAGTCATTAATCGTCTGCCTTCGGCTCGGGTCATGATCCCAGAGTCCTGGGATCGAGCCCCGCATCGGGCTCCCTGCTCTGCGGGAAGCCTGCTTCTCCCTCTCCCACTCCCCCTCCTTGTGTTCCCTCTCTCGTTGTGTCTCTCTCTGTCAAATAAATAAAATCTTTAAAAAAAAGAAAAAACAATATATGCAGTAAATACTCTGGTTGTTGGGGAGGATTACTCTGTACACATGACATCTTTCCCCCGTGTTTAGAGTACTTTATTTTTATTCCACTGCAGGGAGTTTTGTCAGAGCTTGTATTTTCACTTCCTGTGACTTTTTTTTCTTGTGTTTTATGAATTATGACAAAATTCCACTACAGGGGGGAGATTCTAATAGCCTTCACTGACTAAATGTGACCTGAGCAGTAGTTGGTGTCAGGAGCAGAAAGGTACCAACTCCCCTTTTCTTCAGAAGACTTTAAAGTAGACTTTTATGTTTGAGTGGGGTTTTGGATAGGCAATACTTGTACATGTTAGTAGAATCAAGAGGTAAAAACTACGTACAGTAAAAAAGGTTTTTTGACTCCTGTTCTCTCATTCGCTTTCTTTCCTTGCCAAAGTAGCTGGTGTTAACTATATTCTTAAGTATCCTCACAGAGATTCTGTACATCTACAGACGAACTCACATATAAGTATAAAACAAAATTATACTACTTTATTTACACTAATGGTATAATGTACCTTTTTTATTCATTTAACATTATATATTGAAAATTGCTCCATATTAGTGTATTAAAGAACTTTTTCATCCTTTATGGGCACATTGTATGGGCATATCACTGTTAGCTAACTGGTGTCCTATTTATGGTTGATGCTAGTGTTTGTGATTAAAATTGTTTTTTTAGGCAGCAGAAGTCATTGTAGATCTCAATAAACTGTTAAGTATAAGGATCTTGAAATGAAAGATAATTGAGTTGTCAGGTTGAAAGACAATGATAATGTCATGTTTTCTTACAAAGAAAAACAGTTTAGATTTATTTGTCCTACCCACACAATTTATTTACTGAACGAACAGGAGTTTTATGGTCATATTAACATATTTACCTTTCCACCTAATGTTATATTATGTACTTCAAAAAGGTCCAGTGCCTCCTTCTTTCAAAAATTAATTTGAGACTTTTGATTCTTGTGTTTTATGACTGACATTAATTTCATTTGAGTGTATTTCTCAAATATTTCAGCTGTAAGAAAAATTTTTATTCTGGAATATATAACATCATTCTCTACAGAAGAATCAACTCTTGTTTCTATTTAGTTACAAAATCTTGGTTTATTCCTTATATTGGGGTATTTCATATCTCAATATTTTATTTCCTGTTTGTATTGCCAACATGCTTCAGTTATGACACTGGCAGTTTGCCGGTTTAACTTTTACTCCCTCTGTTGGCTTTCAGAGGTGTTACATTCCTTTTGGAATGGTGTTAGGAATAACATTTATGCTTTTTTTCATTTAAGTAAAAAATTAGTAATGATGCAAATATGAAATAGGCTACATATGGGATTGTTTTACATTAATGAATGTTTCCAGTGGCCATGAATGTTCTGGTTTTCATGAATGTGTTGTGAGGAACCTTCCTCAGAATGTCTGTTTCATCAGCCGCTGAGAACAAGGCCATGAAAAACAAAAAATAGGAATATAGAATATTCATGTTTATAGTAAGCAAAAAGTAGGCTTGGTATGTTAGAGCAATAAAAGGATTTTCTGAATATCTTCTAGTTGCCATCTACCATATATTAAACTGTCAAGTAATAGAGTTGATAGAGTGAAGTGATGAAGATGTCTATGGCACCTGATTAGCACACCATCTAGCTCAGTGTTTATGTCTGTTACCAGTGGGAAATCATGATAATTGTCTTCTATAACATTTTATGTACAGAATGAGGTATTTACTGGCTTTGTACATTCTTAGCACCATCCTTTTAAAACCAAACCATCAGTTAATGGAGTTTGCTCTGTACAGGTCACAGCTCTTGTAGTTAAAGGTTATATCCTGTTTCTCCATGATTAAGTAGAGTTGTAGCACACTCAGTAGGGGAAGGATGTTAGGTTCTAAAGTTAGCACATAGGTGCGCCTGGGTAGCTCAGTCATTTGAACATCCAACTCTTGGTTTCCGCTCAGGTCATGATCTCAGGGTCTTGGGATCCAGCCCTGAGCTCAGCGAGGAGTCTGCTTGAGATTCTCTCCCTTTCCCTCTCCCTCCTCTTCTGCCCCTCTTCCACTCATGGTCTCTCTCTCTCAAATAAATAAAATCTTAAAAAAAAAAAAAAAATAAAGTCAGGGGCGCCTGGGTGGCTCAGTCGGTTAAGCGGCTGCCTCAGTCGGTTAAGCGGCTGCCTTCGGCTCAGGTCATGATCCCAGAGTCCTGGGATCGAGCCCCACGTCAGACTCCCTGCTCTTTGGAGAGCCTGCTTCTCCCTCTCCCTCTGCCTGCCTCTCTGCCTACTTGATCTCTCTCTCTCTCTCTGTCAAATAAATAAATAAAATCTTAAAAAAAAAAAAAGTCAGCATAAAAGGTAGAAAATGTGTGTAGGGTGTTTTCTCTTAAACTCCTTAAGTCATTCATAGACTAGAATGTACTAGGTTTTCTGGGTTCACAAAGTAGTTGATCTGTATTTAGTGGCTCTGTTTATGAAACAAAACATGTTGAAACACTAGACTCACATTCAGCCTGATGAGAGGTATGTGGGAACTAGGAAGGACTGTGAGGAAACAGCATAGTCGGGTCTGGCCTTGTAATACCCCTGTAGAGCAACTCCTCCTGAGGGGAATAGCAGATAGGTTTGATGCATACAATTACTTTGGGTGCTCATTTGCCAAATGCATATAATTGAAAGGTTTTTTTATAATGTGTGTACATTTGATGTTACTCCACTATAATGTCCTCTCTTTGAGGATTTGAGTGTAAAAGTAATCATTCTAGCTAACTTGTTTTTGAGACTAGTTTTTTTGAAGCATTCTTTTTCATATATGTTAAAGTCAGAACATACACATTTAACTGTATCAGAGTTTTGAGGACCCCTTTCTTGAACATTTTAAGTAACGTTTTTAAAATTGAAAATCCTTGTTTGGTTCCTTGCTGGGCTTGCAAGTTCAGTAATTGAGGATTAATATTATGCCATTTTTAGTAGTTGTGTATGCTAGTATTTTGATAGTACTGAGTCCTTTGAATTTGACTATTAAGCAGATGACAGGTACATTTTAAAGGCCTGTGTGATGGTAACTTTTGCTACTAATTTAGAAAGGTAGGCATGTTGTGTTGATTAAATAATCTTCCATTTCTGTTTATTGATTTTGTGTGTTTTTGTACAGGTTGCTTTCCTGTTGCATCTTTGACCTAGTTTCCTAAACTCTGCTCCATGATTTAACTTGAAAGTCTGAAATGAAGATGGAGGAGGCAGTGGGAAAAGTCGAAGAACTCATTGAGTCTGAAGTCCCACCAAAAACATCTGAACAAGAGACAGCTAAGGAGGAAGATGGATCTGTAGAACTGGAATCTCAAGTTCAGAAAGATGGGGTAGTGGATTCTACAGTTCTTTCTTCAATGCCCTGCTTATTGATGGAACTGAGAAGGGACTCTTCTGAGTCTCAGTTAGCATCCACAGAAAGTGACAAGCCGACCACTGGCCGAGTTTATGAGAGTGACTCCTCTAATCACTGCATGCTTTCCCCTTCCTCTAGTGGTCACCTGGCTGATTCAGACACGTTGTCTTCTGCAGAAGAGAATGAACCCTCCCAGGCAGAAACAGCAGTGGAAGGAGACCCTTCTGGAGTGTCTGGTGCCACCGTCGGGCGCAAGTCTCGGCGTTCCCGATCTGAAAGTGAAACATCTACTATGGCTGCCAAGAAAAACCGGCAATCCAGTGATAAACAGAATGGCCGAGTCGCCAAGGTTAAAGGTCATCGGAGCCAAAAGCACAAGGAGAGAATCAGGCTACTGAGACAGAAAAGGGAGGCTGCTGCACGGAAGAAGTATAACCTATTGCAGGACAGTAGTACCAGTGATAGTGACCTGACTTGTGATTCAAGCACGAGCTCATCAGATGATGATGAAGAGGTTTCAGGGAGCAGCAAGACAATCACTGCAGAGATACCAGGTAGAGGATGTTTTTTAAACTGACTGTAGAGCGACCGATGGCATTTCTAAGCTGTCAGGCTCAGTTAGATGAGTGACACTTGAAAAAATCCAGGAGACCTGCAGCTCTGTGTAAATTTGAAGACTGCAGTGTATTAACAAGACATGGCCAATTTTAAAAACCTGTTCTGAGGTTTCCAGTGCACTTTAGCACGTCAGCAAAAAAATATTTAAATGGTTAATGATAGGGACAAGATTATTTTTAAGTAATGGAATTTCTCACATGTCTCTTTCTCTGTAACACATTATCTGAACTCCCATCATTGCCTTTTTAGCACTGCTTAGGTTTAATACTCACTGTTCAGCATTATTACTAAGTAAATTCTCCTCAGGAATAGGCACTTTGCTTTATTATATAGCCACTGTACTCGAGCTTATGGTGTCTGAAATGACATGTTCTATCTTCCGTTTAAGTTTTCTAGTAACTGTTCCTCCTAAAACAGTAGTTTTATGAGTTTTTCCCCAGTTCACTGCATGATGAGATAGTTACCTTGTACATTTTTCTATTCTAAGTTGTCCCTTGCATTGGAAAGAATGCTTTTTTGCAGTATTTTCCCTTTACTCTCCCAAGCTTTAAGAAGTTTGATAGAAATCTGCTTATTCTAGCTCTCACTGGTGTAAGAGTGTGTAATTTATTACATGTTAGACATATCTGCTTTTTCCTTACTATCACGACTGGTAGTGTGTACTACAAAGGCAGTCTTGAGATTTCAAGGTGGAAGAAAGAGGAGGTCTGAATGGTTCTTAATTGGTGAATTCTCGTTATTGAAGAGACTCTTACGATTAGGAACATTTTATAAAGTACCTGGCATTTAATAGATGATGACAGCATTGTTTATTGCTACATTAAAGAAGGGGAGGTTTTGGTTTTTAAATTTTATGGTTGACTGTTCTTTCCTCTTAGTTTTCTGAAAAGTTTGTTTCTATACATGAAGACAGCATATTGCTGATCTACAAAGAATATTTCAAGAAAAATCATATTGGTTAATTAAGCCTGTAGCCAACCAAACTTACATAAACTCAGTAACAAGAATGATCCTATAGGTGTTCATCTTATTATAATAAAAGTCTCATCCATATAGTATATTAAATATGAGTTTTTAACAATTAGAAATGCTTACTGTTTTAATATCTGTTGAATTCCTTTGGTAGCTCCTTGTGTTAAAATTGCTGGGGAGGGGGTTTATTTGAAGTTCATCAGTTGAATGCATGCGAGAAGCGGACTTTGGGGTTGTTCTCAGGCAGATTCTAGGTATATTTCAGTTTTGCATTTAATATTTTTTAGAACGGTTGATTAACACCTGTAAAATTGTTTGTTCATGCATTCTTATGTCCTGTGTTCTGATCTGTTAATCAAGATCATAATGATACAGTGCTTAATTTCACTCACTAAACAGATTTTGATGTAACCACCCCAGTATTTTGCCTTCTTATGGAAAGGGAGAAGAAGGTGGGTAAACAACAAAATAGACCCAGTTATAGAGGTGGCATGAGAAATGTGTTCATGGGCACTCTCCTCTTTGGCTTACATAGATTAGGTGTGCTTTGTTTATATTATCTAAACCTCCTTGCTAATTGACTACGTTCACCAGTGTTTAAAACTTCTAAAACATTGGTGGTCTGTTTCTCGTCTATTCTGAATTTTATACAAACCAAAACACCAAAGTAAGTTATCTGAATCTATGATTTAATTTCTCTTGTTCACACCATTTAGTAAGTTTGTGGCTTTTGAAAGTTTGTACAGTTTTCTAAGGTAATCCCTGGAAAATCAAATGGTAGGTAAGGTGCCGGGCTGCTGTATATGACTGGCCTACACTGTGTGTACTGCACAGTTTCAGGAGGTGCTGTTCATATAAGTGGGCATGCGGAGCAGCAAGGATGGAACAGCCCAAGTTTAAATATTAGGAAGTTCCTTTCAGCTGTCTATATTGCTACCTGTAAAAAATTGTTATATCGTGCATTTTTAATGTAATAATTATGTATATGTCAGTTTCCTGAGTCACATTATGACTTCAGGGAAGGGGATACACTCAACGTAATAGCAAGGGCAATTGTTGAAAAGTTGTATAAATTGTAAAGATTGGATAAATTATGAACTGACTTGAGTGCAGCAGCATAGACATTCAGGTGAACTTAAACTGGATGTGCCTGACAGAATCTCTTGGATGTTGACATTTGAATCAAGCTGTTTACACAGAATGGAAATCAAGAGGAAAAGTAAAAACAGATTCTTGCTATCCTTTTTCATCAAGGTACAACTAATTTAGTAATTCAGAAAATGCTTCATTTATAAGCTTTGTCAGCAGCATAAACGTTGAAGGAATTAGGCTAAATGTTCTCTTATGCCAAATTTACAATTAATGCTTTTTCTTTTTTCATTTTTATTTTTTTAATGCATTTTCTTTTAAAGAATGAAAATGGAGACTTCTGTATTCTATAGTGCATGATCATGCTTAATTGAGTTCGATATCTGGAAACAGATGTTTATGAAGATTGTTTTTTAGTTAACAGTTAACTGACAGGCAACTTATTATCCACACTGAATCATTCTCTACGTGAGGTTTTTGAGACTAAATTGCTGTTTTAAGAATCTGTTTGGAGATATCATATCAAGATAATTCTGGCAGTTCTTGCATTTGGGGGACTTAGAGATGAGCAAAAATATAGAGTATTTTGAGGTGAATATTAATGTGAAAATACTTTGTAGTG
Organism: Neomonachus schauinslandi; assembly: GCF_002201575.2. Taxonomy (NCBI): domain Eukaryota; kingdom Metazoa; phylum Chordata; class Mammalia; order Carnivora; family Phocidae; genus Neomonachus; species Neomonachus schauinslandi. The sequence goes on along the minus strand of NC_058416.1, from coordinate 27,361,884 downwards.
GTCTTGTGTATTCAAGGCTTTTAATCAAATATCTCATTTATCTTTATAGATGACCTTTTTGTACTTTTAATCACTCCTTGCAGTTTTATGGTGGGACATCACCTCTCTGTAAAATCACTTTAAGTTGAATCTAGTTCTGTAAAGTCCGCTCTTGCAGAGGATTTTGATTTTAGTGAATATGAATAATGGACATCGGACTCCATTCAGTTAAAGAAATCAGTTCTCTGAACAGACTTACTTACGTCCATCAGTGTACATGGGCAGCAGGGAAAAGTTTTTCCAATAACTTTTTTTTTTTTAAAGATTTTATTTATTTGAGATAGCGAGCAAGAGAGCAGGAGTGGGGGAGCAGAGGGAAAGGGAGATGCAGACTCCCCACTGAGCAGGGAGCCTGACAGGGGCTCGATCCCAGGACCCCGGGATCATGACCTGAGCTGAAGGCAGAGGCTTAACCGACTTCACCCAGGGGCCCATACCTGTTGTTTTTAGCATAGAGTAAACCTCAGGGTGGCTTCATCTTGTCTTGGCTATAATGACCTGCTTTTGTGTGGTTTAATAGTCCACCATATAAATGCCTCTTCAGACTGAGGTTCCAAAAAGAGTATCCACCTTCATAGGTAAGGGTCAGTTTTCTTGGTGGGTTTGCATTTAGAAAATCTAATTTTGCATTTAGAAAATATCTGTTTCAGAGAATGTCAGGGAGGCTGTTGAGGACAGCTGTCTAAGATCACCTAATTCTCAGTCCATGTGGCCAGGTCCAGCCCCACTGAAGCCAGGATCTCAGTACCCCTTACTCACCATACACACTTATGCGCTGTAAGGCACCCTGATAAGCTATTATCTTACCTCACAGTGTTTCTGAGGCAGAGACTTACTATGCTTCATCAATTAATTCTTGTTTAAAAATAAAAAAGAATTTTTTTAAGTAGTAAATGCTTTGTAGAAAATTTTGAAAATAGAAAAATGTGAAGTAAAAGATTAAAATCATTTACAATCCTGCTTTTGTTAACATTTGGGTATGTTGCCTTTCATAATACGTAACAAAATTTATCACCCTATGTATACTTCTATCTTCCTCTCCCTCTTAACATTGCGTTTTGAACATTTTAATTAAACACAATATTCTCCCTAAAATGTATGGATTTTGAATTATTTAGCTAACTATAAGATAAATTCCCCAATGTTTGGCCTTTGGGCTGTTTTTGGTTTTTGCTATTATCAGAAAAGGCTATGAATACTTTAAGACTCTTGACACATACTGTCAAACTGTTTTTTAAAATATATTAAATTTATTGCATCCAGGAGTTTGTGTATTCGTTGCATTATGTTCTTTCTATTGAATATTTATATTTTTAAAAACTCCTGCTGAGGGGCACCTGGGTGGCTCCGTCGTTAAGCGTCTGCCTTCGGCTCAGGTCATAATCCCAGGGTCCTGGGATCGAGCCCCACATTGGGCTCAGTTGGGAGTCTGCTTCTCCCTCTCCCACTCCCCCTGCTTGTGTTCCCTCTCTAGCTTTGTCGCTCTCTGTCAAATAAATAAATAAAATCTTTAAAAAAAAAAACTCTTGCTGATTTGATGGAAGAATTGTATCTTAGTGTTAATTTCCATTTCTTTGATCACTAGTGAAGCTGAAAGATCATGTTTGGCCATTTGTTATTTTGGTAAACATTCTGTTCATATTCTTTGCACATTTTCCTCCTGCCACATTTGTTTTTCTTACTGATTTGTGAGGGTTCTTAGCCTGTTGAGGATTGAATTACTTGAAAAATTTTTATATTAAGCAGTGGGAACTCATGGGAGGAGACCCCAAACCCACATCAGCAGTCCTATAAATTTTTTCCTAGATTGAATATGAGTGGCTACAAGCTCCACCTTCCCATTTTAAGCCTCTTATAATCTTACTGTATTTTGGTGGCTATTTAGGAGACTCACTAAATACATTGATAACAAATACACTGAGACATAGTAATCAGGTGAAAACTGCCTATTTTCAGCTTAGTAAAAGCAAACAAGGCAGGTAAAATCCGTGCAGTTTTCAGTCTCACTGTAGGTTAGAATCACTTGGGAGCATTTAAAACTAATGATGCCCAGGCCCCACGCCAGACCCGTTAAATCAGAATCTCTGGGTTTCACCCAAGGCATCAGCATTTTTTCCAAGCTTTTTTGAGATACAGTTGACATATAACATCATGTAAGTTGAAGGTGTACAATGTGATGATTTGATGTATGTATATACTGCAAAATGATTACTACAGTAGGTTTAGTTAACAAATCTATCACTTCACATAGTTATAATATGTGTTGAGAACTTTTAAGATTTGCTCTCAGTAACTTTCAAATATACAACACATTGTTAACTGCAGTCACCATGCTGTACATTACATCTGAGAACTTATTCATCTTATAACTGGAAGTTTATACCCTTTGATCACTTTCACCCATCTCCCCATTCAGCCACAATCTACTCTGTTTATGAGTTTGGTTATTTTAGATTTTACCTACACGTGAGATCATGCATATTTTAAACCTCCTTAGGTGATTACAGTGAGCAGCCAGGGCTGAGAGCGACTATTCAGTTAAGTGGTGATGTTAAGTCTCCCATAGCTAAAAATCATTGTGAAACTGGTAGTCTGACTCAGTTTTGTTACTGCTAATGGGTATCAGGTTATGAACAATAGAGTCTAGTTTTTAAAAATCATATTAGTTATAAAAACCACAGCACAGTTTTGTATTAATTAACAAGCATAAGCATTTTTTTTCTTTTTCTCCACTTAAGTGATTATTTTGAAAGCATGCATTGTTTAAATGTGGTTTTCTCTATGGTACAATGTCTGGATAATGTTACCTTAAATTTGGAAGCTTTGCAATCTTACTGGTGGGTATCTTTTGGCAATCTCTTATGTTAAAGCACTAAGGTATTATTTTTTTGGCCTGCTTTTCCTAACTTCCTAAAGTTGAGTGCCTATATTAACTTTGTGTATATGCAAAAGTGTAAGCTTTGCTTTCAATAAGTCTTTTTCTCCAAGTAGGATATATCTTAATATTAATAAAAGGACATATGTGTGTTTAAGGTGAGAATATGGTCCCTGTTTTTTGTTTTTTTTTTCTGTATAAACTTTATTTTTTAGAGCAGTTTTAGGTTTATAGCAAAATTGAGCAGAAGACAGATACTTCCCATATATTCCCTGCCCCCACATACGTACAGACCCCCCCACTGTTAGCACCGCCCACCAGAGACCGTAATGAACCTACATTGACATTATCACTCAGAGTCCATAGTTACATTAGAGTTCATTCTTGGTGTTATACATTCTGTGGGTCTTGACAAATGTATAGTTAATTGGTCCTTGATTTTAATACTTTAAAATGTCTTGTTTATCAGTGTTTATTGCTGGTAGTCATTTCTATGAGGCTGCAACTTACCTCAGTATCCCTAACGTAAGTATTCTTATACCATTTTCTGAATTCAGCCATTTTTCAGTGTTTGCTGAAAAATAAACAGCACCAGAATCTGAAATAGATCAAAGTAGCCATCTTAATTTCCTGTCCTATACACTTAAGTTTATCCAGCACTTGTAATGGGGATAAACTGCTTAAAGAAAGTTTAATATTCTTTAAATTTCATTTACTGTTTCCATAAGCCAAACACAAATTTTGGGGAAAGGTTTGTTTTTCGTGAGAAAATTTTTGTATAAACAAGATTTTTTTTTTAAACATGAGGACAAGGGATGGAGTAGTCAGGGGAAAAGGAAAAATATGAACTTAGAGAATAATAAACTCCATGAGGTTTTTATTTGCTAAGTAGAATTGGGCCAAAAATTTGTCCCATAGCCATTTAGGCATTGAAAAGAGGTGGCGTGACTGATTAAACAGTTCTCATTATCTAGGAGAAACATTGCTATTCTTAATACTGAGACCTGGGAAATTTTTCTTTTGCAGCTTCATATAAAGCCACTATGAGATAAAGTAAACCATATTTTCAGAAATACCCTGGAATAAATACAATAGAGCATTTCATAGGGCTGTTCTTTATAAGACTTCTTGGGATAGGTAGAAGGGTTAAGGCCAAGATTGATTTCCATCATTCATTTATTCAGCAAATATATGCAGCATGTGAGTGCAGCAGTGAATGACATATTAAGTCAGAAAATCTTTTTTTGGGGAGATGGATTATAAATGAATTCATTAAATATACACTATGGATAATAATAAGGCAGGATATAAGAGATAAAGATTGACAGGTAGAAAAGCTATTTTAGATAGTACTGTAGTCAAGAGTGGTCTGACGAGGTAACATTTTTTTAATAGCTCCCTAAAGAAAAGAGGTCGGCATAATTAGTTTTTTTGGAGACCCAATCCAATCCAAACCAAAGATAATCTTACCTAATTCAAGGATAAAACAGTATATGTAGAGGAACATATCCTAAACTGGAATCCCATGAGGTGACTTCCTACTGGATATTAATAGCTGTACTTGTTCACACATTTGGAAAGTGCTGGACCATGTCGAAACAGGTTTCTTTACTGCAGGACAACTCAGAGCCGTTAATGTGCTCTGCAGAGGGGGAGGATATGATTTGTAGCATATCCTAAACTTAACCACAAAACCTTTTTTTTTTAAAGCATACCTTTTAGCACTTGCATAGACCACGGTTTGTAAAAAGCTGACCCAGAGGCATATACGTGGATTGTATATATCTTTTATGAAGTTTCCCGTAAGGAATATTTTTAAACTTAACTATAAGAGCATTTGATAAGAATCAGTAAGTTGAGAATTAATTGATTTATTATGGGTCAGCTGTGAAAACAGCTTTTAGAATTTCAAAGTCAAAACAGTGAAAATATTCAGGGATACAATGGTTCTCAACCAAGTAAATCACCTGGGGAGCTTAAAACAAAATAAAACAAACCTTCAGTGCCTAGGAGCCCTAGATTTTGATATTTGTTAAACCACTCCAGGTTTTTATGTTCAGTAAAGGTTAAAAACCACTCTTACAGATTAATAATTAGTAACAATACAAGTTGCCAGGCAAATAATATTGAAGCTGTGAAAAATGGTAGTGTGTTACTTAATTTTTCTTGGAATTACTTTTGTTAATTTAAGTGCTCGCTTATCAATGCTTTATATGGCTCTTTTTAGTAATGCTTAAGCCATTTTCCTAATTAAGCATGTCATAATAAAAAATATTTTCTGAATTAATGATATTTTATCAAATGGCCTCAATGTCTTTAAAGCTGACTTCAGTCGTGCTGGGGGATCTGAAGGAGCGCCCAGGGAAATTCCAGGATTACTTGACAGGGGTGCTGTGTATGATAGGAACTGCATAGGCAGTGCCCTGGAAGAGGCCATGAGCTGTTTTTCCGAGATGCAGAGGCAGACAGAGGAGAAGTTTCACGTGTGGATGGAAAAGCTAACTCACCTTGACACTGGCGAAGAGAACAAGCAGCTATGGAACCCAGGGAACTTAAAATGCAACTAGTTGGCCAAAGAATTTCCCCTCTCACCCAGTCAGGTGCTTACACGCAGATGCCTGATTTCCAAGAACTACCACAGCAGCCCTTTGGTTCTTGTGTGACTTGTCGAAATGTTGACAGTACAGTAGAATTCCCAAAGACTTATAACAGTTTTCCAGTTAACTTTGCCAAAAATGGGAATATTACAGAACAACCTTTGAATCTGTCACAAAGTCAATTGTGTTTACTATCTGGTTTTTGGCTTGTGTAAGAAGGAATATGGTTTTGCCTATTATAAGTTTCTTTTGATGGTGTTGTAAAAATTATAATAGTAAACAGTTTCTTTTAAAAATTAGATATTTAAAACAGCAGAGTTGGATAAATTTTAGCTTGTGTTTCGTTACATATGGTTGGAACATGGAACCATATTTAGATGATAATAGGAGCGATCCTCATCTTTATGCTTTTTTCATGCCAAAAATATAAATAAGATATAAGATAGGGAATGTTAAGTGAATCCAAATAGGTAAGTGATTAATTCCTTGAGAATTTCTTAGCATTTATTCTCTACAAACACTGTTGACTCCCTTCTGTTTCCAAAGGAGAGAATCATGTAATTAATCCCACTCTGAAGATCACAAATGATGAATGTACTGCATGAACATTTTTATATCATTCTAACGTATGTCATTTAATGAATGCATTTGTTGCTAGTCTTTAATGAATTATAACTTTCAATAACATTTGTATGCAGGAAGAATGAATTAACTTTGGAGGAAATGTATACTCTACCTACTATGTAAGATATTGTAGAGAAAGCAGAATAGAACGGAGTTTGAGTATATGCATGAGAATTTTTCATTGCTACATAGATGAATTTTTATCTTGAGCATTAACTTAAAGCTCAGTGCCTGAGGCAGTAACCTGGCAGACATCATTCAGTGAAATTGTCTGGTACCCTGATGTAAAGGGTACTTCTAGAGGAAACAGATGAAGTTGTCACTCTATTAAGCGTGTGTATTGAATGGGTTTTTAAGTTACTAGTGACTAACTGTATTAGCTAATGTACTACCGATTTAATTTTGTTTTTTATCCCCGGAGAGAAAATAAACGGCCCTTTGGCATGTTAAAGGGCCCATAGAGTATGTCAAAGGGGGGAAAATATCACAGGATTGAAAGTCTTGCAACATGATAGCTGTTTCTGTGTGCAGCCTGGGATTGGGAAATATTGGTATTTTATCTTTTCTGGGTTGGTAAGAGTATTGTGAGAAACCGCTGAATTAGGATGAAATTTTTTAGTAGGAATATGTAACTTTGCTAACACTTTTTTTGTTTAAGATTTTGCTTTATACTGGATTTACTTACAATAAAAATTTATTAGTCTTTCCCTTCAAATTTATAACTTGTAACTTCTCAGTATGAAAAAGGTTAATTATTTTAATATTTAATGAAGTTGCAACTTTGGGAAAACTAATTCTCTGTTTTATAAGAGGAAGGATGGGTAGTTTATATAACAGTGAAGACCTTTATTTTAATAATTTATCAGTAACTTTACTCAGAAAATTGTCAGTACATTTTCTATTTTGTTCTTTATCCAAATATTTGCAACTTCTAAATTAACTGTAATAGAACAAGTCAGCTTTTTTTCTTTTCTAGTTTTTATTATTTGAAAAATAAACTATGTGATTTTTTTTTTTTCTTTTTAGAAACTGATGGATGAGAATTGGGAGTTAACTTTGGGGGAGGCTTGTTAATGTGCTCCGTTCTCTCTGAAGAATGTATGGTAGGAATTGGTGAAAAAGACTAGAAGTCTCTTCTCTATTGTGTAATGACTTGTCAGATTTCCTAAACTTGATATTTGACAAATAGGGGTAAGGTTTGAACACCAGTGCAACTTGCAATAAATTTCTTAACATCAGTTAAGCTCTTACATAACATTAGTATGAATTTTCACCATAAACTATATAGGAGTTTATTATAACTGATGTATTTTTCTTTGAAATGATAGTGCAACATTTGTAAATGACTTCAGCCAGTATTTTTCTATTTTTTAGATTAAGTTTTATATCAACAGGAAGAACATACTGGTTTGGGATGACTGACTAGATTTTAACTAATCTGTAATCTTTGCTTGAATTTGAGATATTTTCAGGGAAGTTTGTTCTGTCTTCGGTTTCTTACTGAGATCACAGATTTTACTAGACATGGAATTTTAGGCATAAAAAAATGTTAATTTAGGGCTCCTGGGTGGCTCAGTCGTTAAGCATCTGCCTTCGGCTCAGGTCATGATCCCAGGGTCCTGGGATCAAGGCCCACATCGGGCTCCCTGCTCCACGGGAAGCCTGCTTCTCCCTCTCCCACTCCCCCTGCTTGTGTTCCCTCTCTCGCTGTGTCTTTCTCTGTCAAATAAATAAAATCTTTAAAAACAAAGTTAATTTAGGGGGGTGCCTAGCTGGCTCTGTTGGTAGAGCATGCAACTTTTGATCTCAGAGTCATGAGTTCAAACCCCACATTGGGCATGGAGCCTACTTAAAAAAATAAAAAAGTTTGGGCGCCTGGGTGGCTCAGATGGTTAAGCATCTGCCTTCGGCTCAGGTCATGATCCTAGGGTCCTGGGATCGAGTCCCGCATTGGGCTCCCTGCTAGGCGGGGAGCCTGCTTCTCTCCCTCTGCCTCTGCCTCTCTCTCTCTCTCTCTGACTTTCATGAAAAAATTAAAAAAAAAAAAAAAAGTTAATTTCAGCATGTTAACGTGACTACTTTTCTATGCATGTATAAACTGCTTTAAGCACTTAGCAGGTTTCTTTTTTGTTTCATGATTTAATATTTGATATATTAAGCATGTACTGTTTTTTATTTTTAAAATAGAAAATATGAATTCATCTTTTAAGAATAACACAAATTATTCCTAGTATTGATTGGATATATTCTAGTTTTTGTTATTAGATAATTGAGCAAAAAGTCTACAGATACATTTTTTGCATTTAAGAGAAAAAATGACAAAATTTCAATGGAATTGAATTGCCAAACATAAGTTTTAATAATTGATATTCTAGGTAGGAATGACATTTAGGATATTTGGGAAGGTGTTAAACAATAATTTTGGCAAGTCTTTCTACATAATTTTGGATAAAGAGGTGAAAAGAGGTTTTGGTAGAAAGAAAAGGACCACCAAAATATATTGATTTCATGCATAGAATATATTCCAACATATTAAAATTTATTCTAAAGTAAAGTTGGACACTTTGTGGTTTGGAGTGTTTAACCTTAAGAATAATTTTGTAGCAGAAACATACATGCAAATTTTATCCTGATTTTCAGTTTCTCACAGTACCTTGAAAATGTGTTGCTGTCTTAGGGAATATTGTTTTGAAAAACAGTAAGTTTTTATATGAGTAGTGCTTTAAAATGATTACACCTTCCAGATTGCACAATTTAAAAATTCCTCTTTCAAAAAAGTTTCTTTATATTATGTATATTTAAAGAAGTATCAAGTATTGAAGTAGTTTTAATACTTATTTTTATATGACTGTTGTTGTGGATTAGTGAATTCTCCTTTAGTGAGGCAAAGTCTGTATCCCTGAGATTATACCCCCTCATCCGTGGGGATTATGTTCCAAGACCCACGTGGATGCCTGAAACCACGGACAGTACTGAACTCTACATATACTGTTTTTTCCTATACAAACATACCTGTGGTAAAGTTTAATTTATAAGCTAGGCACAGTACGAGATTAACAACAATAATAAAATAGAACAGTTACAACAATATATTGTAATAAAAGTTATGTGATTGTAGTCTCAAAATCTCTCATAGTACTCACCCTTCTTGTGATGATGTGAGGTGATAAAATGGGTACGTGATGAGAGGAAGTGAGGTGAATGACACAAGCGCTCTGACATAGTGTTAGGCTACTGTTGACCTTCTGACCATTTGTCAGAAGGAGGATCATCTTCTTCCAGACTGCTGTTGACTGATGTGACTGAGACCATGGAAGTGAAACCACGGCTAAAGGGGACTGTTGTACTTAAAAGGACTACAGCTAAGAAGTGGGAATGACTTTTGGATCATGTGTGGCGTTTTAATGTAGGTATTGTTTTAGAAGTGCCTAGTGGTCTTCCCTAATTTCTCTTGAATTCCCTTAATTTTCCTAGAATTTTACAAAGGGTAAAAAATGTATCCTATTTGGACCTTTTCGTAGTATATAAAGGGCTAATGCTGAGAAGAAACTTCTTTCAACCTAAAACATTAATCTAGACATGGTTGAATGCTTTTTATTTAAGAATAAAGTCCCATATTTGAGCATGTCATTTCTCTAATATGTACATATGGAATTAGGTGATGATTTTTAAAAAGGGACATTATCCCCTCACTAAAGGTAAATGTGCTTTCGGGTACTCTGTCAACAGACTACTTCCTGCCTAAGTTGTACTAACTCAGTGTTCTAAAACATTAGATTTTTAATCATTTTAAGAGCATTTAAACAGCAGATTAGAATGATCTGGTTATTCGAGCCACTTGTTAGATAATAACTCTCTTAATTGTATTGATGTGTATTTTGTGCACATTATTAAAAATGAGTGAAATAAAAGCCCAAATAAAATTTTAATTTAGAACACAACACAGTGAAATTAAAATCTTAAGATTTAATGTTTTGCATGAAGTGTTATTTTAACTTAGAAGTAAAGGATTCTGTCATTTTGGGGCTCCAGAAGAAAAAGCCTGTTTTCTTATTACCAAGTAAGAGGAATGAGCCTCATCTCAAGGATGTGTGTGTCTGCACGTGCGTGTGTACACATGTGCCCATTCAGAATTCTGAAATAATTTCTGTATTTTTATTAACGTTTTATTAACGTTGTTGGAGACAGATAACTATGTAATAGTCTTACAGGGATTTTAATGGATTCACATCATTAACATCCATTCATTGCTTCCTACATGTATGTAAGAAAAAGAGTTGCCCACATATAAGCCTAGTTAGGGTGATTAAATTGGAGAAAATTACTTTATGGATTTTCTTTTTCTGTCGAGTAAAGGTTTTTGACCTCTTGTTTATTTCACTAGCAGACTGAGTAAAAAAATAATTTTGCTTCATTGCTTTTGTCATTCTCTACTGTTACAGATTTAACAGCAGAGATCCAGATCTCTGGGTCTAGGTATATCTCAATTTACCTAAGATTTATTACTTAAAATTTGTATGCAAGTCAGAATATTAGAAATGAAAGAATTTTAAATGTATTAAATCTGCTTGTTAGTAAAAGAGATGCTGTAGTGAATCTTTTTGTTGAGCAAATAAAGCACCCAAGTTGATACTACTGATAATTTTCATTTTTAATGTATAGCTGAATTTGCCTAATGGTACAGCTACATGGAAGTCATAGGAAAGATGGCAAATAGGTTTCTTGCTGTCATTTGTTTAGAATAACAGATTATAGGCAAGCTGTTTTAAAGATGGTGACCTTTTAAAGTAATTGTACCTGTTATGTTTTGTTTAATTTATATTGATTTCCCTCTCTCCTGTTTCAATTATTTAAATGATACAGTGATGGTGACAATGAAAAAGATTTTGTGGAATGTCACATTTAGAAAATACAGCATCAAAACCATTTCAGCAAATTTATTAAACTTGAAATTTTTTTACTGTTCAGTAAAAATTGTTCTTGAAGAAAAATTCATCTCAAAATCCTTTCTAAGAATGGCATGTGTCCATAATCATTGTAGAGTAAGAAACTTGTCTTCTTAATTTGACTAGAACAAATTATACACAACATGAATAACTTCTGAGTTTCTATACTTCTCATTTTTTTCTTGATTTTTGTTTTTAATTTCTCTGACTTTTAGGAAAGTTAGTGGGGATCGAAAACAAACTACTAGTTTACTAGCATTGAATAGATCTTACCTTATATTAAATTTACCACAACATAAAATAGAAGACATCCTAAAAAGTGAAGGAATAATAATCTATAAGGAAGTATATTCTTTGGTAATGAAATCTTACAACTTTAAGATTTGGGGAGAATGTTATCAAATAACTGATTTTATTTTATTGCATTTTCTTTATATCTTTTACCTAACTGCATTTGAAGTGTAATAACTAATCTAGATAAATAAAAGTTTTAAAAAAGAAATGTTTCTTGTTACTCTCTTGAGGACAGCATTGGTTATATTAGTGATTCTCTACCAGTTAATTCACATTAGGTGTTTGGGATTCAAGAAGCTTGCTTTTCCATAATGAAATGATGGTATTAGTTTGTAGTTAGAATAATTAATAATAGGTTTTACATGATTTTTTTTTAAAGATTTTATTTATTTGACAGAGACACAGCGAGAGAGGGAACACAAGCAGAGGGAGTGGGAGAGGGAGAAGCAGGCTTCCCGTGGAGCAGGGAGCCCAGTGTGGGGCTCAATCTCAGGACCCTGGGATCATGACTTGAGCCAAAGGCAGATGCTTAATGACTGAGCCACCCAGGCGCCCCTACATGATGTTTTTGAGATAATTTTCAGGTTTTTTGTAATTGGTGTATTGAGAAAGGTAATAACAAATACCAATGTTAATACAAAAGTTGAGATTCTTTTCCTTTATATGTCCTAGTAAGTTATCCTCTTAAAAATTGAGGAATATTTGGAAAATAGCAGAATTTAGACTACAAGGAGTAATCAGAAAGGAATGGAGGTATCTTTAGGAGGGAGCATAGGCATGGAGATGTGGCTAAAATCATACCTAATTTTAATGTCCTTCCTGTACATAGTACAGCTATTTTAGTTCTCTATAGATTTGAATACTAAAGCAGTAGGTTGTGAGTTTGTTTCTGAAAAAGGAAGAAAAATTGAAAGATGGTGACCTCTTCAGGTGCCCTGTTTTCTATATTTTTAGGGTTTTTTTTGAACATCCAGATATATATTACCCAAGTTACCTCATGAATAACCTCCCAATTTTCCCAGCTTTATAGTTAGTGATGAAATGTTAAAATTAAATTTTCTTTCTTGTGATCAACTTTCTAACAACTCTGATAATCTTAAATATTTGCTTTTACCTCTTTGATCCTTTCAAAATTAACTCTTAATCAGTATCATAGGTAACTTTTCTGGGTGGACAAAATGACCTGTCATTTACCAGTATGATATAAGGATAGATGTAATGCTTAAAACTTTATTCCCACCTTGCAAACTTTATAATCTCAAAACTTTGAATAATTGAGATGAGTATAATGGAAAAAGTACAAAATAGACATTGATTCAGTTTTATTTTGAAAATGACTTAATGCCAGGTGCCTGGCTGGCTCCATTGGTGGAACATGCTACTCTTGATCTTGGGGTTGTGAGTTCGAGCCCCACTTTGGGTGTAGAGATTACTTAAAAAAACAAGTACAAATTTAATTAAAAAATAGAAATGACTTACTGCCTAAACATAAATTTTCAGTGCATATTGCGCATTTCATTTCCATTTAGCCCTGTTTTCTCAGACATTTTTCTTTTCACCGAAATAGCTTTTTTTTTTTTTTTTTAAAGATTTTATTTATTTTTTGACAGAGAGAGAGACAGCGAGAGAGGGAACACAAGCAGGGGGAGTGGGAGAGGGAGAAGCAGGCTTCCCGCTGAGCAAGGAGCCCGATGTGGGGCTCTATCCCAGGACCCTGGGATCATGACCCGAGCCGAAGGCAGACGCTTAACGACTGAGCCACCCAGGTGCCCCTCACCGAAATAGCTTTTGATATTATTCTGCAGAAAATATACACACACAGTTTTTGGTATTTAAAGCTGTTTTTCTAGAGATGGCACTTTTCTATATATGTTTTTGTTTTCTTCTGGTAGATACAATTATTCATCTTTTCCAAGAGCTGCTTTGAAAATGACTGCTTTCTGTTTCTTCAAATTGTTCTTTGTGTGTGTATATATACATACACACACTTTGATAGTAATAAAAATATAGCATAAGTATTCTCACGTATTTTTTCTCATTTGCAAATATAAATTTTCACTTGGTAAGTATTTTGGTATGTAATGAAAAAGGCTTTTTTCTTGAGTAGCTTCTGCTAACATGCAAATTTCCTTCTTGAGGTTTGCCCTTTCCCTCGATTCCTCATAAGCACACCCTTATTCCCCCACACCTCATTCTCTCTCCTGGCCACTACACACACATACTCTCCCTTCTTAGACCCCTTGGGTAGGTCATTTCTAAGAACCCTTCTTTCAGGTGTAACTGTTTTGAATCTATCTGGTTTGAGGTCACGTGTGATTTCCATCACTGTCTTAATGTTGTAGGTAATGGCACTGGGCCTAGGCCCTCTAATGACTGTGGCAGCAGAGCTTGTATGGGATCATTTGGCAGTAACAAGATAGATTTTTCCTCTCCTCATGAGGGGTTCAGGAGATTGGCTGTATTAGGGACAACAGAAGGAATTTTCTCTGGGCTTTACTGTATATTACTATAGTCATAGAAATGGGAGTTGAAGGGGCAAAGCATCTGTTGGGCCATTGCCCCACCTTTCCTTGGGCCTAAGACTTGACCAATAGAGAAAGAGAAGTGGCATTTTTAGGATGTCTGGGATACAAGAGGAGTTCCTGTCTCCTAGATCTAATCAGACTTCATACTGGGAGACTGACAACCCTTGTTTTAGTGGGAGGGCTCTATAGGCAAGGATGGTGCAAAATATGAAATAATCCAAAAATGTTCTCTATTTGTCTTTGAAACACTTTTATATGAATACACCCCAACTGATATGACACTTGAGACAAAAATAAAAGTACAAAAGCCCCATTTGTGGTGATCTCAGTAATCCTAGCAGAGCATTTACTTCACAAGTTGGGTTAATCTTTTGACCAGTATGAGGCACCAATCTAGACAGTGATGTTTTCTCAAAGCTGCTTGCTTGCAGGCTCTGTAGGGCAGAATTTGCATGTAAAGAAAAGCAGCCAAATAATAAAGTAGGGCAGGTGCTAATTATAATGGAAGGATGGGGCAGTGGACCAGTATTGTGCTGTTATGTCATCTTTAACTCTTGCCATAACCTTGTGAAGAAACAGTCTTACAGCTAAGTAGTAGTAGGCAGGACTTTTAACGTATTATGTTTGCTGCCAAAGATCTATGTGTTTCCTATGCTGCTGTCAGTTGCCTGTATATTCCCAGTTCCTTAACACTGAACAACTGTAATGTAATTGATTCTGCTTCCACCTAAGTAGGACTTAAATCTTTCATCTGTAAAACAAGAATGGTAAATTATGTATTACCTTACATAATTTTAAAATTCTGTGCTTTTGGTTATCAAATTTGAAAAGGGGTTTGTCAGGGATAAACATAGTAAAGGATGTTGGTTTTGTTTTGCCTCTTTATTTTTGATTCAGATTCTTTCAATGAGGTTTAAAAGAACGTATTTTTTAAAAAGAACGTATTTGAGAAAACGAATTCATAAAATTAAACACACGATGACAACAGTACAGAAGGTTTAAGGTCCATAAAAGTGTAAACTTCACTATATCAGGAATGTATGATGACAGACACATCTGTATTTTATTATTTGCAAAGTTAAAACAGTGTTTATAGGCTAGGAGGTCAGTGAGAGGGTCCAAACCTATTTCTAGCATAAAATGGACTAATTGATGTTCTTAAGGCAGTGGGTTGCTTGACTTTTAATTTTTCTTGCCTTATAATCATAACGACCAGTAAAAATTTCAAGATATTTCAATCAGGAGGAGAAACAGCACTTTGATTAACCACAGACCAAATAGTTATTAGCTAATTGTGTTAAATATACCTTTTTGAGATATGCTTTTAATGATTATAGAAGAACTAGTAAGTTCATTATTATAAATTTGTGTTTTAAGATTGTGACAGACTTCAAGGTTAGCAGATGGGAGATTGTGCAGTTTGGCTAATCCTTAAATATTGTAACATGGAATGTGCTTACATTAATGATTAAATTTTAAATTGGAAATGTTTCCATGTATAACTACTTAAAGGGACTATTTTGGTGTTTTTGAAAGTGAAAATCTTAGTAGCATTGCATTTGTTTTAGCAGCGTAGAGGAATAATCAAGTTGGGAGGGAGGACAGTATCTCCATCTTTATTCCATCCTGTAATGAATTGTTAGAGTCAAATTGGAAGCATAGTTGTTGCTTCTGTTATTAATGTGTTGAATTTTTCTAGCTCCTCCTCAGTGGCTTTTCCCCCCCCCCTTTCTTTTATTTATTTTGTTTTATTTTATTTATTTATTTGACAGACACAGCGAGAAAGGGAGCACAAGCAGGAGGAGTGGGAGGGGGAGAAGCAGGCCTCCTGCTGAGTAGGGAACCCAATGCGGGGCTTGATCCCAGGAGCCCAGGAGCCCGGGATTATGACCCAAGCCGAAGGCAGATGCCCAACGACTGAGCCACCCAGGCGCCCCCCCCCTTTCTTTTAAAAGGCAGATAAAATTACTACAGGATCTTACCTGTCTCTTAATTCTGCTATGTAGCAAGAATCACTTTTAAAAGAATATCACAAATTATCACCATCAGTTAGCTAATACTTAGTGGTTAAAGTCCATGCCCTGATGATGAATGCTTTAAACATACCTTATTTAATCTTGGTTTGCTAATGATAAGTGTAAGATGACCTTAGAACACAAGATTCTTTTTTTTTTTTTAAAGATTTTAATCATTTATTTGACAGAGAGACAACAAGTAGGCAGAGAGGCAGGCAGAGGGAGAGGGAGAAGCAGGCTCCCCGCTGGGCAGGGAGCTGGATGTGGGGCTCGATCCCAGGACCCCGGGATCATGACCTGAGCTGAAGGCAGCGGCTTAACCGACTGAGCCACCCAGGCGCTCAAGAACACAAGATTCTTAATTGTGGTTTCTTGTTGGAAGAAAGATAAAAAGGCAGCCATTCCTTTATTAAAGTTTGAATAGTATTGTCATTGTTTTGGATACACTGGAACTGAGAAATGACACTGATGATAATTTAACTTTTAAGTGTAATTAAAATATGAAAATATTACTGTCTTTGTTTATGATGAATACTAAATTTAAGCTAAGCTATAAGGTGTGCTGTTTGGAAATAATGGAAGATACAAGAATGAAGCCAGATAACAAGTTTATGCTTGTATTTCCTACTGATGAAGACTTTCAGACAAGTTATTGCCATGGGTAGGTGATGTTAACTCTGCATGTACATATACAACTATACTCTTTGCATGACTCTACATGTAGGAGTGGTACAATTTTGACTTGACTGTTGACCTGATGCCTCAATTTGGTGGTTGGGGTGGGGGGATGTGTGAGCAAGAGGTTGTGAATGGTACTAGTGGTATAAATTTTAAAATAAATTACTAATTTATTGTAAAAGCAACACTTAACTAAAGCCCTTTTAAAAATAGAACATTTGGTCAAATAGTCAATATTGTACTTGACCCTCATATCTTCTGCACCCAAGTATTTGGACATCACACAGTATCTTGATTCCATAATAATCATTTTGAACTCTGACGAGAACTCCATAAATGATAGAGCTTTCTTTTCCTTTTTAGAAAAGAAAAATATCAAACATGAACCAATTTTTTGCTATTTAAGCTAAAATCCATTACCAACTGGTACTGAGGTCACACTATTGAATTTTATGAACTTGATTTACCCTTTTGGGAGAATTGGAAATTATTTTTAAGTAGTCAACTGAAATTGTCATGATCGTCAGAATTTCATATTGTGACATGTCTGTTCTTTATACAGTGGCTCTTAACAACTCATTTGCTTTTATTTGGTCATTTTTATTTTAAAAATGTTGCTACATAAACCTGTGATTTGAGAACTTTGCTTTAAGGGATAAATACCCCAAATGTGTTCCATCTTTTGTTCAGTGACAATTTACACAATGGATGTTTGTATTAAAACTAATCCTTCATTGTGTTCTATTTTAATGATTCATTGGCATATGTATTCATAGTCAAAGAGTTTCATAAAATAGGCGTGTTTAATGTTAAACAGTCTTGATCTTAAAAAATCTTTATGGAAATACATAATTTGCCTGCACTTCATAAATAGCTGTTGGGGGAGAAACTGCATTCTTTTATTTCTGCTTTATTCTAAAATGGAGATAGTAGTAAGGGATGTGTTTCATAATTGAATGAAAACTGTATTTTTGCTTTTTGCTGTTGCATTAGAAAAAGGGTAGCATTAGCATTTTAAAGCATGTATCTGTTCTACAAGCATGAATATTGAGTTATTTTAGCATGAATCACTGCAGTTTAATTACTCTGGAGCTCTGCTGCCTTTTTCAGTTAGTTAGGATGATTTGGAGGTAGAAGGGATCTCTTATTTTCCAGTAAGGACTTCAATGTCTTCCTCTAAAATAACCCATAAGGTTGCATATTGTTGCCTTGGAGCGTGAGCTGGTTGTTTTTCTCAGGGAAAAGAAAATTTCTCCCTAACAAGACATCCAAAGCAAAATCCTGAAGGTGGATTTTGTGAGTATTTTCTTTTTTGTAGAATGTTGTAAAGTATATAACATCCCTGATATTTGTAAAGGGCTTTACTGGACATAGTCAAGTAGAACTCTTAGTGTTAGCCTTAGTTCTTTAGAATAGGAAAATACGTATTTGATTTTCTTCTCTGAATCTATTAGTGACTTTTTAAGTATTAGCTATTAAGAGAAAGAACTAGACTCATTCTCTTAAAAACTATAAAATGAGTTTTAATAGTTTGCCTCAGTTTTTTTCCTTTAAAAAATCAGTTTTACTCTCTGTGGAGTCTTCCCCTTTTTCATAATCTTTTGCTCTTTAGAAATATGGCAAGAACTCAGTGTAACTTTGTTCAGTATACTGTTGTCCTCCGTTCTTCATAATTATGCTCCTTTTCTACTTTTCAAATGTGTCCCTCATCTTTATAAGCTTGGGTTATCTTTTCCACTTTCACATCATGTACAAAATATTAGGTGTATAAAGTGCAGCTTTTCTGACCAGATAGAATAATAAGATAAAGGCAACTGGCATTTGGAGGGCTCTTAGT
Organism: Neomonachus schauinslandi; assembly: GCF_002201575.2. NCBI lineage: Eukaryota > Metazoa > Chordata > Mammalia > Carnivora > Phocidae > Neomonachus > Neomonachus schauinslandi. The sequence continues at coordinate 27,343,454 of NC_058416.1, read as the reverse complement.
TACAGAAGTATTTTTCACCCCAGAAGTTAGATACAAGTATACATTTTCTTTCCTCCCTAGATGGACCTCCAGTTGTAGCTTATTATGATATGTCTGACACCAGCTCTGACCCAGAAGTGGTAAATGTGGACAATTTATTGGCGGCTGCAGTAGTTCAAGAGCACAGTAATTCTGTAGGAGGCCAGGACACAGGAGCTACCTGGAGGACCAGCGGGCTTCTAGAGGAGCTGAATGCGGAGGCAGGTTGGTCTCCCTCCCCTCCCCCCTCTCATGGTGTACTGTGCATGTGTCCCAGCAGCTGTTCTCCTTGTAGTGACCCTGCCAATGAGAGCAGGCCAACTAGACATCTGGCATTAGATGACTGTGACTATCCAGGGTGCCATTTGTAACTGAAAAGGAGATGTGGGTAGCATGTCGTTCATCTTTCCTAATGTGAAGGAAGCAAAAATGAGAAATAATGGTAGGCTTAGGTAGATTCCAGTAGACCTATTTCTTGGGTTAAAAATACTTCACATACGTTAAAAACCATCCAGATGGCCTTAATACTCCTCCCCGCTCCTCTTCTCCAGGGGCTTCCCTCACTTAATCTGTACTGCGACCTTACTTTGCAGTGTGGGGAGGGAGCTTATTAAACTGGCCCCTGGGGGCTGCTCCTGTGCGGGGCTGCACTGTTTCTTCTGCTTCTCGGTGTGCCTGTCCCTGTCAGTTCCTCTACGGTAGCTCTCAGGTTGTCTCTTCCAACCCTTTTCATTCAGTTTCTGCTTCTGGTATCTCAGGAAAATCTCTCTCCCTGTCTTGCATAATTTATCTGGGCTCTGTGATGATTCTGAAGAGTGATATTTACTCACTAAAAAAAAAAAAACCATTGCATTGCTTTTGAAAACATTGCCCAGTGCCTCCAAGTCTCCTTAATTGTGTTCCTCAACACTTTTTCAACATTCTTTCTCATTTAAACCTTTTTCTTAAAGCATTAGAACTTAAGTTTGAAAAGAGAGGGGGAGGGGATTGAGAGACTGCTTTTAGTGTGTATTTTCCTACTTTAGTGTTACAGAAGGATTATAGCTTCCTAGTTAAATTATAAATTGCATTGGCTTTTATGAACTACTCTTATAATTTAATCACTACCTAAAATATTATGTTTATGGGTTTTACAAAAATAATAATAGGTTTAGAACACACACACACACACACACACACACATATATATATATTGAAATTGCTAGGAAATAAAAAAGGAGACAGCGCTCCACAGATCATTGCCCTTAATTCTTCCTTCCATAATCTGATTGGAACAAAATAAAAATCTCTTATTTGTTGAGTTTCTGCTTAATTTATTATAGCTAATTTTGGAACAGGACCTGACTTTAGCTTTAAATATGTTTTGACTGCTAACTGCCTGTTTGACCTTGGACAAAGTGTCCTCTGGACTTCAGTTTTTGTATGTATAAATACTTGCTTTGCCCAACAAGGATCTTTTAAGGATTTATTAATATGTATAAGTACTTTAAAAAATTAAGCAGTAATATTTTATATCAAAGGAGAGTAGTTTGACCACATTTTGTTCAATATGTATTTCTAAGTTATATGACTTGTTCTATACACTGCATAGTTTATCTTCATTTTTCTTCTGTTGACCAGTGATCCATTCTACTTCACTTTTATTTCCCTGTTTCTTAGTCTTGCTGTTAAATGTAGATCACTGTATAGTAAAGTCTTGGGGAAAACATGAATGATTACTTTTTGTTTTGCTTTTCATGTAGAGAATTTTAATATTCGTTTGAGCCATATGGAATTGTTAATATTTGACTTTTTGACCTGTAACAAACCCAGCAGTTTCACACAATTCAACCTAATAGTGCAAAGATGTGGGCTTTAAAGTATCCTTAAAGTTACCAGTATCGGGGATAGCATCACATTTTTTTTTCTTTCAGATTTTATTTATTTATTTGACAGAGAGAGACACAGTGAGAGAGGGAACACAAGCAGGGGGAGTGGGAGAGGGAGAAGCAGGCTTCCCGCGGAGCAGGGAGCCTGATGCGGGACTCGATCCCAGGGCCTGGGATCATGACCTGAGCCGAAGGCAGACGCTTAACAACTGAGCCACTCAGCGACCCCGATAGCATCACATTTTTAGATTCAAGTAATTGTTAGCTTGATTGTTTAAAACATCACTAGCCTTTGTGTACTTGATTCTATTTTTGATTGTTTTTTTTTGAATTTCAGTCACACAATTTTTAAAGAATATATCACTCAGATACCTTCTTAAGAACCACCATTCTTAAGAAATGAAACATTACAAAAATATGTAAGGGAAACACCCACAGCTTCAACTCTGTTCCCTTTCCTTTTCCCTCTCCATTCCAAAGCTGTCTTGAATTTGGTATATTTGATGTTTGGTATTCCGTGTGTTTCTTTATATTTTTACTTCATTTATTGTGTATCTGTAAACAAGCATGTTTTAATACTAATTGATATTATATTGAACGTAATGATTTGTAACTTGCTTTTTTCAACATTTTGTGTTTTGTTTTTGTTGATAAGTATAGCTCTAGTTCATTCATTTTTCACTGCTGTTTAGTATTCACTGTATGAATATATCATAGTTGACCTACCCATTGTCTTTATTGGACATTTAGGATGTTATTCCAAATGATGCTACCATTAACATTTCTTGTACATGTCTCTTGGTACACGTATGTGATTAGTTTCTTTAGGATATAATATATAGAGAACATACGCATGTATTGGGCCACACATATTGTGTGTAGATTTTTGTATATCATCACTGTTCAACAGATCCTCACCACATTTTCTTATGAAGCCATATATTGGCTCAAAGTCTTTTTTTCTAAATCTGACAATGCAGGTATGTGAATGATAAAACTTAATAATACACTCTGGTCTTGATATAATTGTCTTAGTGGGAACCCATCTCGCAAATTTTGAATATACTTACAGTGCCACAACAAAATGTTAACAGAATTCATGCTTGCTTGCCAGTTTCTAGTTTTGAGATTTGAATTCTAGCATCAATGAGATGGTCATTCTTATGGTTTGAATTTTTTTTTTAAGATTGTATTTATTTCAGAGGGAGAGAAAGACAGGGAGGGAGGGAGGGAAGGAAAGAGAGAATGAGTGGGGGAAGCGGCAGAGGGAGAGGGAGAAGCAGGCTCCCCACTGAGCAGGGAGTCTGATGCATTTGGATCAGGAGCTGAAAGACGTTTAACTGACTGAGCCACCCAAGTGCCCCCCCTTTATTTATTTATTTATTTATTTATTTGACAGGGAGACACAGCGAGAGAGGGAACACAAGCAGGGGGAGTGGGAGAGGGAAAAGCAGGCTTCCCGCCAAGCAGGGAGCCCGATGCCAGGCTTGATCCCAGGGCCCTGGGATCATGACCTGAGTCGAAGGCAGACGCTTAACTGAGCCACCCAAGTGCCCTAGGTGATGTTTGTGTATGGAAAAGAGTTTTTACTCTTCAGTTTTAGTTTTTTTTTTTTTTTTAATTTTATTTATTTATTTGACACAGAGAGAGAGAGAGAGCGAGAGCAGGAACACAAGCAGGGGGAGTGGGAGAGGGAGAAGCAGGCCTCCCGCAGAGCAGGGAGCCCGATGCGGGTCTTGATCCCAGGACCCTGGGATCATGACCTGAGCCGAAGGCAGACGCTTAACAACTGAGCCACCCAGGCGCCCCTCTTCAGTTTTAGTTTTAACCAAGGAAAAGAATTGAAATCAGAAAGCCACTGGTCAACAAAAGACCTAAACTTTCCATTTCAGCTGTTGTCATGTGTTTCCTTCTCCTTTCCTGATGCTAGAATTGAACAGTGTAGTGTAGGTAGCAGCCTGCTGCCAACAAACATCCTGGTTTGAACCAGCAGCCACTTACATACTGTGTGAACTCAGGTAAATTACATAAAGCCTCAGTTTTTCTTCTCTGCAAACCAGGATAAAACTAGTATCCATCCCAAAAAGGTTATTGTTCCCATTAGGTGAAATGATGTCTATACTATACTTAGTGCAGAATACAGCACAAGGTAGGACCTCAGGAATGCTGGCCAGCATTATGTAACGTATGTATGCTGAAGTAGGCTGAGTAAGGAAGTGATTAATGGACCTAATCAGTGAATTTCTAATTTACTGTTCTGTCCCGGAGTGAGTTGCTCTGGCCACAGGAATTTCCTATACTTAGCCTGAGCATAAAAATTACCTAGGGTACTTCTAAAAATTCAGAATCCTAAATTTCTCCCTGAGGATTCTGTAAGTAGATCTGGTATGGGGTCTGGAAAATCTGTTTCTAGTAATCACTCCCAGGTAACTCTTGTGTTGGACATGTTGAGGAAACGGTATCAGTAAATAGGAGTATGGCTTAATTTTTACTTATTGCTAGTAGTAGCTCACTGTACATGTAAAAGTAGATAAGGCTAAAACAAGCAGAAATCTGAAGTACTCTTGGTATGGAAGGCTTATAATTGTGGTAAACTAAGTTTATTTAGAGTGAACCCCCCCCCCCGGAAATTAAAACTTTTACAGAAATGATATGTTTTTTCCATCAGCCTTCTTGTCAAGAAGGTGGCCCGTGAGCATGTTCCCATCCTTAAAATAGGGATGATGATCTTGATTTGTCCAGAACACTAGTTATAGTGCAGAGAAACAAATCTTGGGTTTCCTGTTCTTAGCCTAGGGCTTTTTATAATCAGACCAGAATGGCCATGTTTCTATTAATAGCACTTTGAAGTCAGTGTATCAGTCTTGTGAAGGAGATCACATTTGGTCAGGTTTCGCTTGTTTTTACCTGGTTCTTATGAGCTCTAAGATTTTAGTTTTCTGACTTCTTCTGCCCTACTTTTTAAAGTTGTTTTTCACGTTCTTACTGAAAAATGCAAGGTAATAATTCACTTGTTTTCAAGCTAAATGAATGATGACTTGAGATACTAACCTTTTTCATACCTAACGTGTTGCTGTCCTCCTGTCCTTTAATGTGCTGCAAATCGACTTTGGACTAGTTCTTACCCAGTAGATTTGTGATTTAAAAAGTAGCTACATTATTTCTTTTGAAGACAAAAAGAAAATGTTTGCCATGATAATTTAGTTACGATTTTATGCTGTGTTCTTTCTGATTTGTGCGTTGAAAAGGTCTTTAGTGGGAGGACAAAAACTTAGAATTTCTCATAGAGTGAAAGAAGTTATCTTTCCGAAGAGCTACACAGAGACAGCCAGCTGCCCCCATAGTTAAATAAGTCCTCTGATTTATTTTCAGTTTAATATTATTTGGTAATTGTGGTATTTACACTTTTTCTACAGGGCTTATTCTTGTCCTGCAACAGGAAAGATTATTGCCACTGACCGTATTCGAGAACCCCAGAGCATCTTTGAGGCTCCGTTTTGTGTATGTTTTAGCCATTGCTCTGTCACTGGATTCCTGTGAGGTCAGGGGTTGGAGGGTTGACAGTGGAGGATGGCCCAAAGGCCAGAGAATGTGAAGCTGTGCACAGGAGCTCCCAAAGGAATGTATGACATACTGAAGAGGGTTACGTTGAGAGAAAAGGACTAATTGCCCTGGCTCTGAAATAGACCGAAGAGGGGGTATATTCCTGGCTCTTGGAGAAAGCCTTGGTGTCTCTTGTAGAGCATGGTGTCCCATAAACTTGGTGGGGTCACAGCTAACTTGTTATCTGAGTGGCACATTTTATCTAATGGCTCTGACAAGAAATGTGGCAAAACTCTCACAATCATTAGTCTAGAGTTAACATTCACCAGGAAATTTGTATTTAGCCCCCATCACTTAACCTCAGCGTCCCTTATTTCATTTTATACTGATTTTTAGACTAAAGAGGAAAAATACTGGCCACAGGAGCCGACCCTGATTTTAAGTGATCAGTTTTAGAACATCACACAAGTTCCGTAAATGCCAGCAGGGTGGGATTACAATTTTTATGGCCCAAATCATGCTAACAAAATGGTTTGAATTGATGTAATAATGTGAAGGTGGTATGTAAAATACTAGTTTCTGGATCCATAATGATGAATAAAGTTAGAAGAATCTTAAATATTGACAGTAGTTACCTTTTCTTAAGATACTATAGTAGAATTGTGAGTAAAAGCATAGTAATTTTTCATTTCTTCCCCTTTATTTTATTATTTTTTTGTTCTTCCCCTTTCTTTAAACAAAGGAAGGCAAAGTGATATTTCCAGATCTGAAGTGAGGCTTTATAGGTGATAGGGTCAGGATGAGGGGCCTAATCAGTAAAGATTGATTATTCAGAAATATTGGTGACTGAGACAGAACATTTCATAAGTTGGAATTATAAATTAGAACTGCAGGCTACCCTCAGATAAAAAAATTAATTAAAAAAAATTAGAACTGTGGAGATAGAACTGGGCACAGAGATACTAAGAACTAATTGTGTCATATTCTTGTCATGTTTTCTTAATTACTGTTGAAAAGATTTGAGTAATCAAGGAGGAGTAGTTTAGTTATAGCAACCATGATTCCTACAATCTGCCTTTTTAGTTTGGTTTAATTCAGTTATCTTGTTTATTTTTAGGATGGTAAGGGCTGAGCCCCTTGCTATGAGTCTAACCACAGGGAGTGTTAAGTGCCTCTTGAGCCTTGGCTCCTTAGAGAGTAGGCATGGAGAATTTGGGGGTGGTTGTCCACATAAATAACGAGCACTCATATAGTCATAAGTAATCATGGTAGCAGGAACTTAAAGTGGAAAGAGAGAGAAACTAACCCCAATGCCAGTAATGTTCCATGGAGGGGTGAAACTGTCCTGTAGTTAGTATTTGGAAGTGCTCTGGAAGGTGGGGGCTGCTGGTGTTGTACATGAGGATGGAGGGCAGTATTCGTAAGTGATTCTGGTCCCCCAACTGTGGCGTAGGAGCAGCTTCCAAGGACTACAGGGTTGGTGGCATTTTCAGGAGAGTCAGATTTCCACAGGGAGGTGAAAAGTTCAGTGCAGTTTTCCATGGATCTGGCATTCCAGAGGGCAGTGGAAAAGTTGTAGGAAGGTAAGTGTGGGTGGCTGGAGCAAAGGAGAAAAACAGTGGAGTGGAGGATGAGACAGGAGAGCAGTGGATGGGTCCCAGAGGCTTGTGTTTGTGGGTGGCCAAGAAGATAGAATTACAGTGTTTTACTTCTCATAATCACTGGTTTTCTTCCTGCCTCTTCCTCTTGCTTTCTCCTTTTCCACGGGGGCTCTGGTATACTCTCATGCTGTTAACTTCCCTTATACCGTTCTTCCGCCTCACTGACCCATCACGCGGCCCTTTGCCAGCCCCCTGCTAGCGTCACTTCTTCCCTGCTCCAGCATGTTTAAGCCCAGCTCTCCTGTGCCATAGCCCCAGCTCCCTGTAGAGTGGGCTTTCCTGTCACCTAGCTGGCATAGTCTGATCCCTGGACGCACACTTGGAACCTGTATCACTCTGCTTAGCATAGCTGGAGAAAATCAAATAGCGGCAGAATCGTGGGTTGAGTTAGCTTCCTAATGTGCAGCGGCACCCTGGCTCTCAGTGCTGCGCAGCAGATCCTGTCTTTCCTTAGGCAGTTCTGTCTTCATAGTGGTTGCTTCACTTTTCTGAACCCTCATCCTGCTACCCACCCACACCTGTGCTCTGCACATGGCCTTGCCGCATTCTTCACAGATGAACCTTGCCTCAGCCTTCTGCCATCACGCTTGTTTCTGCTCTGCCTTTTTTCCACATATGGCCGGGTCTCTCCCATCTTTTAAAGTTCTTCATACACACACATACCTCTCCCTCAGACTCATTTTCCTTTCTCAGTACTATCCTATTGCCTTTTTCTTCATAGCCAAACTATTTAAAATGTGTATATTCTTCCTTTCCGTTATTCTTCACCTTGCTTTGCTACATTGGGTTTAGCCCTATCACTCCTGAGGCTCTTCTTGCCAAGGTACATGTATGGTCATCTTATTGCTGATTCTAGTGGACTCTACCTAGTCCCTCTTCTCATTGGACCTCTCTATTGGGCACTGATAAGCACGTCTTCCTAGAAATGCTCATTCCATGGTGTCCTGGCTTCGTATTTTAAGGTTTTCTTCCTACCTCTTACTTAACTTGGTGAGCTCCCCTTCATCTGCCCATCCTTAATTATTGGTGTTTGTCAGGGTTCTCTTCTAGGCCTCCTTCACTCCTCTGCTGCCCTTTACCTTCCCACCTACTGCCGAGGACTCTATTTCCTCTCTAGACCTCTGACCTGAGCTTTAGAATAGTACCTCCAGCTGCCTGTTGGACATCTTAAAGGCACGCCATCATCATGTCCTGAGCAACCACCCTCATCTGTTCATTGGTGCACTGAAGGGCACTGTAACTCTGTCCAGTTACCTAAAGCAGAAACCTAGCCATTATTTTTTACTAAGTTTGTTTGTTGATTTGCCTGATTCCAAGCATTGCTAACCCTCTGTATATACACGTACACAGATAGTATCCCCCCATTTTGTTTCTTTACTAGTTTGGCCGTAGTCATTTCTCACCCAGGAAACTATAGCAGTCTAACTGGTTTTCTTGCCTTTCATATTCCCTGCCCTGATATTAGTTCCATTTGTACACTCCAAAAGGAAATTTTTGAAAATGGAAAACCAGATCATGTCACTGCTTAAATTCTTCAGTGGTTTCCGACTTCTCAAGGTCAAGCCTTCTGAGCCCTGCTGACTTTCCCAGCCTCATTTCCCATTACTGTTTTTACTACATTACCCCACATTTTGCTGAATTTTTATACCCTTAAAGGGCAACACAGTGTTCCTTATTGCTACTTTCCCTCACCTGTGCCTTCTCTTCCCTAAGAGCTCTGTGTCCTCGATTATTCCCAAGTCTGGGAAATTTCCCTTTTCTGTGTCTTTAAACGTACTCCTTGCTTCTCTAACAGAGCAATTTTCAAGCCATAGTATAATGGACTGCTTTTTATAATCCCGGAGTATATCGTGAGCTAGTTGAGGGTAGACACTATATACCTCCTGTCTTTGTTCTCCGTAATATTCCTAGCACCTAGTGCATAGCCTGTCATAAACAAGTATTTATTGTAGGAACAAATAGATGAGGTACATTGTTAGAGTTGTACAAAGCAGGGCTGCTCAAAAGCTGAAGGCTTGAAAAAAGACTATCTATTTATATTCCTTCCTAGCAGTGCAGTAGGAACAGTGCATGTGATAATAGTTGTAACTTCAACATTGAACTGGACATTGGACAAAACACTTGGCCACAAGCAAGGTATTGGGGTCAGAGCAAGAATCTGAGTTTACCAAATCAAGACTTAACCATACGTACTCCCCATTTAAGCAACCACCCCAGATTTAACAAAACTGGGTTTTGTCTGGTGAATGCCGCCTTTCATATGCTCATAGGATTCAGTTATTTCCCCATTGCCAGTATTTAGAATCCTATTTCTGCTGTTCTTTAATACAGAAAGTTAAGCCCTTGCAGACTGTAATATAATCTCAATCACCAGTTGTATCTGGGAGCCATTCTAAGCTTTGTGGTCTTCTGTTTTCTCATATGCATCATAGTCAACCAAGTAAAAAAAGATAATATTAAAGAATTGTTAAAAAAAAAAAAAAGACCCACAGTTATATTCAAACTTGATTGCTTTTTACCAGCTTTCACCCAGCACCAAAATACTTTTATAGTGTTATATGTGACACTTTCTGTGTTATGCATACACTTCCCCAAGTTTTTTTTTTTTTTTTTTTTAAGATTTTATTTATTTGACTGAGAGAGACTGCACAAGCAGGAAGAGCAGCAGAGGGAGAGGGAGAAGCAGGATCCCCGCAGAGCAGGTGGAGACCGATGTGGGACTTGATCCCAGGACCCCGGCATCATGACCCGAGCTAAAGGCAGTTGCCCAACCAACTGAGCCACCCAGGCGCCCCCACTTCCCCAAGTTTCTAACGTAGACAGTAGTCACTGTCTTTGGACATCATTGCATTTTGCTCATTTAAAGTTTTTTCCCTTAGGCCAGATTCCCAGAGATGGGACTACAGGGTCAGAGGGTTTAAAAATTAGAAGGCTTTTGCTTTGGGACTCTCTATAACTTTCCAAAAGGGTTATACTAAAAGTTGAGGAGTATGAAAGTACAAGGTTTCTCAGTGACCTTGAAGCATTGGAATGAGTGATGTGAAGGGGTGAGGGAGGGGGAAGTGAGAGTCATGTGTGTAAAATCTTACTGATCGTGGTCTAGTTTATATGAGGTGTCACCAAGGATTTTATTTTTTATTATTTATTTATTTATTTGACAGAGACACAGCGAGAGAGGGAGCACAAGTAGGGGGAGTGTTTATTTATTATTTATTTATTTATTTATTTATTTATTTATTTATTTATTTGACAGAGAGAGACACAGCGAGAGAGGGAGCACAAGCAGGGGGAGTGGGAGAGGGAGAAGCAGGCTTCCCGCAGAGCAGAGAGCCCGATGCCGGGCTGGATCCCAGGACCCTGGGATCATGACCTGAGCCGAAGGCAGACGCTTAACGACTGAGCCACCTAGGCGCTCCAAGGATTTTTTTTTTTTTGATACAGAGACATAATATTGTGTTAGATGACAATATATTTAAATAAAAATATCTTTTAAAGAGTAATTGAAAATTTGTACCTGTTGCAACTTGGTTTATTTCATAACTCCTAGATATTCTAAATTTCCTAAAGGCCAGAACACTTAAGAGCTGGGTACATAGACTGAATTATTTTAACTCTTTTTTTTTTTTTAAATGTTTTATTTATTTATTCATGAGAGTCAGAGAGAGAGAGAGAGAGGCAGAGGCAGAGGGAGAAGCAGGCTCCCCGCCTAGCAGGGAGCCCGATGCGGGACTCGATCCCAGGACCCCGGGATCATGACCTGAGCCGAAGGCAGATGCTTAACCATCTGAGCCACCCAGGCGCCCTGAATTATTTTAACTCTTGTTAGAATTGTTTATATTGCTGTGTACTTTGCTGCTTGCTCTTAGCCTTTATTGAGAGAGAGTTCTATGAAGCTCATGTTTTCGGTGCGTTGGAGAAAGTGTTTTACTGCACCATGTAATAGATGCTTTGTGAAGCCCCTTGTGAAAAAGTTCTTACATGCCCCAGTGCCACAAATTGTTATGCTTTTCCAAGAGTATGTGGTTTCCTTCTGTCTAATAAGAACTATCAGCAACGTACAGGTTATATTTCAGTTGCTCAGAACAAAAACTGTGATCTGCCTCTAGCCTTTTCTTTTAGATGTGGTTTAGATTTTGTCAGCTCTCCATTCCTTTTGAGAAAGACTGTTAAAATTGTTTAAAATTTAAAGAAAATTGTTAAATCCTTCATAAAGCATTCCAGTATAAATATGTTATTAATGAGTATTTCTGTTATTTATTCCGTTTATGCCTTTGAACATTTCTGGTTTAGAATTTTGTTCTATTAAAATTCACCGGTAAGCAGTAGAGAACCCCGTTGCCCTCTAGGTGGTGACAGACCTGTTATACAGGTCATTTAAAAGCAGACAGGAGTTGAATGCAAAAAGCATTGTGGAATAAAATATAATAGAGTATTTTCACAGTTTATATATACCTATTTACTAAAGTACTCAATGTGTTTTGTTTTGTTTTTTTCTTTTCTTCCTAAGGAATAGAGAGCCAGAGACTTGACAGTTTCACTCTGGTGAGCTCTCGTACAGCAGTCCTGTTTCTGTGATTAAACCTTGATGGGAAATCTGTCAATGAGTTGTTCGTGCTGCTTGTAAGAAGTCAAACTGTAGAGCTTATTTTTTCCCCCTTCTCTCTCAGGTCATTTGGATCCAGGATTCCTAGCAAGTGACAAGACATCAGGTGGCAATGCACCTCTCAATGAAGAAATTAATATTGCCTCTTCAGATAGTGAAGTGGAGATTGTGGGAGTTCAGGAACATGCAAGGTAGGATATTAAGTGGAGCGTTCTGATATTTTAAATGTGAATTTGATTTTAACCAGAAGCCAAGTGAGAAGAAAATGGTAGTCCTCATGGCATGGCTGGCGTGAATGGTGGGAGCTATCTCTCATCTTCCTTTGGCTTAAAAAAATGCTTTTTGATTAGACATGATATGAGCTTCAGAATGTGTTGCATATTGTCTCCTATCAAAAACTTTTCAACCATACATGTATGTGAAATAGAACTGATGTTTTCCTCTTTTATTTTTAGCAAATGTCTAGATAGCTTGATAGATTTTTCTCTTATGGCTTAAGTATCACCCTACTTTTCCTCCTGTCATTCATATTTTCTTGCCTTTCACTTTATCTGGAAATATATTGGGAGCAAACAATTGGGAAATATACATCGGACATCATACCTCTATTGCTTGTTTCTCTCCTTGTCTTTCATTAAAACTTGCGAGTTACTTCGGTCTGTTCCTAACGCAGTAGATTTCTAGTGATGTTCATGTGACTCAGGCAGTCCTCTTTTTTTAGGATTAAAAAAAAGCCACAAGATGTCAACTTTGTGTAGTATTTGAAAATTTTTGAAATTTATCATTCTTTAAGTTTAAGTTTAGGGGTGAGCCAACTGTAGCCCACAGGTCAAATCTGGTCTGCTGCCTGTTCTTGTATGGACCTTAAGCTCAGACTGGTTTACATTTTTAAATGGTTAAGGGTAGGGGGAGGGGAGATCAAAAGAAGAAGAAGGTTTTGTGACATGTGAAAATTATATGAAAAGAAATTCAAATAAATTGCATTTATCCATAAATAAAATTTTATGGGAACGGAGCCGTATTTGTTCATCTACATATTGTCTGTGGCTGTTGCGCTCCAGTGACAGTGTTGAGAAGTTTTAGCAGATGCCTCATAGCCCTCAGAGCCCAAGATACTTACCTCTGCCCCTTTGTAGGAAAAAATGTACTGACTCTCACTTTAAGATAATGTTCCTAAGAATCAGTTATAGCCTTCTCAGAGGTGCTCCTGAGGAACATTTCACACACACACTAGAGAACAAAAATGTAGACTTGGGAAAATTTGTATTCTACATTAGCAAACAACTTTTCTCCTGGGCCACAAGAGTTAAGTTGTGATTTCCTGATTGCCCCAAGTAGGCATATGACACAATATCTACATTACCTGGCTCTTAGATCTGATTTTATTCTTTGGTTAGAAAGGTAATAAAACATTCACCAGCCTTTCTTCTGTCATGTATATAAAAGGTGAACTTAGGAGTGGAGAGTGCAGGCAAAATACACATGTGTGTAAATTGAGGCTACGTTTGTCTTAATGAGAACTGATCGTAGTTTCTGAGAGCATTTTTCAGGTTGTACCTGTTGGGACTTTAAGGATGTAGAGTTAAGTCATTGTTTTAATATGTCTTCTCCCCAAAAGTGGCCCGTTCTCAGATGTTACCAGAGTTAAACATGCTGACTTATCCCTCAGATGAGAGGATAGAGCTTCTGATTTTTTCCTTTACTTTAGCATGTGTTTGCCATTATTTATTTCACCGTTGTTCCTTATAATATAGAAGACATGATTATCCTTTAATCCCTACTATAAACCTTATCTTGCCTATTAACAAATTGATAGAGGTAAATTATCTTCAATTTTGCCAGGAGCACATTATCCATTCACCAACTTCCTCTTGAGTTACATTTCATGTTTTAATTCACTATTAGTCATGTGTTCCTACTGAAGTAGCAAAGAGTAAGTAATAACCTATGTTGCTTACTTGATCTCTTTGTCTCTGAGACATATTACTTGGTCCAATTCTCTATTAACTTCTATCAGATCTCCCTTCTTTACTGTTTACTTGTGCCTAGAAGTGTTACAGAGTGAGCCACCTTTCTTCTTGGCTTCTTTGTTCAACTTTTCTTCCATCATAAACTCTTTAGCTTCTTTTTTTCTACCAGTATTTTGGTATCCGGAGTTAAAATTATCATTATATTTCTGTTAAAACTTGGAAATTTAAATTCTAAGTTCTTACCCACCACACACACACACACACACACACACTCTCTCTCTCTCTCTCTCTCTCTTTCTCTTTCTCTAGTACTATTACTTAATAGGTCTTTTATCCAGATTGTCATGTTACTCTGTAGACCTCTTTGTTCCACTCTTAAACTAAGTCAAGTGGCTGGCTACGTTGTAAATAATATGAGGTAACGTCACTTTCAAGGACTTTTTCCTTACAGGCTCTGAATCAAGATACGTTTTATTCTGATCCTTTGGTTTGAATCCTGTGGAAATGCTATCTTAGAGGTGACAAATTGATTATGAAATCTCAGAGATGGTGAATACTGCCCATATGATAGAATGTACAGTTGGCAAGTTTTGTTTGAGTACTTTGAACGGACTCCTGTGTCATTCTGAGGGGATCTTTTATTTTGCTTTTTGGGCCTAGGACTGAATAGAGTCTCACTGGCTCTTCTGTGTCTTTCTGAACATTTTTCCAGTACTTTCTTTAGAGGAAGCCTGACAATCTTTCAAACATTTGAGATTAAAAATCTGAGAAGCAGGTGGGGGGAGAAGCTTTCTTGTTGGTTGCTTCGGAGTGACCACTTTGGCTGCCTGTATCTCATCTGGAATTTATTTCTTTTACAGGTCTAGGGTTGCAGTTATGAAGTATTGATGGGCTTCTGGCAGGGTTATCGCTTGGAAAAAGGTTTTAGGTTTTGATCCACATCTTTTCTAATTTGATGTGCATGCATAGATGTTTTGTGTGGATTTAGTTGTCCTGTTCTTATTTTTTCTTTTGATATTCTACCTTGCTGTGGGCTTTCTGAGAGTTTTTTAAAAACTCAGACTTGGTTCTTGAGTTGTTCTCTTTGGGATTGTGATTACTCTGACTTGAATTGCGTTGCCATTTTTCCATATTGGAAGCATTTTGTTTCACATTGACTCAGTAGTTCTAGTTATGTTGTGTCTTTTTTTTTTTTTTTTTAACAGTTTTTCTTTTCCTGCACGTTAATATCTTTCCCTGCTTTTTAAATTTAGATTTTGATATGTTCTCTTAGTTTCTGTGTTTCATCTAGTCATAGACTAGAAAGCATGCCTTCTGAACTAATGGTTTGAATGCATCTTTTATGGCTGTCTTGTATTGCTGTGATTAACTCCAGACGTTACCTAAATGTTATCATTTCTAGATGTTAATTTTGGGACAGTCCATTTTCACAAGATGTTCTTCGCCAATGAGATAGAGACTTTTCCAGCACCTCTAGTTCCTCTGTGCCCATTTAATTTTGCAGAAGTTTTAATTTATGGCCCTCTGCCAATATTTTTCTTTGTCCTTGGTCCTTTTTCCTTTTCTTCTACTAGCCTCATTGGTAATTGCCCTGGGAAGATGAATGCATACAGAACAGGCCTTTCTGTTATGGAACTGTTGGAACAGTTTCTTTGGTACCTGTCCTGTGAAGCTTTTGGGAATAATCAGATCCTTACCTCATTTCACCGTAGTCTTTGATCCTGTGTTCATTTGTCTTAATGTTGGTTCATCCCTCCACAGAAGAACTGATGCTAGAATCCTTTTGCATTTAAGACTGATTGCTTCCTAGAACCAGTTGCAAACATCAGTCTTCAAAAAAGCAAGGGAGACAGGCATTTCCCTGAAGCCAAGGATTCATTTCATCTTCAGTTAGGAAAAATAAGTAGGAATGTTATCTAAGAGGTCACGGTCATGCTCTGTAAATGAGAGCAAAAATGATTAATGTTTAATGTTGTTTTCTTAGGATAGTAAGTTAACTGTATCAAAAGCTGATCATCAGAGCCTGCCCTCTTTCTGTATTTTTTCTTTTCCACTATGAAGTCTCTCCTTTATTGGTTTCAGTATATGAAGAACAGGAAATTATTCTTTCAAAACTTACTATTTATAAAGTAGGTTTTTTAGGGGGAAAGTGAGTCCTAAGCATTTTCTTGGGTACAGGACTCAAAATATGACTCTAGGTTATGTTTTATGCCTATTGCCCATCATACACAGATAAATGGCTTTGTAAAAGCACAGCCTGTATCTGCACTAGAATTGGATTGGATCAATTAAAAAACAGCTGAGTATGTTCCCATGCCAGATCTTTCATCATACAGAAAAGGGTTTTGTGATAATCCATGAAACTGTATTTTATGTTCGTAACCTTACCAGAAATTTGAGCCTCTCATATCCTTCTTTATAGGGCATCTCTATAGGGCTGATAACAATTGTTCTGGTCCCTTTTCCTCCTGAAATTTTTTCCCTCCCTATCTGGTATAAGTTGATCTATAATGTACACCATCTTATAAAATAGTTGAAATGTTTCTCCAGCATTCTTTTGTTTACCAGCTTGAGTCTTTTTGCCTGTACTTAAAAAGGAAATGTGGTAAAAGCCTTGTTCTGGCCTCATCCATGTCTTAGCTACCATTTTATTCAAGGAGGTTGAGGTCATTAAATCACAAAAAATTTCTTGAATGTTTTATTGGCTTGTAACACACACAGAAAAGTTGTAAGTGTACATTTTACTTTTTGCAAACTGCCCACACTCAGGTAACTAGTGCTCCAATCAAGAAACAGAAATCCCTCCTGTGCCATCTTCCATTTACAACCTTCCCACCATTGTGCCCCCTGTGCTACCAGCCTCACTTCTAAAAGGAGAGTTTTGCCTGTATTCAAAATCTTAAAGTCAGTACTAACCTTAGAAGTCATCTTAGAATACTCTTTAATATTCCTGACAGATACCCTAGCACTTGCTTGAACATTTAAAAGGCAGTGTATTCCATTAGCTGCAGTTGTTGTGTAGTAATGATCATCTAGAACTTCCCTCCGTAAACTTGATTCGTGGTTGTTAGTTTGCTCTTGAGATCTCTGTACAAGGTGGAGTAGCCACCTTCTTCCATGGTGATTCTCTCTTCTTTGGGATTTGACCTTCCAGTTGCAGTTAAATAGGAGCTGAGAAAGCTTTTGACTGAAGATGGGATCATCACATAATCCAGAGAATCTAAAATTTTGAAATGAGAGAAACAGACTGAGAGGGTTGACGCTTGAATCAAATGAATGAGACCTAGTTATTCCATCATCCTTAGGTTCTTTGAGGTGCTCAAGTGTCTTTTCAGCAAATTCTCTTTTTTGCTTAAAGTAGTCCAAGTTGGTTTCTAGTAACTGGATTCATTTGTAACATAACTACAGAAGTGATCTAATTCAGATAGTTGAAGTGCCTCATCTCCTTATTCTCCTTTCTGTGTCTACCAGTCCTCAGTGGTATATACTGTCTCTACACCTCTCACTCTCCTACTCTGAGTATATTCTAGAATCTGCTTTGCTGTTTATCGAATGATTCCCAGGGGCCAGCCAGTGCTCCTTACAATCAGACATAGTATAGTGCTTCAGGTGCAGTCTGAGGAAGGCATAGTTACTTAGTGGAAAATAAACTCCCTGATGGAGACCTTTTTTGGGGTCCTGTGCTTAACTTGCTTAAGACCCTGGACAGTTGTCTTTTGGCCTTGGTTTTCTCTTCCGTAAAATGATCCGATCCCTTTTATTTTATTTTTTAAAGATTTATTTATTTATTTTAGAGAGAGAGTGCACTCAAGAGAGCAAGAGTGAGAGTGAGCGTGGGGTGGGGAGGGCAGAGGGAGAGAGAAACTCTCAAGCAGACTCCACTATGATCTGGGAGCCCGATACCGGGCTCAGTCTCACAACCTTGAGATCATGACCTGAGCTGAAGTCAAGAGTCAAGACGCTTAACCAGCTGAGCCACCCAGGAGCCCCTGGATCAGATCCTTTTTAAAGCCACTCCCTTGTATGATTACTTAGGGAGCAGTGCAGAGTAACAGTTGGGACTAAATACCTCTTTTTTTTTTTTAAAGATTTTATTTATTTATTTGACAGAGAGATAGAACAAGTAGGCAGAGGGAGCAGGGAGCCTGATGCGGGGCTTGATCCCAGGACCCTGGGATCATGACCTAAGCCGAAGGCAGCCACTTAATTGACTGAGCCACCCAGGTGCCCCCTAAATACCTCTTTTATTTTGGAGATATTTCTAGGAATTCTGCCAAAGATTGCATTGATTCTCTCTGTAGCCATTCATTCTCTGAATTCTACTAAGTTCTAGCCTCTTGTACTTGTACAGGTGAGCTTTCGAATTGTTGAAGAACTTTATATTTTTAAATTGTTAATCTGGGCCTATTTTTGCACTCTTCTTTGCACTCACTATGTTTTGCCTTATCTAATTTAATACACACATTGTAAAGCGACAAGCTGATGTGAAAAGCAGTGGACTCAAGATCAGACCTGGCTTGCAGCTCTTTGGCCCACCACTTTCAAGCAGTGTGACCCT
This sequence comes from Neomonachus schauinslandi, assembly GCF_002201575.2. NCBI lineage: Eukaryota > Metazoa > Chordata > Mammalia > Carnivora > Phocidae > Neomonachus > Neomonachus schauinslandi. Next base: position 27,325,233 of record NC_058416.1, on the reverse strand, counting down.
GGGCAAATCATGTAACCACCTGAATCCTCGGTTTCCCTTTTGGTTGAGTATGGATAGTAACTTCTCCATCTACCTCATAGGTCTGTTGGGATTGTCAAATGAGGTGAGGCTGCTTAAGAAACTCAGTATGCTGGTGCCATCAGTCATCAAAACTATTTCTATAAATGTTGCATGGACTCCTTTGGCTGACATTCTTCTGAGATTACAAGATCACTTCATCTGAGTGTACTTAATGGATTGGACAGATCTGGATTAGTCTTTGGATTTTATGTCTCATATTTTAGTGCTTTTCACTAGCTAATCTTTGAAACCATAGTAGCCTCTGGGTTAATAGCTACTTTGCCCATTCTGAACAGATAATGGGCTTCTGGTATGGTAACAAATCTACGGTCTGCCCCTTGCTTTGGCCCCAGGGGATCTGTTTTTTGGCACCTCTCTTGGTAAGGGAGTAACTTTCAGGCTACCTTTGTAGGAGCAAGGCCTCTTTGCAGGGTCTTAAGAGTCCTTCAGCAGTTTTGCAACTAAATCTTGTCCATTGTTACCCTAATGTTCTTTTGCATCTGGTAGTGCAGGTAGCAGTGGGCAGAGCTGGAATTCTCCAGTGATCCAGCACCACTCGTTGTACGCAGCCTGTTTGAGCAGCTGCTCAAGACCCACTGTAGTAGTTTATGTGACTAGAATCCTACCAGCTGTCACTTTCACGTATATTACGCAGGCTCTGGTCAGTAAGTTAGATGTGAGGACCAAAGTAGCACCGAAAGCTTGAGCGGCCTGCCTTCCACTCATCAGAATCCAGAGTCCCTCAGTGATTCATCCAGGAGGCTCACAGTTCTAGCATTTGATTGGAATGTGGAATTCATTATGTCAGTGTTACAGAAACCGTTTTCTTCCAGTGAACTCTTGGTGAGATTTATCAGCAAGGCAGTTCTGTCCCTCTGATAAAACACTTTTAGAGGACCTTAAGGGATGGAGCACTTCAGCTTTGTTACTCTCCCTGAACTAAGACATAAAACACATAAGCAGTTCAGATGAATGAACCAGGTTTTCTGTTGTGACCTTCAGGGTAAGGGAAATTGATCCTTTATGCATGACCTAGTACTTACAGACTCCTAGAAATCCAATCTGTAAAGGAGTATTACTGTTACTCTCTTGGAAGATACTATTCCCAGGATGGTATAGAACTTATTTAGGAGAACAGCTTATACCTATATTTCTTACTGTTTCATTTGGTTAGACTAAGATTGTTTGGCTATCTTAATTTTGCTCTGGATTTATATTCTGCCCTGTCCTGAATACCCCAGAGGTTTAATTGTGTTAAGAGAAACATTATGTTATCTGTCCATTTCAGTAACAGATCTAGACATAACTCAGGAGTTTCTGACTGAGACAAGACTCTTGTCCGTTTTTAGGCTAAATTGAGAGAGGCGGGAAGGAAGACAAAGAGGGAGGAGGATGGGAAGGATATTGGTTGTGAGTTTCATGAACTCACACAGTAGGCTTATCTTTGTAAAAGTATCAGTTGGTGCTACTGAAGCCATATTGCCTTCTGTTTTCCCTGTGGTGGGATTAACCAGGCTTATGCTTTTGCTCTTCACCTCGATTGCAGGTGTGTTCATCCTCGAGGAGGTGTGATTCAGAGTGTTTCGTCGTGGAAGCACGGTTCCGGCACGCAGTATGTCAGCACCCGGCAAACACAGTCATGGACCGCTGTGACTCCCCAGCAGACTTGGGCTTCACCCGCGGAAGTTGTTGATCTTACCTTGGATGAGGATAGCAGACGTAAATACCTACTGTAATACAAGGTCACTGTGTTTCCTCTGCACTGTTCCCTTCCACTTCCTCCTCCTCCTCTTTGTGACATGGAAGTTCATTGTCATAGCTTCAGCCTCAGAAGCTGTTTGTGGCATTTGTATAATCGAAACTCATGGAAAATTGCCCCCCTCCCCTCCTTTTTTTTTTTTTTTTTTAAATTAAAAGAAGTCACTTAGGAAAATAACTTAGCACAGAGAAAAGAATTTCTTCTTTCCCTCAGTAGAAATATGAGGATGATGAATTTATTAGAGAGCTTCATTTTACTTGGTGACTTTTGATCTTAGGAAACTCTGCCTTCCTTTTAGAATAATATTTTAATTACCAGGTGAAATGGATTTCAGTTTTTGAATCTTGTATTTATTTTTCTGTGTAATAAAATTAATATCTAGACTTGACCACTGTCAGCCCACCCATTGGCACTCCTACCTTAGGGCATTTGCACACATTTAGTCAGGTCCTTCTTGGCACCTAGTAGGGCATGTGCATTTGAAAACCTGTCCTTAAAAATAGAAGACAGAAGTATTACTTTTCTTTTAGCTTAAGTCTTCTGCCTTCTTTCCTGACTTTGCTCCTGGCTGACTTCCCACAATACAAATAATTGATATGGCCCTTTGTGTTTATAAATACTGCTAAGGTGACTTAGTTGGTCTCCTTGTTGCAATAATTCATAACTCTTTATAAAATGTCTGCTTTTGGGGCAGAGGCATTTCAGATAGATACCCACCATGAGGTTTTCTGGGCATGGGAGGAGAGTATTGAGAGATCAGTAGGAAAATCTCTCTCCCTCAACTTTTTTTCCTGGTTTGTTCAAATAACGGGAGAACACAGATACCTATTATTTAGGTAGAATATGAAGAGTTGCGTTCACCTCTTAGACTGTGGGCACTTACAAGTCTGAGAAGACAGTGCCTTCTTTCATAGCTGGTCTCTTCATAGAGGAGGAACAACTGTTCAACACTTGAGCTGAAATAGACTTGATGCTATATTTGGGTCTTCTTCTCCTCTACCATCTAAAAGTGGAAAAAGCAAAATGCACCATAAGAAACCAGATGCAAAGCACATAAATGACACTGTAGGTTTTACAGTCTCTCAATAAACAATGGGTGATAGGAGCTTCAGGGAACTCAGGAAATGCCAGTGTTGGAGTTTTGTGGCATTAGTTACTACCTTTTTTCCTCTAACATGTTGTAGTTACTAGTGAATTCTTTTACAAGCAATACCTAGTTAGAACACTATGTACTGTGCACAGGGAGGAGTGAAGTACTATTGGCTTAGAAGACCTCATCTTTTGTTTTTCCGTGGTTTTGTTTGCTTTTCTTTTGTTTCCATACTTGCCATATAACACTGCTGTAGCCCTTTGCTTCCCTCCCCAAATGCCTGGTTGGCTCTTCCTTATCATAAGAGCATGGAACTACCATTTTCAATTGTCAATCAGTGGACACACATGTACCAAGTACCTGTCCTGCGTAAGGCACGGTGCAGGGTAGGTGCAGCGGGGCTGCCAAGACAAATGGGGACACCCCTGCGTGCACATGCGTCAGAGTCTGCCTGGCTCCACCTGCCTGGCCTTTTCTTCTTCTTCTTCTTCTTTTTTTTTTGGTAAAGACTCATTTAGTCCTTTACCCTTCTTCCTGCTGCTTTAGTTCTTCCATGTACCTCTTCCATGGGAGTGGATATAAGCGTGTGTTCTTTGATCTTCTCTGATAGCCTCTCATTTGATCTGGCCTCTGTTCTTCATCAACTTTTTATTTTCCTGTCAATCTACTTTTAATAGATCAGGCTTATAAAAGATCATGAACCTCCAGTTTTAGCACCTCATATATCAAGTCTCTCACATGGCCACAGTTCTAGACAAAAACCAAAGATCCAGAGGCCAGAGCAAAATAGGACCTTCTGCAGATTCACTACTGGTGTATCCTTGGACCTTCATATTTTACTTTAGGATTAATTTATTGAATTTTACTGTTACACGTTGTTTTTGACTTGAATTAAAATGCTAGACAAAGCAGAAATGTACAATTTCTGGTCTGTGTTTTCCAGGAAAATCATTGGGAAAAGAATAGAGTGGATTATATGACTTGAAGTTTTTGCAGCTTACTTTTTCCCCAGCATCAGGGCAGAGCCCCATTTTAAAGAATGTTTTCGCATTACCTATTCTTATGTTAATAGTGTGTTTTGTCCAGTTCCACACAGCAGGTGATTTCCCATGACATATTTTCTTTAGCCCCTAGTAGTCATCCTCTAGAGAGAATTCTTCTGGTGTGCTGTGTGCACTCTGGATTGGGAGCAGAGAGCAGAGTCATAACCAAGCTCTTCTGTGGCCTTTTGCTTTTATACCAGGTCGCACTTTTCCCACACCTGCCCCCGTTCCAGCATCCTGACTACCTGACTTGATGCACCAGAACAGGGATTTAGAAATTAATATGCAAAAGGGGGAGGGGAAGGGATGGTAGAGACAGTCAACTGTTTTCCCCTGCAGGGTTGGGATTTTTCCACCTACTAACTAGAGAGAGACTCTGTTTCAACTCTTCTTTCATTGCCAGATCCAGAAGAGTGGGGGTGTGGTTTCTGGCAAGGTATTGTACTGATAAAATTCTGTGGGTAACAACTCCTGTGACATTTGAAATTTCTTTTAAAGGGATTGTTGTTAACCAAAGTGTTGGATTTGGTAGCATAAATACTTCTTTATGCTTCACAGAACATTGTTCAAAGCTCTGCTAAAGTGGTGCACTTGGGTCACAGGTTGGTTTGTGGCACAAATTCAGTTAAGTCCCTTCCTGCCCTCCAGTTTGAAACCACAGAGCAAGAACTGGCTGTTGCGTCCTTGTTGCTGCCCTAGAACACGTACGTGCTGCTCACCAGTAGCTGTCTTTTCATTCTGATGGGAGGGGCCAGACTGAATGGACTCCAGTATTCGTTACAATTGAGCATTGCATAAACTCTGCTTTTATTGTTCTCAATTATGAATATGAACCCTCTGATTTGCTAAGTTAGTCAGTTGTTCACTGTTACTTTTAGCAGATTAGCACCGTAGTTAACTTAAAAATGAATTTGTTGCCTGCTTTTTATACTGTGTCACAAGGTTTTTGAAAGAGCTGGGGACACAATGTTGTCTTTTAGTTTAAACGTTTTTTTCAAATGCAAGGAGCCCGTAATTTCTGTTTTCCAGTATGTGTATGATGTGACTTCCATGTATATATATATAAATGATTGCGCCCTAACCAAACTTCCTCAGATTGTGCACTGTTTGTTTAAAATAATCACGTATTTTAGTCCAATGCTGTTGTATTTTTCATTTTATTTAAAACACTACATCTTATTCTTTTAACAAATTTTAAAGGGTAGTGATCTTAAAAGAAAAATCACTGGATAACTAGGAAATATTTTTGTTGTTTTGTTTTTTAAAGAGTACAAAGGTCCTATGAAGCCTTTTGCTCCTCTTACCATGAAAATGAAATGTTAGCCATTGTATGGCTAGGAACCAATGCACTTGGTGGTTAACAGGTCTGCTGTTGCTGGAGTGTGAGCGTGGACTTGATGCAGTGACGACAAATCATTGCTTAGAGTTAATGTTTTAAAATGTGCAACTCTAGTTTTTAAAACAAAATTTAGTTCTTCTTTACATTCATTATTTAGTTTTTGTTTCCATTTAGTATTTAATGGTCTTTGGAGAAAAAAAAATAATAAAACAGAGTGTTATATATATATTTTTTGGTGCAAGATAAGATTTTCTGTTTTTTTGAAATAAGTCTGTAGCATAAAGGTTAAACTATTTTAAGACAAAATAAAATAGAGTGTATTTAAACAATGATAATTTCTGAGGATTTTTTTTCTATCTGCTTCAGTTAATTAGATGATGTCTGGAGCAGCTCCTAAGTGAGCTTTTGGATGTGAAAATGGATTATATTTTGTTAACAGATCTTATTGGTATGCCGACTTTTTCCAAGCAATAGCTGTATCCTACTCCCAAGATGTTTTGCATGTGGCTGTTGGTGTGTTAGATCTAGATAAAAGTAGCTTTGCACTGGCTTTCCTATAGCCCCTGCCTCCCTTTCCAGCTAGGACCAGTGAGATTTCACATCGCAGAGTACTAACCACTATACGATCACGGCCACCAGTGAGATTTCAAAGAGAGCAGAAAGCTTCCTAGCACCTTTGCTCCTGGGCAGAAGACTCAGCGGACAGTTACTTCCCGGGGGCCAGCACCAGCTGCACAACTGCGTGCGCTTGGCATGTGGTTGAACATCGAATCAAATATAGGGGGCTTCAGAACAGCCTAAAAGAACTTGTCCTTTAATTTGGTTCTATATTCAGGGGTTTTATTTAGCTATAAAAATTATAGTAACTACATATTAACATCACATGACTTTTCTCATGTTAAAGGGAACAAGGAACTGGGGAGAATGAGGCCTGTCTTTACTAAAATACCACTCCTGGATCTCTTCATGTTCCTCAGAAATTCTTAGTTCTACTTGCACTGGAAAGGGGTCCATTAACAATGAGGAAATACAGCGTTAGCAGTTGGGAAATGTTTTCAGCGTTCTGGAACAGTTCTATTGAACTACCTTGTATCTGAGACCTCGGCATGTTAGTGCGTATGAGAAACTCTTCTTTTCTTGGACTCCAGAAGAAAACTGTTTATCTAGGTCCTTGCTTTTGATCCCTTTTGCCCTTGGATGCCGCTTTTATAGAATGAGTAAGTAAAATAATTTGTGGCTAGTTCTTAATCTCATTCTGCCTTTCTCCTACGCTTGGCTGGCTTTTGGCCTCGCCTTGCCTTGTTGGTGTGTTTTTCACGGTAGATGACAGCTATTTGTAACTTTACTCCTGAGAAAAATTATAGATAATACTTGACCAAATATATAAATAGCTCTTTGGCTCCAATTTTGCAGCTGAAGTAAAGTGAACCTCTTCTAGGTTTGGTTGTGTGTGTGTGTTGTTTTGTTTTTTAAAGATTTTGTTTATTTAACACACACAGCGCACAAGCAGGGGGAGCGGCAGAGGGAGAAGCAGGCTCCCTGCTGAGCATGGGAGCCCGATGCGGGGCTCGATCCCAGGACCCTGGCATCATGACCTGAGCCGAGGGCAGACGCTTAACCAACTGAGCCACCCAGGTGCCCCTAGGTTTGGTTTTGTTTTAACTCTATTCCTCATCTAGGAAGGAGTGAACTTCCTAGGTCATTGGTAGGTATGACTTTCTTAACTCCATGTTTGAGAGCACCGAGTCACAGAGTCTGGGAAGTTCCTGGGCCATGGTGGAGCTTTGGCTGGGAGAATCTGCTTGGAGCAGAAGAAGGCAGTAGAAAATACCGGAGAGTTAATTAGATGATGTCTGGAGCAGATGATGTCTGGAGTGGGCTCGGACAAAGATGCAGATGATGATTGTGCACCTCCTAGAGATGCAGAAAGAGCACCCATTTGCTCCAGAGGCTGTGGCACTATTCAGTTCGGTGCTGCAATGGTGCATCTCTGCGCAGGCGCAGGCCTTGTAGATGGAGGGGGCTTTAGGCAGGGATCCCTTTGTGTGATGAGGATTCACTGTTTCTTTGTTTCAGCCTAGCCTTGCGATCCCATTTGGTGGGGTGGGTGAGTGAAGGGTCAGCACGAGTGCTGGCAGTGAAGTCAAACCTCAGACGGGGGCTGTGGCAGCAGCAACCCATGTGACCTCAGATCCTGGCCTGCTGGTTGGGAATACCCTTTGCTTGTAAATTATATCGATCTAGCTTCTTATTCTTTAGTGAAAGAAGCTATAGGATACCAGCTTTTTCCTTCGTGCCTTTGAGAATTGACACTTGAGAGGAGTCATTTCTGTTTCCTTTCCGTGATGACTCCATTCTAAGGGTGGGAAGGTGAAGTATTGTTCACTGTTGAGCCCTCACACCTGTAATGGAGTCTGAAGCAAGCAAGTCTGGCATTAGGATGGACTTAGGACCTGGAGCACCAGGGGCCATTAGACCAGAGGGGAGGGTGTGGTGGCTAGTGTATGAAAAGCTTGAATCAGACTAGGAGATCCTTGAAAGACCATCTGACCACCTAAGGGAGTTAATTTCTATACCTGTAAAATGAAGAATTTCTCAGATCTCTTTTCTGAGACTGAAAGGTAGGGCCGTGTTCTTTTAGGAGATAATTTGTTGTTCTGCAAAGCCATTGGGCTTTTCAGGCAAGAATTTAGGAGAGCGGCTCACTCCAGGAAGCTGTTCAAAGGGCTACAGTTCTGTCCTCTTAGGCTTTTGGAAGGCATTGGATGACTAACGCTCGCAGAACCTTGACTTCTGACAATCTCTTTTATTTTCAAAGTTTTAAAAGAATGTTTATTTCAAAATTTCCACATGGGAATAAGGAGTGGTACAGATTGTTATCCTAATTTTGCAGATTGGAAGACTGAGAACAGAAGAATAACAACTTTTCCAAATTTGCATGGCTAGACTTTGCAAGAACAGATTTTTCCTATGGTCCAAATTAGGACTTTTTAGCTTTAAAAAAAACAAAACCTCTTTTCTCCACCTGGTTTTCTTTCATTCTTTTTGCTGCTGATTCTACTTTGTGCTCTGGCCTGAGAAGAATTGGAAGTCTTCCTGAGAAGGTAATGTTTGATTGAGTCCCTTTACTCTTAGGTAAGTGGTCAAAGATTTAAACCTTAGAACCACACACTTGAGTATGCGTACCAGCGCAGGCTCTGGAGTGACCATGGAAACTTTTTCCATAGATAGATTCCCTGTCTCATAGTTTGTGGAATGGGAAACTACAGATGGCCAGTAAACATAGGAAAGATGCTTGGTTGGGCTCACTACTAATTATGGAAACACATACTTAACTTTACAGGATGCCATTTCACACAGGCAGGATCGGGAATACATTTAAATCCAACCAGGACGCAGAACAGTGGCAACTTACTTGTCTTTTTGTGTGAGCATAACTTGCTACAACTACTTTGGAAAACAGTGGAATTGTCTAGTAAAGCTGAATATGTGTATACCCCATGTATGGGCTGAATGTTTATGTCCCCCCTACCCTACCCCAAATTCGTATGTTGAAGCCCTACTCCCTGGTCTGATGATATTTGGAGGTGGTACCCTTGGGCAGTAATTACATTGGGATTACATGGGAGTCCCTGTGATAGTATTAGTGTTTTTAGAAGAAGAGGAGGAGACCTGAGCTTCGCATGTGAGGACCCAGTAAGAAGGAGGCTGTGTGCCAGGAAGAGAGCTCTTACCACATCCAACCGTGCTGGCACGCTGGTCTTGGACGTCCGGCCTCCAGAACGGTGAGAAAAAAATCTCTGTTGTTTAAGCCACCTACTCTGTAGTATTTTGCTATGGCATCCTGAGCTGACTAAGGCGTCTCATGACCCACAAATTCCACACCTTGGGATAATACTCTTGAGCAGGTTTTAAACGTTGGTGGTAGCCTATATAGGGGAGTCATGAAATCAGTTCAAGTGTCTGTAAACCATCTTTTGTTTATCTATTTAAGGGAATAGAACAACACAGCAGAAAACAGACAGTATTATTACATGAAACTTTTGTTATATGCTGATACACACCTACACACAAGTATATGTATGTGTGCAAAGGGTCAAGATACAAAGCACATTTTTTGTACTGGGGGTTGTAGTCAAAAAGATACGGAAAGCCATGGTTCTAGAGAAACTAGTTTATGTGCTAAAAAATATTTAATGTCGGGGCGCCTGGGTGGCTCAGTCGTTAAGCGTCTGCCTTCGGCTCAGGTCATGATCCCAGGGTCCTGGGATCGAGCCCCGCATCGGGCTCCCTGCTCGGCAGGAAGCCTGCTTCTCCCTCTCCCACTCCCCCTGCTTGTGTTCCCTTTCTCCCCGTTTATCCTGTCTTGAAAAAAAACAAAAAAAAAAAAAAAAAAAAAAAAAAAAAAAAAAAAAAAAATATTTAATGTCATTTTCTCCAGTTTTTGGCTGTCTTCATACATCTATTCCTGGTCAATAACACATGAAAAGATGTTAAATGTCGTTAGTCATCAGGGAAATGCACCTCAAAACCACAGTGAGGGGCCCCTGGGTGGCTCAGTCGATAAGTGTCTGCCTTCGGCTCAGGTCATGATCCCAGGGTCCTGGGATCGAGCCCCGCATCGGGCTCCCTGCTCAGCGGGAAGCCTGCTTCTCTCTCTGCCTCTCCCACTCACCCTGCTTGTGTTCCCTCTCTCGCTGTGTCTCTCTCTGTCAAAAAATAAATAAAAAATCTTAAAAAAAAAAAACCACAGTGAAATACCGCTTCACCACACCTAGGATAGCTAGAATCAAAAAAGTCAGATAACGTGTCGGTGAGGAAGAGGAGAAATCAGGAGCCTCGTACGTGTTGGGACCTTGGCTTTTAGGCTGTGCCAGGTAGTACTTGTTCTCTTTCATCCATTTATAGTCTCCCACACCCCAAAGTGGATGACTAAATTCTACCAATCAGCTTTTTGGGCCCTTGGCAGAGTACCTTAGTTTGTGAAGTTACAAATGTGAACCTCCCCCTCTGATGAAATCGTCCAAATCCTGTCGGCGTAGGCACGAGCCAGGCAGCACCAGAAAGAGGACGGCCTGTCACAGGCTGCCGCGGCAGGTGTGCGATTAGCCCTGTCACGGCTAACCTGCAGGTCCTGACGAAGTGCCCAGGGCAGTGGTGAGGGCACTCAGGCGGCTCGGCAGGGGCAGCTGACCAACTGCAACTGAAGGATGTTGTCATTTTAACACCTGATAGAACCAATCTAGTGTATAATCAGATGATCCCATCTTGAGTCTGTGGGACCTCTCTGTGCCACCCATCAAGTGGGGATGATAGTACCCGCCTTACAGGCTTGTCATTAGAGGGGTGAGTGAGTGGCGTCCAAGCCGTGCCCTCTGTCTTGCCAGCCCTGCCCCAGTCACTTGGCTAGCTCAACCAGGAAGTGTGTAGATCAAATAAAACTAGGCTGTAGGCTGCTAACAGTTTCCCAGCAACAAGACTAAATCCTTACAATATTCTCGAAACAAGTGAAGTACTTTCAAGAAGGCAAGCAACAGTTTGTGTCTGTGCTAACTGGCATGGGGTGGGGGGAAAAAGTCCCAAGGTCTGGATTTGAATCCTGCCTTCATTGCTCACAAGCTCTGTGACCTACTACCATCGGCCACCTCTCTGGATCCCAGCCTTTTGTTCTCTGAAAGGAGGATACATGCACGCCTACCATGGGGCGATCAAAGAAGATCGTAAAATAGCAGAGGATGATTCGAAGCACTTTAGAAGTTACAGACCCAAATGATAAAGCAGGGTTGGCGATGGAAGCAATCATTGAGCTAGACCAGTGGGGGTGTGGCAGAGTGCAGATAGCCTGGGCCTTGTCTAAGGGGGAAGGTGCATCTCTTGTGAGAAAGTGCAGGCTTGATGTTGTCAGGTCTGTGGATTTTTTTTCAAGAGAGAAAGGGAATCAGGATTTTTAAAATGCAAATGTGAAATTTCTGATCTGTGTATATTGTGTGGCCATGGTCAGACCTGCTGAAGATACAACCTGAGTAGATCTGTTGGTACAGGAAGAAATAAAAATAAGGTGGACCTGTGCCACCCCCACCTCTCCTGCCACCCCCACCCCCAGTCCTTTTGCATGGGATAAAAAGCAGGGAGCCCGAGGAAGTCTGGTGCTCCAATCCTCATTCTGTACAGGTTGCTGAGCCTTTGAAGCTGCAGGTGAGCCTTCGCTGTAAGGGACGGTGCATCCTAGGGGCTGTGGTCGCTTGCAACCTTGGTCTGGTGTATTGCCTGAGTACGTGTCTAGTTGGCTAGGCAGTCAGCCAAAGGGAATAGAGGCCAATTCCGTGTCATCAGCCCTGTAACCTGGATCAATCCTAGTTGACCTCACTCAGCCAGGAAGTGTGTGGGCCAAAGAGAACTTGCCTGCAGGTCTGATTTAGCCTGTAGGCTGCTAGTTTGCTACCCCCGTACCATGCAAATTTCACTGGTTCAGCAAACCCTTAGTAAATACTCGCTATACGCTGGGCACTGCGCCAGTCCCCAGAGACACGAAGGTGACTGGAAGCCAGTCCTCATTCTCAAGTAGCTTTGCTCTGTCTGGAGTGACAAATCATTGTCACAAAGCCTAACAGGCACTGAGACAGAGCTCTGTGCAGTGGGAACAGAAGGAAGGCTGCCTAGGCCAGCACTGGGGTGGAATGAACAAATAGGGAAAGAGCTCCTGCAGAAGGTGACGGCTAAGTTCATGCGAGGGGTAGGAACTGTGGGATCTGAGGAAGTAGAGAGTGGCGGATGTGGTGGGTGTTGTTCCAGGCACAAAGCTTAGGTAAGCATGAAGGTGAGAAAGAGCAAGTTTGGCTTAATAGAGAAGCTGTCAGTTGGGAGAAACGGGGTGAGTGGTGGGGAGTAAGCCAGTGATCTAGTTGGAAGCCCTGCGGGGAAGGGCCTTGAATGCCTCACTAACATCCCACAGACACTCTGGGTACTGGTCTTCCTCAATAGAACAGGAACCTTACCCCCAGCCCGCCTACAGTGAAAGGCATCAGTGCAATCAAGATGTATCTCTGAAGTGATGGGAGCACTAAGGTGTTGTGCAGAGGGGAGAAATGAGAGCAGCTCTCCCTTGTGGTAAAAAGGGTGAATGAACTAGAAGAGACTCGAGGTTGGAAATGGGGAGTTCGATTAGGAAGCTTCTGCAGGAATTGAGCAGATAAACGAAGAAGGCTGCATCAAGGTGGTGAGAAGAACAGGGAGGAGAGGTCTGACTGAAGAAATCAATGTAAGAGGTTGAATCTTCAGGACTTGGTGACAGAGAGTTGGGGTGGTGCAGAGCATGTGAATGAGGAAGAAAGAGGAAGCGAGGGGCTCACAGGTTATTGTACCCATTGAGGAGGAAATGCTGAAGAGGGGTCGAGAAAGGGATCAAGTGTGGCAAATGTAGCAGAGGCTTTGGGGTGTCCCATGTCACCTTCCTCTAAGATGAGGACAAGTTATTGTCCTTTGTATCCTCTGCTGTTAGGAAGGAGACAGAGCACTTGATGGACCCCTTTGGCTTTGGGACACATACATAGCATATTTGGAAATACTAATCCAGTCCATTCATGGAGTGACTTGGAGCAGGGAAGGGCTTTGCAGCAAGCCTGCCTCCCAGGCAAGCTGCTCTGTGTGGACCACGCAGCCCAGCAAGTCCAGTGGTGATAGAGGTATCCATGGTGGGTAAGGATGCAGCATGGAGTCTCTGGCAAAGCCCCAGGAGGAGAGGTGTATCATGGACCCTATAGGTTCGGGAGCAGGACTATGCTTTCTAGTCCCCATTTGAAAAGCAGCTCCTAGCATGCTGTTGGGCCCTGACCACAGGGCATGAGTTGACCGAGACCTTGGAGTTGCTCATCATGAGCGGGGTTTTGTACCATTCATGTTATAAATTCAGTCGACTCAAAGATGGAAGTGGCAACATCTAGAATCAGGTGTCAGCAGGGCCAGGGGGCACAAGTAAGCTGCACAAACAGACTCGCTGCATATGCCTCTTCTCCAGACCTCCAAGGCACACCCCCTTCCCCCCTGCCCCAACCCCCCGCCGTTGCATTGATGTCTCTCTCTCAGTTCGTGCCAAGCATTTTCTTGTGATCAGCTGATGGAGGAAGAAAGGTTTTAGGCCTGGTTCAACGTGCTGGTGTTGGCCAAAAACGGACTGTGGGTTTCACTAAAGCCCCATGCAGGGTAGCCCTGGAAGACAGTGGTTCGTGGAGCCTTTCCAGGTGGGCAGAACTTCAAGCAGAACACCTGTAATTCACTGTGGTTCAGGGGGAGAAGTGTGTATTTTATAAGGATATGTATCTTGTGCAGTGGCCATTGGTTGGGTTGGTTGGTTGGTCAGGTGCCTGAAAAGAAAATGCCGAGAAGAGGGAGACAAGGAGGCCTGGGGAAGGGGCGTGTGGATTGTTCTCTGGGCGCGGACACAAAGCGTGTGGGTCTTTGTGTTCACGCTCATGCTCGTCAGAGTGCACCCACCACGTGGACAACATGGTGCTCCGTGGAGGGTCAGCCTTGTCCTCAGCCATCCCCGGGCTTGCGTGCTGAGCTCACGCACAGGGTAGCCATGGTGACGGATGGAGGCAGGCAGGGGCCCAGCAGCACCAGCTCCCTCTCGAAGGCGGTCTGGCCCTGCCACTGCGGACTGGTCTGTGGGCACAGAGGCCCCGAGCCCTTGACCGGCAGCCAGCTGCTTGCCGGAAGTTGATTACGTTGGGCCCCTCCCACCCTGGAAAGAGCCGCTAATCCTCCTTCTGGGGATTGATACTTACTCTGGTGTTAATCTGAGTGTTTACAGACTGCCTGATTTAGTAACATGTGATGACTCATCGCCTCAGATCAAGAGGCCCATTTTATGACAAAGGAAATGCAACAGTGGGTGCAGGACGGCGGGACCGGCTGGTCTGGTTCATACCAAATCGCGGGCCCCAGCGGACCGACTAGAGTGATGGGACCGTTTGCAGCTAAGGAGGGCCCTGGAACAGCTCGTCCCAGCTCGAGGAGGACACTCAGCTGGGCGTAGTCCCCAGAATACAGCTGGTGGACGGTGCTGTGTCCCCAGGTGCGGGAATACACGGGTCCAGGGGTCCAGGGTGGGGGGCGGGTTGGTCCCTCTCCCTGCTGCACTCTCTGCTCCACTCGCACCAGGTGAGAGGGTGGCTGGGACGCAGGGCTTCTGAGCCTGGCCGTGTCAGAGAAGGGCCCCTGACAAGAGCCATGGCCTGACAAGGCCACGCCCGCTGAGGCTCAGAGCGCTCAGGGATGTGGGTCTGAGTCACCCCGTCAGGCGACAACCTCGACTAGCTGACAGAAACATCTAGAACAGGTGGTGGAGAAGGAGGGTAACGATCAGCAGTTTCAGCCTCGACTTGCTGCACCAGTGAGTGGCTTATGGTGAATCCCACTGACTCTCCCATACACACTATTTTCACTAGATTATGGCCGGCCACTACCTTGAAGACTTGGTGATGGAATGGACTTCGTGGGGACACACTTGGGTTGGAGTGCAAGGGGCGGACCGGGGTGGACCATTTTGGGTGCCCTGCATCACATCCTCTTGGTCACCCTCTGATTTCAGCTACAGCCACGGTAGACGTTCTTGGTGAGCTTTCACTCCTGTTGACAGCACCCCCATTGACGCACAGGGAGTGCGTCATTCTCCTGTCTATTCTAGCACTTTCCGCAAAGCCACAGAGGTCTGTTTGGCTTGCATGGCTCCACGCAGCCCAGAAGTTCGGGGAGTTAGTGGCCCTGGGACAGCCCTCAACAGCGAAGTATGGGAGCCACTGGCTAGATGTCCCCCCTTCACGTGCCCTGGTTAGGGGCTGAAAGCCCAGCCTTACATCTTTTGGATGGACAATTCTGGGGGCCATTCTGTAGGTCTCTCAGGAGATTTTCAGTGGAAGTGAGCCCCCACTGCTCCCAGCGCTGACTTCGTGGTCGGACCTTACATTGGCTTTTCCTCCTTTGCTCTTTCACTGTCCCTTCCTCATTCCCATTTCCTGAGACCACCTCCTGATTAAACCACCCGTACCCAGTCCTCATCTCAGGCTTTGCTTCTGGGAGAATCCAAACTAAGACAAGAAGAAAGCGTCTGCGTCCACTCTGCATCTGACAGGCTGAAGAGGCATCTAGGGAACAGGAGGCAGGCAGTGGCCACAGGACTTTGGGAGATGCAGATTTATATATTAGCATAAGATGGCAGATAAAATCACAGGCCCGGGGAAAACCCATAATTAAGAGGTCAGTGAAAGAGAAGCACCTTTAATGGCAGTGGTTCTCAACCAGGGGCCATTTTGCCCCCCAGGGACCATTTGACAATGCCTGAGGATGTTTTTGGTGGTCACAACAGAGGGTGGGGAGGGGTAGAGGGGGCGTGGATGCTGCTCCTGGCGTGTGGTGAGTGGAGGCCAGGGATGCAGCTAAACATCCTACAGGGCACAGGGCAGATCCCCATAACCAATGACCCAGCCCCAAATGTCAGTAGTGCTGAGGGTGAGAAACTGTCCTAAGAAGATTGCAAAGGGGCGGCAGAAGGGGCAGAAAGAAAACAGGGAGGGAGTGGCGCTGTGACAGCCAGAGTTTCACGGGACCAGAGGGACAGGCAGGTCAGTGCTGCTGGTGGGTCAGGGGAGGACGGGACCCATAACTGCCTACGTAGTTTAGCAACAAGGACCTTCACCCAAGCAGTTCCGCCAGCCCCGAGGGGCAGAAGTCGGTTGGTGCAGAGGGAGGCACGAGTGGAAAGCAGTTAGTGAGGACAAGGACAGAGCCATCCCAGGAGCTTGAAAGCGAAGGACAGGAAGGGCTGCTGGGACTAGCGAGCAGGAACAGCAGAGAGGAGGGCGAATTTGAAAAGATCCCAGAAAGACCAAATATCCTGCGTGTGCAATGATCAAGAACCAGGGGACACGGATGGGGATGACTGATGGTAGACAGAGCCCCTGGGCGTCTGTGCTACCAAAATCCAGAGCACAGGGGCACTAACTTGGGTCAGGTAAGAAAACCTTCCTCTGAGGCTGGAAGGAGGCAGCTGTAGGGGAGAGAGTATAGCCTGTTGAGGGGCTAACTTGGGGCCTCTTTGTTCTTTAGAAGTCTAGGAGCCCGCTGCCTGCAGGGCACGTGAAGGCAGAGGTGCGTTGGGGTGGGAAGCTTGTTAAGAACTACTGATGCTAGATTACATATGGTTGTTGATTGTATTGCTCTGCTCGCCCAGAACAGTCTCCTTGGGAAGTTTGTCCTTTTTCTTGCCTGGTGTGTTCCAGAGGTGAGCACAAGGTATTGCGGGCCCTCAGGTCTCCCCTGAGATGCCAGCTGGCACTCCCCTTCTCTGCGGAATGCCTGTGGAGACCCAGGGTTCTCTCCCGAGAGCTTCGTGGACTTGGGGTTTAGGTTTTGGGGTCACCTCTGCCTCCTGGTTCCCGTGTCTACATGTGCTCTCTGTTCTGCCACGGATTCAAGCTTGGAGGTGAAACCCTTCTCTCCTGCAGAACCACCTCACACCAAACGTTTGGTTCGTTGGGTGGGTCTGGGTCCTGTAGCACCCACCCTCGGGCCGTTGTGTGAGCACCTTGCTCTTCCTCTTCACATCCTACTCAGTCCTCCTGAGTTCCCCAGCCCTGAGGCTTTGCCCAATCCGTTGAGGTGCACGGCAGACAAGAGAGCTTCCTCTTACATTCAGCCTCCAAAAGAAGGTGGTTATGGCTAAAACGCATGAAAGTGTGCTTTCTGGAACACTACAGTTTCATCAGTTGGGGTGTGAGGGCCTCGACGATTTATGCCCAGACTCACTGCAGCTACTCTAAACCCCAGTCTCGGAGATCTAGTCTCACCTTGCAAGGTATTAGCTCTTCCAGGGACCGTGGAGGGAGAAGTGAAAAGGCAGAGCAAGGCTAGAGGCCCAAGAGAGGCCCGAGTGGGAAAAGGATCGCAACCCACCCAACCCCCTCCTGTCTGCAGAGGCCCGGCTTAGAGGTCAGGAGGCCTGGCTGCTGGAACTTTTTCCCCTGCTTGTCAGCCTTGTGGCCTTCGGCCTCCCATCTGTACAGTGAGGAGAACGAAGGGAGGAACAGAGATTTAAGGAAATAGGATCTATGCATACCTGCCTCAGAGTAGCTACTTAATCTGTTCTAGATGCCACATCCCTCCTGCTTCTGCAACAAGAAAACAAATGCGAGTCTTACTGATTCTCATCTGGGTGCTCGGAATCAGTAGCGAAACGTTTGGTGACCCTGCACCCCTTCCATCTCCGGTGCTGGTCAATCCGTCAGCAACCCACACCATCCCTCGCCACGAGGTCTGCATTTAGTTTGGAGATTAAAATGAATTCGTATTTCATCAAAAAATTATTTTGTATTCTGATCGGTCATGAGGAAATTGCTACTGCCTCCCCCCAACCCAGACACCCAGACAGGGCCAGACCCCCTCTCACCAAGGGGCAGTTTTAGGGCTCCTGATGCAATTCTGGAAGCGCCCAGCAGGGAGCAGCCTAGCTCTTCTCCGTCTCCTGCTCAGTGGAGAACGGCTGGCTGCCTGGAGATTTGGTGGAGGCTCTTTACGCGAGGATTTGGCAGACTCTTTTGACGGTGACCCACAGTTGGACATACATTTTTACATCAGTACTGGTTTGTGCACATGTTTATCTTGCTAAGCAATACCCTTACTACATGGGTGCACTCTGATCTATTTCTAGGTGGTTCAGTTCTGTCCGAGATTTGGTCATTTAAGAAATGCTACTCACACCCACCAGTAGATGGAGACCTGTACTCTGAAACCCACTGGGAATCTAAGCCAGGGGAGTGGGGACAGGGAGGTGGGGTGGGGTAGGGGGATAGATTTGGGATCACCTAGGATAGGATCTCTCAGTACAGTGGTTAAAGGTGTGGGCTTGGGAGCCAGGCTGCCTCCTGGAACCCCAGCTCTGCCCTTTCTTCCATCTGTGGCCCTGAATTCCACCCCTCTGTGCTCCGTACAAGACAGCTCAGCTTGTACAGCTCCTTTCCCGTGCAGAAGCAGGGATTGCTGCAGAGTGCCGATCACCATGCGAAGCCTGCCTGGTGTCTCATGGACTCACTCATCCAACATGTGCTGGCCCGGGTTACCGAGGAGAACTGAGCAGAAAGCTCTGGGCCTGGCAGAGGTGGCCGAGGAGCGCACAGACGATTACCAACACCGTCAGAGCTCAGCAGCTCTCCAGTTATGGTCCCAGCAGCAGCAGAAGCTGAAACTTGTTAGAAAGGCCGTCTCGGGCCTGAGCCCAGGGATATAAAATCAGAAATCCGGGGTCAGTGCTGGTGCACACCCAATCTGAGAATGACTGCCAGAGTCTACCAGACTTCGCGGCACTTGAGAGTCATCTGGGGGCACCCCAATACCAATTAACCACAATGTCTGGGAGGGGGAGCCAGGCATCACAGGTTTTTAAAAAGATCCCCAGGTGATTCCAATGTGCAGCGAAGCAGGGGAACCATTGCCCCAACCCAGGCCTGGGCGGGCGGGGGCGGCGGCGGCGGTGTGGTGGGCATCTGAGAGAGCTTCCTGGAGGTGGTGTCAGGTAGGCAGCAACCTTCAATGCAGTGGTGGCTTGTGAGCACACATGAGTCGAGGGGAATGTGGAGGGTGAGGGAGTTGCTCGTGCCCACAGAAGGTTCTAAAGGGACTATAGTGCTGAAGAAGCTGGGCTCTGGACACCAGCCATCTGGCCGGGAGTCCCCCGGCGCCCTGACTAGCTAGTGGGACTGCAGACAAGTCATTTAGCCTGACTGCTCCTTATGCACGTGGGCTTCCTGTGAGGATTGAGCACATATAAGAAATGTTCCTTCTTACTGTCGGGATGGGGTTATAATTGTAAGTTGAGTTACAGGCCCAGACATGAGCCAGAATATCTCAGGAGATGACACTGGAGAGATGGGACAAAGCCATGGGGGGCTTTCCCACCATGCTCTGCACCCACAGGCTCCGGGGAGCCGCGGGGAGAGGTGTGTGGAGAATGTACTAGAGAAGAGCGTGGCCACAGGAGTGTGGGCGGGGGGGGGGGGGGGGGGGCGCCCCGAGGCAGGTCGGAGTGATGGCTGCCGGCCTGGCAGAGAGGGCTGGGAGAGCGCCTACTAAGACGGGGCAATGGGACCGGGAGATGAGGCAGGGTCCCATTCGGGGCCAGGCAAAGCGGCCTTTCGACCCTCCCGCTCCCCCAGCCCCTTCCACACGCTCTTCCCGGGCACTAGGGCGGTTCGCATTCTGGAGGAGCCGGTCCTTGGTGGAGGGCAGTGAAGGCTCATCCAGGCAGGTGCACTTCTTGTCCCTCGAACGTGTCACGCATGTTCCCACCTCCAGGCCTTGCCCACGCTTCCGCCTCTCTCCTGGCTCTCAGAATCCTGCTTTCAACCCATGCCCTCCCTCCTCCACACACACCCCCCAGGGCTCACCTCCGTGAAGCCCCCCGACCACAGCGACTGTCCTGGGCCGTCACCGCCGTGCCGCTCACTCCTGTCGTCAGGGTTGTACCCGTGGCACCTGCAATAGAAGCACCCGGAGGCCGAGGAGGGTCTCAGGATGCCCGGCCAGGTGTTTTGCTGAGCAGATGTGGGGGGTAAGCCCCGCTGATTGGGTTGGGAGGAAAACCCGGAATTCAACTACTGGCCAGGAGGGACTTGTTGAGAATTAGATGATCAGAGGTGTCAGTGGGGGCCTGGGCTCCGAGGGGCTCAGTGGAAGAGAACAGACCGTGGAAACTTCTCAGTGTCCACCTCCCTGGTGTCTCAAGGGGGTCAGGCACATCCCTCTTGTTTCTATGATGTGGTCCCTCCTTCATCCTGCCGTGAGGGGTGGCCACAGCTGGGCCCTCACTGCACCCCTGCCAGGCCCCTCCGAGGCAGCTTCTCCCAGCACCTGGCGGTGGGGGTGAGGGGTGCGGCCAGCACCCAGAGAGGGGCAGGACCAGGGGCGGCTCAAGCAAGACCACTTAGCCTCCGAGGAGGCTGACTGTGTGCCTGCGGCCCTGTTAGGTGCTGCCCAAGAGGCACCAGAAATATTAAAACGAAAGCCCCAGAAACAACAAGAGAATGGATCAGTGAATTGCATAACACAGATGCCAGTGCCTGGGGTTACGTAAGGAAGTGAGAGTTCAGACCCAGACAAACCTGGGTTTGTTCACCAGCCGAGGGACGGTGAGCAATGCAGGAATGTGAACCTCCCCAAAACTCCGTTGCCTCATCTGCTAAATGGGGGTCACAATAGCACCTGTCATTCAAGTGATTAAAACTTCAATTACATAGATTCAAATATATGATACAGTGATGAACTAAGTGATACATTGTGATGAAGGATGTAGAGTCCTTCAGCAAAGCGTCTGGCACAGAGCGAGCTCTACTAGGTGGGAGCTGGTACTGTTGCTGCTGTTTGCTTGGTTGTGAATGGTTACAGTTCAGGAAAGGGTGAATCCACTGAATGATCGCGAATGGCCTGAGACAGGACTCGGAGGATGGGTTAGAGAAGAGAGGAAGGACTAACCAGCCAGAGGGAGCAAAATGTCCTGATTTTCTAAAAGAAAGGAATATGATTGCTGGGATGTAAGTTTAATGTCACTCAACAGCATTGTAGGATTATCAAACAGATGGGTTGGGAGCACTTGACAGAGAACCATGCTTTTCCGGAATTAATTCATTAAATCATGTCAAACCAAACTCTCAGTGACTTTCATTATCAAAGGATTTTGTTTTCCATTCACTCAGCATATTTATTGTCAGCATGTTAGGAAAAGCAGAGCGTATCTTGGCAAGGCACTCAGTGAAGTTTTCTATGCTCTCCGTGTGAACATGAGAGAGAGATGTGAGCAGGGTGGTGGATGGTTAGGTGAGGTCTGTAACAATACGAACAGTTTCTCCCCAGGAGCTGGATGAACGGATGGACATCACCGCGGAGAGCCATCCCTATGGCAGGTCCGCGAGCTCTAGTTCTGTCATGGAGGCCCCAGAGGAGCACATGATGGGGAGGACGGCACAAAAGGGGACGTAGTTGGCACTTACGGATTCAGCTAATTAAGAGCAAAACTCACAGCAGAATAGCAGAGAAGTTATATTATTGTTTTTTCTATTAATGGGAGTCATATAAGCTCATGGCAGAAAATTCGGAAAACAGAAAAGACCATAAAGAAGTACCTAAGAGACACCTACAATTGTCCCCGATTGGCACAGTCTGATAGCATGAGCTAGGAGAGGGTGAGAATGGAATTTGGGTGATGTTTAAGACGGCGAGGACTTCAGGGCTGTCGAACCTAGGAAAGCGTTGGTGCAGTCTATGCGGAGTGGACAGGCTGTCGGGGAGACCGGAGGTTCTCCTGCACGGTTCCAGAGCGCAGAGCTCGCGCTCCGAGGCTCCGGAAGGCCGGTCTCTGCGCCAATGACAAGGAAGGAGCCTTCCAGCAAGTAGCTCCGCCCACCGACGGACCAGGCGCCCGGGGAGGGCGGGGCGCCCATTCGCGGGTGGGAGTGGGGGTGGGGGGTGGGTTCTAGCAGAAGCTGGTTCTTAGCCCCGCTCTTCTCCGAATGTTACCGGAGACTCTCTGCCCTGCTGTGGTTCCTTTCCACTCTAAGATTCGTGTATGTAGAGCTGAAGACATGGAGGCAGAAAGAAATGCGTTTCAGTGATTGCCAAGGGAAAGGAGCATGTTGCAAAACGGCGCACTCTCGATTTTGTTGGAAGTATACGGTTAAGCATAAATTCATTGAAAAGTAATAGCAAGAAAATATTAATGCTTCTATGGGAGATGCTTTTCACCTTTTGGTCCGTTTTGATTTTTCCAAGCTTTCTACATTTGACTTACTCTAAAATCCAGTAAGTGTCACATTAAAGTAAATGTGTCGGGGCACCTGGGTGGCTTAGTCGGTTAAGCGTCTGCCTTCAGCTCAGGTCATGATCCCAGGGTCCTGTGATCGAGCCCCGCATCGGGCTCCCTGCTCGGCGGGGAGTGTTCCCACTCTCGCTCTCTCTCTCTCTCTCTCTCTCTCAAATAAATAAATAAAATCTTAAAAAAAATAAAGTAAATGTGTCTCCAGCGTGTGTGAGGATACTTTCTTGAGTGAAACAAGAGAGTAGGGAGTGGGGATGAGGGAGTGTAGTCTAGGCAGATGTGTAGGGGTGGGGGTTAACTGTGGAGGACCTTGAACGCCAGGCAGAATTGTTTAGGTTGGTTTGGTCATTGCAATGGCAAATGGTAATGACCTTATTTGCTGGCCCAAACTCAGGACCGATAATCTGATAGATAACAGCATATTTATGGGGATGAGAGGACACAGTACAATAATTAAAGTCGCAGAACTCCTGGAAAATCAGTGTTACAACAGGGAGACTGGCGGGATTCTCAAGGGATAGACACACATTTGCTTCTTCATTCATTCCGTTGCGTGAAGTTTCTTAAGCCCTAGCTGTTTGCCAGCCACATGTGCACCCTGCTGGGAGCAGGTCTCTGGGGAGCTGAGCGCAGGACACACCAGAAGATGAAGGCAAAATGGGCAGTCGTTCCCTCCACACCCAGGCAAGAGGATCTGAGTCTCAGGCATAGGAGTGGTGAGAATGGAACTTCCAGTGATATTTTAAGATAGTCTTTGCTTGCTTTGCAGTTGCCCTGGGGGTCCTTCTTCAGCACCCCGCAAGGGCAGAGTGCACGGGAAGCACTCAGGGAATATTTGACAGGGAATGGGACTGTTACTATGGTGGGAGGAGGGCCGGAACTGAACCCCAGACGATCAACAGGGATTCACTTACTTACTTAGTGAGCCCTTCATTGCAGTAAGTATATCCTGAATGTTTACCGTGGGCCTGCTGCTATATTGCTCCAAGCTGAGGCTGCATACATGAGACATAGTTTCACCCTAGAGGGATTCACAGTATGACAATCTGACTGGGGAGAGAGAGACACAGCTAGCCACAGTGCAAGTGCTTATAGGAGACTGTTGTAAGGTGAACCTAGATAAAGGTATAATTCGTATCTTAGGCACAATTAGGAAGTAATTAGTCAAAGGCGCCACCAAAGAGGAGATGGCATTTGAGTTCTAGGATGGCCCAGGGTGGGAACTGGTAGAAGGAATTCCCAGCATATGGAAAAAGAGCAAGGTACAAAGTATAGTCCAGGAATGGCAAAGTCCTTCTCAGTCGGCTTTGTGGTGCATTTACTTCTGTCTCTTCCTGCAGGGTGGTTCCACACCTGCAGGCCCTTACCTCCGTTGGACTGTAGCTGAACCCCTCCTTCCCTTCCCTGAAAACTGCTCCACCCCCATCTAACACAGTTCCAGCAAGACGAGTCATGAGTGCATACACATCTGCCCATCGGGCCAGAGTTGACTGGTCCAGGGATGGGGCTGTGGCCAAATTGGACCCCTCAGGGTCCTTCCTGGGAATTTGGAGTCGGGACACTAGCTCCCAGGCCAGCCTCATTGGTCTCTTGCGGTCAATGTAAATTTGGGCGTTATGGGGTCCTGGGGAGGCCCTAGCAATGTGTGCACATGGCCATATAGCTTTATAGGATTTGCAAAAGTAAGATAATTTTCAATGTAATTGGTTAAGTCCACTGTCTCTTTCCTTTCCTTCCCTCTGTCGCCTCCTCTCTTGATGGATGGTGTTGGAGTGGCTCTGGGTAGCTGGGGACCTAGCTAAGGGGAAGTGGAGTTGAAGGTTCATTGAGTTAGGGTTAACTGGGATCCCTTTATGTGATTTGTAGCCACATACAGCTATAGTCCGTGTAGAAATGGCTTCGGGAATATTCCTGTGGCTCACTGTGATCGTCAGGACACCCAGAGACAACATGAGCCTGTCCTCTGAGGCTGGGCTACGGAACGTGTGGGTAGTGCAGGAGAAATAAGGTTTGAAATGATGGGTTCTTCTGCTTATCAGATACATAAAAATCAGAAACTTTGGGGGTTTTTTTTGTTTGTCTTTTGTTCAAAGATTTTATGTATTTATTTGAGAGCGAGAGCACAAGCAGGGGGGGCAGCAAGCAGAGGGAGAGGGAGAAGCAGGCTCCCCGCTGAGCAAGACACAAGGACCCCGGGATCATGACCTGAGCCAAAGGCAGCCACTTAACCAACTGAGCCACCCAGGCGCCCCAGAAACTTTGGTTTTACCGATCCTATAATTGACAAAGTTCTCTCCTTGCCCAAAATCTACTCAGTCTCAACTGGGCCCTGACTGTTGGGCTTCCACATTTGTGTTTGCACGGTCCAATTTTAGCAAGAACCCTGCTAAGTGAATTGAACCTGAATTCCCCAGCCTCCAGATCTGGTCACCGTCATCCTCCGCTAGCACCCAGGTGATATCTGAACACTCTGACCTGCCCTCAGCAAGAGTCCTGTGAGGTCAGCTTAACCAGAGTCCTTTAAGGGCTCCTCTGAATGATTTTCCACCCACTGACCCTCCCTCGCTCCTTGGCTAGAAATTCCTGTTTCCTCCTTTTGTTCCGGGTTGAGCCTGATCTGTCCCCTCAACTACAAAACCCCCGCTGTAGTAGCCCGCTTCAATAAAGTCTTTCTTACCCTCTTTCTCACAAGTGTCATGAATAATTTGTTTACCATAATACACACCATACTTTTTTTTTTTTTTTAAGCGGGAATCACATGCAATTGGATGTATCAGATTTTTTGTGTTTAAATTTCTGGCTGATTTGAACAAGAAAACTTGAAATGCCCTGAATTCCCATAGCTCACATACAAAAGAAAGTGATAGAAATTTTCCCAAGTTTTGTGACAATCCTAAACATTTATATGACAATACCAATAATAATTTGTGACCGGGAACCTTTTCTAAACTATCCATAATAGACAAACAAATTTGGATCAACCATGCTAGAGGAAAGACAGGAACATTTTTGCATTTTCTCTGTGGAAAACCATTACAGAATGGTTCCAAGCAGAGGTCATCAAAACAAAGCAGATTTTGTGATATTTTTGGTATTTCTTAGCTTTTTAACATTTGTAAATTTGCTATGCTTTCTTTTCTCATTCTAGATACATTTTCAGGTTTGGACTAATTTTGTTTGTTTGTTTGTTTGTTTTTAAAGATTTTATTTATTTATTTGAGAGAGAGAGAATGAGAGACAGGGAGCACGAGAGGGAAGAGGGCAGAGGGAGAAGCAGACCCCCTGCTGAGCAGGGAGCCCGATGCGGGACTCGATCCTGGGACTCCAGGATCATGACCTGAGCCGAAGGCAGTCGCTTAACCAACTGAGCCACCCAGGCGCCCATGGTTTGGACTAATTTTGGATCTGTCCTTTTGTATTCTTCTTCCAGAGTCTCTCCCCACCTCCCACCCCCCAGAAATGCAGTGTAAGCTTCGGGCCCCTCCCACCCCCCATCCCTGTCCTGCACATCTATGACCTGGTCACTCTCTTTGGGCCCCTGTGTCTTTCCGCCCAGGCAGGGTTGGTGGCCTGATCTTCCACCAGATCTTCTTCCAGGACGTCTTAGAGATGAGTTGGTTAATCCTGCCGTGATCCTTTCTGCCTGAAGAGAGGCAAAGCACGTGGCATCCAGTATTACATTTGGTCCTTACTGCAAACCATTAGGGGAAAAAAAACCCGCTCTTTTTATTATGGGAAAATTCAACTTTCCAGAAAAGGAGGCAGAATAACACGGCCCGTGCTGCTGGGTCGGGCTTGGTGAGGCCGGGTGGCACTACGCTAGCCAGAGGAGGAGCCAGAAGGTAAGTCTCTGCGGTCGGAATCCTCTCTCCTTGCTGCCCCCATGCTTCACAATGCTTGACACGTATGATTAGGGGGTCACATCCGTGCCCTTCTGCCAGGCTGGGAGCCAGGCGGAACCTCTGACCCATGGGGCCCCGCCGGGAAGTCAGCAGGAGCCCTGAGGCTTTCTTGGGAACATGAAATGGGACCTCGGCTACCTCTCCTGGAGCCTCCCTCCCCCTGGACCGCAGGCTTGCAGGCTGGTAGGGGCAGCATCAGAATCACTGGGGGGGTGGGGGGGGGTTTCCCAGCTATGTTCTGTGCACCCCACCCAGCCTATTCTGAAACAAGCCAGAGTGTAGACTGGACAGGTGCATTTTGGAAACTTCCAGGCAAATCTGATACCCACCCAGTTTCAGGATGAGACCCAGGCCAGAGGGGCTCCTGAGAGTAACCAGGGGCCCTGATGAGCTCGCAGCCGAATGGAGCCACCCACTCCTAGAGGAGCACAGAGCCAGATGGCCTGGGGGGAGTCCCTGACCCACCTCTTCACTAGCCTTTGGATCCTGACAAGTCACTTGACCCTAGAATCTGCCCGCTTCTCTGTGTATGGAAATCACTGGAGCACCTTACCTGAAATGTGATAATGCTCAGAAAGCATCTAGCGCAGAATTTGACACATACGGCTCAAAAATGTGAGCCACTGCCCCTCCTTCCTACATTGACATCAGCCAAGCCTGAAGGGAAAGGTAGACAGTGTTCCCTTCCCCAAGGCCCAAGCTAGTGACGGGCTTCCCTCGCCGCCTCACGCGGAGGAGGCAGGAGGTCAGGCCGAGGCCAGGGACTCATCCTGACATCCAGCCCAACCAGTATCTCCTTTCAGCTCAGAGCAGCTGGGACCACCCTCTTTTGTCTGGGGCTGGGGAGACCAGTTTGGGGCAATAGTCTCTGGTGTCACCCATTCCCTGTCCCTTCTGCAGGCAGCTGGGGTTGTCCTGGGGGGCAAGGGAAGCCTGTAGACAGTCTTTCCTTTTCAACAGGAACAGGTGGGCAGCTGAGCCAGAGAAGGAAGGGGGAGGGCTGGGAGGGTGCTGCTGGAGGCTGTTTTTCTCAGGCTCCCCAGCCTCCCCTTTCCCTCCTCTCTGGCAGCCCTGATCCCCAGGGTGCTCAGGCCTTCATGCTACCAAAGAGCCTGTTCAGGAGCATAGAGGTTTAATAAACTTATTTTCATGAAGGCGTTGAGGACCGAATGCACTTCATTTCAGACAGGGCAATGCCCGGTGGTGATATTCTTCAAATGTTCTTACTCCAGTGCTCAGGCTCAGACTGGGGAGAGACCGGGGTCTTGGCGTCCTCCTCCAGGTAGGTGCCCCCGTGGGCCGCCAGGGCCAAGTGCGTTGGAGAAGCTCAGCCATTCCACCAGGGAGGGTCTCCTCAGCTAGGAGGCCCTTTCCACAGCCTTCTCCTCCTCAAGCCAGTCAGGGCAGGGAGCCCACAAGCAGACTTCTGGCCTGGGGGAGCCCCCCTGGACTTGCCTGCACGCCGTCCCCCACCCCCAACAGAGGCCAGCACCTTGGGCATTAATCTGAGCTTGACTGGACAGACGAGGACACAGGGCAGCCACTGGCCCCGCTGGAGAGTAGGTCCGACAAATCCCATGGTTGAGGCCCCGGGCTGGGCCCTTTCCCATCAGCCACTGGACCCGCACGCTCCTGCGTGCTGTATCCTCCTGCCCTACCCTCAGGCCTGTCTCATGTGCCCTGCACGCAGGCGGCAAGAGGAAACAGATTTGATGTACATACGGCCAAATGGAGGAACTTAAAACTGAGCCAAGAGAAAAAAGTCAGAGTGAGATCTATAACACAACCCAGTTACATTAATTAAAACTACATGTGGCCCAAACAAGAATGTACATGTGTCAAAAACAGGAAACCTCTTAGGAGAGGGCTGTCCCCTGAAGAGGCTTGGGCTGTGCCTTGGCCTAGAACCCGAGAAAAGGATTTCTGTTGTGTTCAAGCCTCTGGAGGGAGGGAGAGAGAGATGAGGGAGCGGGGTCCAAAGGAAATGGG